>NC_091245.1:14315227-14618257 GCF_042477335.2 Ovis canadensis
CCCCCCCAAAAAAATCTTGAATGTTTCAACTTTTTATCAGCCACTGTAAATGTTTTAGGAAGGATGTGTTTGAGGAAGGCGACCAGCAGCAGTGTGAAAGAGAGACCGATACAGCAAAGATATACCTGCCAAAAGGTATTGCAAAAATAGGCAGAGGATGTGAACAGGTTATTCACGTTCTCTCCTCTCTCTCTCTACACTGAAACTGGGGCACAGCTGATTCCACAGGTTGAAATTCAGCTGTGGGGGAAACAAGCATAGATACTGGAGCCAGGAAAAACAAGTGTGTGCAGGAACACACGGAGGAGGTGGAATAACAGCATGCACAAAGGCAGGGAGGAAGTAACTTGGGTGGCTGCGTCACTAGGCCTGGCCAGCCCATCTCTTCACCCTTTACCAAGGCTTCCCACTCTCCATCCCCACTGCTCTAGGAAGCAGGCACAGCTGTGATTGGTAAAGTTTTGAGCACTGCCATGGGTCACATTGGGTCCTCCCCCTCCCCAAAATACGTTGAAGTCCTAACCCCCAGCACCGCAGAATGTGACCTTATTTGGAAAATTGTTACAGATGTGACTGGATAAGAGGAGGTCATATTGGCCTTGAAAACGAATACAGGCACCCCCTGCAATACAGGTATATTCACTTATAAATTACATATATCAACATATGTACCACTTCTTTAATGTTTTGTAAAATCACAAACATAGAATTTTAAAGGATGGGACTTACTGGTAATATGATATTTTTAAATTACTGTTACTTCATTAATGATACAAAAAATTATTATCAAGAAATAAAAAGACATGGGGGAAACTGAAAAGCATGTTACTAAGTGAGGCCAATCTGCAAAGGCTACCTAGTGTATGACTCCAACTATATGACATTCTGGAAAAGGAAGCAATGGAGAAAGTAAAAAGATACCCTTTATAATACTATAATGGTGGATACATGTCAGTATGCATTTGTCCAAAACCACAGAATGTACACCACCAGAGATGAACCCTAGTTTTAAAGGACTTGGGTGATTATGATGTCATCAGTGTAGGTGCATCAGTTGTAACAAATGTACCATTCTGTTGATAATGGAGGAGGCTATGCAGGTGTTGGGGCAGGGGATGGATGGGAAACTTCAGTACTGTCCCTCTCAGTTTTGCCGTGAACCCAGAACTGCTCTAAAAATTAGTCTTAAAAAAAAAAAAACCTTTCAATGAGCAGTGTTATTAAGTAAGAGCTTCCCAGGTGGCGTTAGAACTGACCTGCCAATGCGGGAGACACAAGAGACACAGGTTACATCCTTGGGTCGGGAAGATCCCCTGGAGGAGGGCTGGCAACCCACCCCAGTATTCTTGACTGAAGAATCCCATGGACAGAGGAGCCTGGTGGGCTACAGTCCATAAGGTCACAAAGAGTCAAACATGACTGAGGCAGCTTAGCACGCATGCACATTATTAAATAAGCATTATTATATTTTAAAACCCTGGTTAAATATCATGCCACAGAAATGCAAAGATTTTTTTTCGACTCAGCAAGTTTTACTTTAATGTTATGTTTGCTCATAAATGACTCTGGAAAAGCTGATATGCAAGAGACTAACACGCTGCGGTCTAAAGCAACGTCAAGGCCACTGAGAACGTCCTTCAGGAAAGAGACTGTACTCTAAATCTCCCTCACCTGGGGCAAGAGCAGAAGAAGGGGCTACTGGGACAGACAAATAAATACACACGGTCTTAGCTTTGCCACCAGGGCTGGCGGCCCAGGACCCCAAGGCACATGATCGAAAGTTGATTGCTTGGAACTTCCAAAGCCTCTCAAATGTTTGGGTCTTTGAGGGAAAGGCTGAGGTTTTGGGAGGGCTCATGTGCCAGCTGGAAGGGCCCTCAGCTAGCTCCCTCCTCCCGCTCCAGCCCCAGGAAGAGCCTAACTCTCTGCTGGCCAGGCCTGCTGGGCCCTGGGATGGGGGTAGACTTTCACCCCAGCAGCCCCTGCCAAAGGGACATTTTGGTTTTCTGCCATGCAGGGTCAGGTGCTGAGGCCTGGCGGTGGCCCTGAAGCAGAAATGAGACAAATGCACATGAAAAATGGTGATTGCCCAAGACACCCTTAGTTATACTGGCACAGGGTTGTGATTGCTGGGCCTTAGGAAGAGGGAGTGGGGGCCGTTGAGGCTCCTTGCCAGGGTGGAATGGCAGGTGGGAAGAGGAGGCAAGGGTCCCTAGGCAGGGGGTACGGGCTTAGCACCTGCAACTAGGGGCTACCAATACCTTCATATTTATTTCCAGAGTGCAGGATGCTTTCAGGAGGGCGGGCCGCATGGTGCTGGCAGCCTCTACCCAGTAGTGTGTGTGTTGGGGGCGAGAGTGGGGTGAGGAAGGGCAAGGGCCCAAGTGTCTGTGGTGAAGCGCAAACAGGAATCTGCCCTAAAGGTGGCTGAAGCGGCCCACCTGTAACAGAGCCCTGCTCCCAAAGGCAAAGTGCCAGCCCAGCAGGGTGACCTCCCAGGCATGGGCAAACCAGGCTGAACCCAGCCATAGAAGGAAATGCGAGGGAAAGTGGTGGTAATGAACAGTGGTAGAAGTGGGTGCAGACAGGGCACAGTCAATGTGGGGTGGGCCCAGCGGCCAGCGCCCATCCATCAGAAGGCAAAGTAGCACTCCTTGGGATGGCCCACGTGGTCAAGGCAGGTACACTGGCTCGTGGGCAGGGGTTTGCGCATCTGTACCAGCAGGCTCCTCCTCCAGGGATGGAAGGTGGTAGGGATGGAAGCCCTGGCTGTAGTCCCGGGCTTCAGGGGCTCTGTCCACCATGTACCAGAGCCTGAAGCATGCAGAATGTTCATTCCTCCGTTTCTGCTACTCAGGCTGCAGCACGCTGTCCTTCTCAGTCTGGTTGGCAAACAGCAGGTGACACATGGTGTGATCCCTGGGGTCCTTCATGATGACATGGGTCACCTGCAGCACTGAGGTGGTGCCGGTCCCTGCAGCAGTCGTGCCCACAGACTTCAGCATCTTGAAGACAGGGTTGGGTTTCTTGTCCAGACAGATGGCAAACTTTGCTTTGCCCTGGTAGACCAGCAGCCCACTGGAGCCCCAGCACTCAAATGGTGTCTCCAGTCTTTGTGCTTTCCACGTACTGGGACATCTTTCCTCCAGAGGGAAACGTGGGATGGGTGTCTTTAAACCTTGATGACCAGGTCCATAAAGCCCTGGTCGTCATCACTGGAAACGGGCGTGTAGGGCCAAAGGACCAGGTTCCTGTTGATTCAAGCAGAGAGGTAGATGTGCTGGCCAACGGGGAGGCCCAGCATGTGCTGGGGTGACAGCAGAGCAAAGCAGAACCGCCAGACATCCTGGCTGATGACCTCCTTGTTGATGAGCCACAGCGGGTACTTGATGTCCCGAGTGTGGAGCACGATGGCCGGGGTGGAGCGCTAAAACAGCTTCCCGAGGAGGCTGCACAGGAGCCAGACTGGGGAGAGGACCCTGTGGCCCAGTGTGCCCAGCTGGGCCCCTATATCGGCACCCCTCTGCACTCACTCCACAGCTGCCGCCACCAAGACCCACGAAGATGTACTTTTAAGGTCAGTTATTTTCCATAGAAATTTTTTTCTTAGTCACTTAAAATATGAAATTAAAAAGTGATGTTCAGTTTCAACTGGAAGAATTGCATCATTGTCTGTGCGTGCGTGTGTGTATGTGCATATGTGTGTGTGCGTGCGCGTGTGTGTGTGCATATGCGTGTGCGCGTGTGCGTGTGCATGCACTCAGGTCTCTTCAGCTACACCTGACTGTGAGGCTATGGACTGTAGCCCGCCAGGCTCTTCAATCCATTGAATTCTCCAGACAAAAACACTGGAGTGGGTTGCCATTTCCTCTCCCAGGGGATCTTCCCCACTCGGGGATGGAACCCGTGTCTTCTGTGTCTCCTGCATTGCAGGCAGATTCTTTACCCTCTGAGCCACTGGGGAAGCCCCGTCATTGTCTAAGCTTATTCCAGTTATCCAAAAAATTTGTCATAATATGGCTGTTGATTCCTACCTTCCCTAACGTCAGTCAGTTGTCCTTGCAAAGTAATCAGGAAGTGTTACAATCAGTTAAGTTTAAAATTTACTAAAACTCCCCGCTGAGAAATTTTAAATCAGATGAGAAAAGTGTTTGCTGGCTTTTTTAAGTGTGAACTTAAAAGAGTTACTTCATCTTCTTCAGCAGCAAAAATCACATAATGATGGAATGATTTCCAATAACCAAGTTTTCAAAATGCCCTTTTCAAAGCATGAGTGTTTTTGGAAAAGCAGTTACATTCTCACTTCTTAAGAGAAAAATACTACTGTGTCTTCAAAGGGACATATGTCGTGTCTGTTTTTCAACACCTGTAAGTAGCTTACCAGTGAGAGCCTTTTGTTATCACAGAAAAAAGAAAAAACAACAGACACCCAACTGTTTTTAAAAGAAAAATACATACACTAATCAGTAAATGAGCAAAAAATGAGAAGAGTCCCTCTCTCTCATTTCAGGACTTACAGCTACAGTGGTACTGACTGTGTGGTATTGGTAGAGAGATAGACACATTGATCAAGGAAACAAAAAGGAAAACCCAGAAATAGTTTCATGAAACTACAACCACCTGATTTTTGACGAGATGTAAAAGCAACTCAGTGAAGGAAGAATGGTCCATTCAGCAGTTTATTCTGATAGTCACAGACAAACAGAAAATCTGAACCTCATGCTTTAACTAACCAACTCAAATAAATCACATATTTAAATGTAAAGTGCCAAACATAACTTTAGAAGATAACATAGAGAATAAGTTCAAGACTTAGGGCTCAGTGAAGAGTTCTTAGACATGACACCAAAAGCATGGCTCGTAAAAGGAAAACCCTGATAAACTAGACCTCATCAAAACTAAAACCTTTAGCTCTGTGAAAGACTCTGCTAAGGCAATGAAAACATAAGCTACAGACTGAGAGAATATCTGTAAACTACATATTCTATAAAGGACTAGGTCTGGGATATATAAAGTCTCAAAATTTAACAGTTAGAAAAGTCTAATTAGATAAGTGGGCAGAATTCATGAACAGAGATTTCACTGAAGAGGATACATAAATGGCAAATAAGCACATGAAGAGATGTTTAACATCATTAGCCCATTAGGGAAATGCAAGTTAAGACCATGATGAGATCACACACATGTGAGCACAGCTACAGTTAAAAACAGTGGCCTTCCCCGGTGGTCCAGTGGTTAAGACTCTACCTGCCAACTTCAGGGACACAGGTTCGATCCCTGGTCCAGGGAGATCGCACATGCTGCGGGGCAGCTAAGCCCATGCGCCACAACTCCTGAAGCCTGTGTGCCTAGAGCCCGTGCTCTACAGCAAGAAACGCCACCGAAATGAGAAGCGCGCACACCACAGCCAGAGAGTAGCCTCCACTCGCCACAACCAGAGGAAGCCCGAGTTCAGCAACAAAGACCCAGCTCAGCCAAAAATAAATGTTTTTAGAAATAGTGACAACACCGAATGCTGGCGAGGATGTGGAAAACTGAATTGTTTGCACAGTACTGGGAGGAAAGTGAAATGGAACAGCCATTCTGGAAAACATTTTGGCTGGTTCTTAACAAAACTAAATATGCAACTACCATACAACTCAACCAACTTGCTCTTGGGCATTTATCCTAGAGAAATGAGAACTCAAGTTCACCAGACTATACTTATGTTTTTAAAAACCTGTACACAAGTGCTTACTGGAACTTTATTTGTAATAAAACTGGAAACAATACAGATATCCTCCAGTAAGTGAATGATTAAACTAGTGATAGTATACCATCCGTACCATCGAATACTACCCAGCAATATAAATGAATAAACTGTTGATAAAGGCAACAACCTACATGACTCTCCAGAGACTTATGCTGAGTGAAGAAAGCTCATCCTAAATGGCTGTACTCTGTATTATTCCATTTATATAACATTCTTGAAATGAGAAAATTATAGAAATAGAGAACAGATTAATGGAGTTGCCAGGGGGGTAGAAGAAAAGGGGGTATGGCTATAAAAATGAAACTGTGAGGAATCTTTGTGATGTTGGAAATGTTTTGTACTTTGACTGTATCAGTGTGGATATCCTGATTAGGATACTGTACTGTGGTTTTGTCAGCTGTTACCATTGGGGGTAACTAGTTACAGGGTATGTGAGACCTATAGGTATTTATTTCTTAGAGTGTGAATTTGTAATTATCTCAAAGTAAAAAGTTTAATTTTTAAAATTTCTAATAAATGGATAGATAGGGGTTCTAATATTTCCTGCCCACACCCTAATGAATTTTTGGCATACCCAATTTGAGAGATCATTGGCATATGCTGCTAGTCCCAGGATGCTAGTCCCCACCCAGTCTTTGGGTCCCTTTAGCTATTCTCAATGTTCTCTTGAAGTTATCTTTCTTAAATGCAAATTTGATCACGTTATTTCCCAAAATCATTAGTCTTGGGACATAAGGATCTTCTGGCTTTAGTCCTTTACCCAGTACCTGGACACCAAACTACTCACAGTTTCCAATCGCGTAGAACTCGTACCTGAGAATGGGCACAAAGACCTCTCGATATGCTTATCTCTAGTTAACTTATTTCTAAACTTACCAGGTGCCCTAGCACATATTAGAATGCAGTAAATCCTGATGTAAAAGTGTATTACCTTTGCTTATTACCTCCTAAGAGTCCAGAGATGTTGATTCTGTGTTATATTCGGAACACTGACCTGCTATCACTCCTGCCAGGTACACCAACCCCACTCGGAGGCCTTTGTGGACCATTTCCAAGGGGATGCCCAGACTGAGCTGCATAATAAGATTCCCCAGGATGTGCTGAACTCTGCAGAGACAAACACCATTGTCAAACATTATGACTAGCCCAGGCAGTTATTTCCTTGGGAGGTTAACAGGAGGCATTGATATGTTGTTTCTAGTTAAGAACATGCTTAATGTGAATTCCATTTTCTAATTTTGTTAGGTGACTTTTTTTTCTTTTTTTTTTTTTGTTAGGTGACTTTTTAAAGAGATAAAATCTTGAGCTTCAGTATGTGAAGCAGATAAAAGGACATTTTTGAAATATACATTTACTTTATAAGTTTTGTTTTACAGTAATTGCTGATAATGTCAAACAGAGCAGTGAGGAAGCTTTAAGGAATGGAATATAAGCTTGCAATTATGGGTTTAGCTGACAGTTGCCATCACATGTCAGCCTTAACACTTGATTTTGTTTTAGTCACACAGTAATGCTGAGAGAATACTAATTCACTCATATTGAGTTGAAATTTCAGTAGGTTTTTAAACATCTCTTGCAAGCTCAGGGTAGTCTTTAATAAAACAGATGGTGGGACTTCCCTGGTGACCCAGTGGCTAAGATTGCACTCACTCCTAATGCAGGAGGCCTGGATTTGATCCCTGGTCAGGAAACCAGATCCCACATGCCACAGCTAAGACCTGGCACAGCCGAAGAAATAAATAAAACAGATATGGCAAGAGAAACCTCATTCCCAGTTCTGTATTTAAAAGGTTTTAAATTTACCAGAATGGAAAAAAAAAAAATGTTTACCTAGTAACACTAGCTAAACTTGGTTTCTCTCATATAAATATACTATAATTTGGTATATAACATTGTTGAATACAAATGCTTTTAAAGTGAAATTGACATTATTTTGCTTGTCAAACCCCACAAGCATCTATGGAAACTCTCTGAATATCATTTGGCAAATTTCCTTGTAACAGTAATCCTTGATTTAGTTGCTATGTAGCAAAATGCTTTAGTTTTTTTAAGTGGGTATGGTGAATCAGAATTCTGAGTGAGGTCATAAAAGGCTATTAGCATTGAAGAGACGGTAACCGAAACTAAAAGGCAGGCACCTATTGCTTGTATTATTCTAAATAAACTATTTTACACCCATCAAAATGTTGATGAATTACGTTTTTAACTTTGTCAGAGGTGGGGAGGAAGGCACTGGCAATTCACATTTTAAAGGAAACATTTAACAACACCACACAACTTGGGGGACACAATTCTGGTTTGGTGATAATTTGGTCTCTTCTCACCGATGAAAGTGAAGTCACTCAGTCCTGTCCGACTCTTTGTGACCCCATAAGACTGTAGCCTACCAAGCTCCTCTGTCCATGGGATTTTCCAGGCAATAGTACTGGAGTGGATTGCCATTTCCTTCTCCAGGGGATCTTCCCAACCCAGGACTCAAACCCAGGTCTCCCACATTGTAGACAGACGCTTTACCGTCTGAGCCACCAGGGATATTGGTATTCCTACGTAAATACCAATATTAGGCAGTTACAATACAAAGTACACTGGACTTGGAGTTAGCACTAATGGGTTGAGACCCTCACTCTACAAGTGACTACTTCCCGTAAGCCTCACACAAAACAGCAGGAGCAGTGCTTGCCTCCTAGGGTTGCCAGGAGCATCAAACAAGATTATGGATATAAAAGTGCCTGATCAATAATAAGGGCTTCCCTGGTGGCTCAGAGGTTAAAGTGTCTGCCTGCAGTGCAGGAGACCAGGGTTCAATCCCTGGGTCGGGAAGATCCCCTGGAGAAGGAAATGCCAACCTGCTCCGGTATTCTTGCCTGGAGAATCCCAGGGATGGAGGAGCCTGGTGGGCTACAGTCCACAGGGTCGCACCACCTATAGCACAGGGAACTGTGCTCAATATTCTGTAACAACCTCACTGGGAAAAGAATTTGAAAAAGAACAGATACATGTACATGTATAACTGAATCACTCTGTTGTACACCTGAAACTAACAGCATTGTTAATCAACTGTGAAAGTGAAAGTGAAGTCACTCAGTCATGTCCGACTCTTTGCGACCCCATGGACTGTAGCCTACCAGGCTTCTCCATCCGTGGGATTCTCCAGGCAAGAGTACTGGAGTGGGTTGCCATTTCCTTCTCCAGGAGATCTTCCTAACCCAGGGATCAAACCTGGGTCTCCCGCATTGCGGGCAGATGCTTTACCATCTGAGCCACCAGGGAAGACTCATAGTCCCATATAAAATAAAAAGTTAATAAAGTACCAAACAAATGTTCAGGGCTATGGTTACTTACAGTCACCTCTGACATCAGTGACTCAACTGTCATTGCTTACCCAGCATGAACCAGCATGTACGAGATAAATCTCCAGGCTTCCTCCCGCTTCTCAGGACGGTAGATAAAGGGACTCTTCAAGATGCCTGTGTCCAAGGTGATCCACTGTTTCTGAGGCTTCCATACAGCATAGTAAATAAATACCGCCAGCTGACAGGGAGGGGCAGACACTAAAGTTAACTATACCTGCTGCAGAAAGCAGCCCCATTAAAGCCCACGGGCACTACCTCTGTTTGAAAGAATTTGCTCTTAAGATTACCGCTCCACAGCATGTGCTCAGATGGCAGAATTCAGTTCCCTGCTGTATATCTGACCGTGTAACTGTAGGCGTCTCCTGCTTCTTCCAGCAGTTAGGAGCAGCCCTAGACCAAACTTCAAAGAAGAGTCCCTCTTGAACCCACTTTCCCCTCCTGTGCCTTCCACTTCCCACCTTCACCACTTGATCACTCATCTGCAACTTAATCACTCATCTGCAACTTAATCACTCATCTGCAACTTAATCACTCATCTGCAACTTAATCACTCATCTGCAACTTAATAGGAAATGAGGCCACCACTGGCTTCTGAAAAACAGAGGAGGCAAAGGGGAAAATAGTGACTTTACAGTGGGAAAACCTGGCAAACAGGACCGGAACCAAGTGACGAAGGCCCACGTCACAGGGATGGCACGTGGATGCGCCCCATTCCCGAACGTGATGTGATGAGAAGGGCCCTTCACTCCTGTGGTCTTCCTCCCCCAAAACCACAACTCCAGTCTAACCATGAGAAAAAGTATCGGACAAACCCAGACAGAGGGACACTGCATAGGATACCTGGCCAGTACTCCTCAAGACTATCAAAACCGCGGAAAGCAAAGGCTGAGAGAGGGTCAGAGGTCAGAGAGGAGTGGGGAGATGTGACGAGTAAACACAGTGCGACACCCCGGGTTCGAGGTCACCGATGGAAAAACGGGCAAGATTCAAATTAAGCCTGGAGTTTAGCTAATACTGGTATCTCAATATGAGTTTCCTAGTTTTGACAAGTGTAAAACTATGGAAATGTAAGATATTAACATTGGGAGAAACTGGGTAAGGGGCATAAGGAACTCTCTTACTATCTCTGTAACTTTTCTATAAAGCTAAAATTACTCAATAAAAAATTTGCTTAAAAAACATTTTTGGCAGCACCACTCAGTCTGCAGGATCTTAGTTTCTTGACCAGGGATTGAACCCAGGCCCCTGCAGTAAAAGTATCGGATTCTAACCTCGGAACTGCCAGGGAATTCCCCCTTTCCTTTTTTTAATGTACAGTCTGTCACATCCAGCAAAATACTGAGTAGAAATGGTGATGGTGGGCCTTCTTGTCATTTCTGATTCTAAAGGAAAAAATGATTTTAACATTTCACTGTTTGTACTATTAACCCCCTAAGATGGTCCTCAAGGGTCCCCACCACTTAATATTCACACCCTTGAACAGTTTCCTCCTTCAATGAATTAGGGCTGGTTTCTCTGTCTTCCCCAATCAAAGCTGCACTGACCAAAGCTTCTTTCAGGAACGCCACATTTTGACCTTATCTTTATATAAGCCGTAAGAGGCCAGGTCCCTATGATAGTTAAATTTATGTGTCAACGTAACTAGACCACAGTATTTGGTCAAATATCATTCTACATGTGTCTGTGAATAAAGCAGACTACCCTCTGTAATGCAGGTGAGCTCCTATCAGTTGAAGGCTTAATAGAACAAACATTCCTTGAGCAAGAAGGAATTGTGCCAACAAATGGCCTTTGAACTTCAATTTATCCCCAGGTTGCTAGTCTGCTGGCCCACCCTGTAGATTTTAAATTTGCCAAGCCTCTGCAATTACATAAACCAACTCCTTAAATCAATCTCTCTCTCTCTTCGTATATGTGTATAGATAGATGATAGATAGTGTGTGTGTGTGTGTGTGTGTACATCCTATTGACGCTGCTTCTTTAAAGAACCCTGACTAATACAGTCCTTGATAAGAAAGTTGAGGCATCGGTGGGAACTAAGAGAATAACAGCAGCAACTTTCTCATACTCTTAAGTCGGGGCTTCCCTTGTGGCTCAGAGAGTAAAAGAAATCCACCTGCAATGCAGGAGACCTGAGTTCAATCTCTGGATCAGGAAGATCCCCTAAAGAAGGGAATGGCAACCCACTCCAGTATTCTTGCCTGGAGAATTCCACGGAGAGAGGAGCCTGGAGGGCTACAGATCACAGGGTCACAAAGAGTCGGACATGACTGAGTGACTAACACACACAGTGCCCCTAAGTCACATCCCACAGGCGGCCATACTCTGTCAATTCCTTTATGAGGCATCATGGTGTGGGAGAAAAAGCTGGGTGAGATAAGGCTCAGGAGAAGCCCGGTCCTGGTCAAATAACTAAGTATGCGGCCTTGGGCAAGTCACCCCACTCTTTTCCGGAAAACAAAACAGCTGACAGGACCAGAGTCTGATACTCACTACATGCTGCCCAGAGCCGACATCACTAGAAGATCCCAATCCCATTTTTTCCTACTGAAATCTGGAGGCAACCTATAGCTCTTTTAAACACAGAGCTCCTGATAGACCTTACCAATCAATCAAAGCTGGTTCATGAGATCAAACCAATTGGAAACCCAGAGATTATTTGATCTCTAAAGCCCCCACCAACTAAAATGAAATGAAGCCACTGTGATTGTGGTCACTGCTGGGCAGAGGAGTTGTTTGAAAAATAAAACTCAACCCTTGACTGCAAGTCCTGGGAAGGCAGAAGGAGCCTGGGAGGGGGCTCTGAAGAGGACAAAGTCGGGCTCTGTGTGCGCTGTGCTTGCCGCCCCAGGCTCTCTTCATGTGTTCCCCAGTCTTCCCTCCAGGTGTGAGCTGAAGCCCCAGTGTATCTGCAGCCCCCCAGGAGTCCTTGCGCGAGTGCCCACCACCCGGCACGTTTACCTCGGCGATGCTGACGCAGATGATGAACACGGGGGGCGGGAGGCAGTTAGCTCTTTCCAGGTATGTTCTTCGCACCGGTTCAGGAAGCATCCATTTTGAGACAATCCTGTGGACCTTTCTAGGCTTGAAGGGGTCTTTATCTGCCCTGCCCTCTCTCATTTTCTCCTCTTCCAGCTCTTCTTTCATCTCTCTATCCATATTCAGAGTCACATCCTCCTCTATCTCCAAATCATGAGCAGCAGCCATTGTCCTGGGTCCTCCTCCACCTGAAAGGAACAAGACTGTCAGGGGTAAACAGATGACCCTATAGTCTTCGGGCCATAGCTCTTTCCTGGGCCCTCTGGCCATTGGTTTCCAGTGCCTTCCCAGTGAGTCAGTAGAAGGTGGCTGCAGATCTGTTGCCCAAACACATGCAATATCCATACCCTCACCATCCGGATATAATTGTGAAAAAGTACTAAGTTCTCCCCAGCTGCGGAAGAGGATTCCCCAGAAGTCACTTATGGAATTGTCACCACCCAAAGGATGGACTGGAGCTTTGGGGTGGCAGCTCTACCTCATACACCCTTTCCTTGCCCTCTGCCACTGACTCCCAAGGCAATTATTAGTGTTTAAGAGATAGCTTTGCCACGAGGTGATACATCTCAGAGTCTAAGCCACACACGCGCGTAACCGAATTCAGTTTTGACTAGCTTAAGTGAATAGTCTCCTCTCAACTCAGTTTCATCTTGCTTCTACTCCCAAGCCAAACACAGGTCTCTGGTTCCTGATTCAAAATCAAAAATTATTTAATGAGCATCGACTATGTATCCGGTACTATGCTGAGAGGTACTATGTATCAGGCACCCATTTTAGTTTAAAAAATTCCCCTCCCCTCAAAAAAGATTTAAAACCACATCTTCTCTTTTTAAATTATCAGTGTCCTTTCCAACATGCCACCGCTGCATTCTGTGGCACAGGAGTTAAGTCGGCCATTGCTTACTGGCCCTCCAGGTGCAGCACCGCCACTCTCGCTAAAACACATCTTCCCAACAACTCGTTGACATTTGACACTCTTGGCTGAGTTCCTACTAATTTCTACACCCAGTATCCCCTTGAACTCAATCCTCAATATCTAGACACTCAAGCATTTATTCAACAGATATCTGCTGAACACCTACTATGTATCAGGTGACCAATCCTATCCCAAAGTGTTTACAATGTCATGGAGGAGGCTGAGGTCAATAAAGATCACACAAATAATTGTATAATTACAGCTGTGCTAAGAGACACCAAGCAGACACATAAGTTACTGAGGCAGCGTGTCGGTAACTGAGGCCTGAACTACGTACTCCCTTCTCTCCATGTGTCTGGTGCGATCTGTACAGTCTTTCTCCTTTTGGCTTAGTTCTGTTATATTTTGCTTCTGGTTGAACTATTTAATCAAATATTTTCATAATCAAAAAAATGGGTGCTGCTGCTTCTTAGTCGCTTCAGTCATGTCCAACTCTGTGCAACCCTATGGATTGCAGCCTGCCAGGATTCTCCAGGCAAGCGTACTAGAGTGGGTTGCTGTGACCTCCTCCAGGGGAGCTTCCCAACCCAGGGATTGAACTCGGGTCTCCTGCATTGCAGGCAGATTCTTTACCACTGAGCCACCAGGGGAGCCCCTGGCAGGGATGGGGGAGGCTCAAATACATTAAAGGAAAAAAATAGTGTTGCCAGACACTACACAGAGTACAATCCCTTTCTGAAAAGAGTAATGTATTGATACATAGGGAAAACATCTGGAGAATTAACCATGATTATATTTGTATGATGGGATTTCACTAGATTTTTCCCCTTTGTGCAGGAGTGGGTCTACATTTTGTGTATGCTGAAGCTTAAACAATATGGGGGGGGGTGCTCTTTGGAAAAAATAACATTAAATTAAAATTATAAAATAGAAAAACTCTAAAAGTACTTAGAGTGCTTTAGAAGAAGCCTGTGTAAGTAGAAATCTGAAGCTTAAGCTTTGTTAGTATCACAGATAACCCAGCCAAAACAATCTTAAAAAAGAAGAACAAAACAGGAGGCACCACATTCTCTGATTCAAACTATAATTTAAAAAACTACAGTAATCAAAACAGTATGGTACTGGCACAAAAACAGATACAGATCAAAGGAACTGAATAGAGAGGCCAGAAGTGAACTCACACCTATACGGGCAGTTAACCTAAGGAAGCAAGAATATACAATGGGGAAAAGATGGCATCATACCACATACAAAAATAAACTCAAAATGGATTAAAGACTAAAATGTAAGACCTGAAGCCATAAAACTTCTAGGAGAAAACACAGGCAGTCTGCTCTTTGACATCGGTCTTAGCGATATTTTTTCTGGATATGTCTCCTCAGGAAAGGGAAACAAAAGCAAAAATAAACAAATGGGACTATATCATACTAAAAAGCTTTTGCACAGCAAAGAAAACTACCAACAAAAGGAAAAGGCTGCCTACTGAGTGGGAGGAGATATTTGCAAATGATAGATCTGACAAGGAGTTAATATCCAAAATATACAAAGAACTCATAATATAACCCAACATAAAAAACAAACAACCCAATGAAAAAATGGGCAGGGGACCTGAATAAATACTCTTCCTACAAAGAAGACATACAGATGGCCAACAGACACATGAAAAGATGCACATCACTAATCATCAGGGAAACACAATCAGAATCACCATGAGGGGAATTTCCTGGCATCTCAGTGGTTAGGACTCCACATTTTTCACTGCTGTGGCCCAGGTTCAGTCCCTGGTCAGGAAAATAGACCCAACAGTCATGCAGTGCAGCCAAAAACCACAATGAGAATCACTTCACACCTGACACCATGGCTTTTATCAAGAACAACATAACAAGTGCTGGCCAGGGTGCTGAGAAGAGAGAGCCTTCGTGCACTGTTGGTAGAAGTGTACTTTGCTACAGCCACTATGCAAATAGTACAGGGAGGTGGTTTAGTCGCTAAGTTGGGTCCAACTCTTGAGACCCTGTGGACTGTAGCCTGCCAGGCTCCTTGGTCCACAGAATTTCCCAGGCAAGAATACTGGAGTAGGTTGCCGTTTCCTTCTCCAGGGGATCTTCCTGACCCAGGGATCAAATCAGAGTCTCCATGGAAAACAGTATATGGATTCCTCAAAGAAAAGCAGAATTACCATTAGATCCAGAAATTCCATTTCTAGGCACTTATCCAAAGAAAATTAAAATGTACCTCTATGTTAAATGCTAAATGATTTACAGTAGCTAAGATATGGAAGCAATCTAAGTGCCCATCAATAGATGAATGGATAAAGGTATGTGGTATGCACACACACGCACACACACACAGAGGAATATTTCTCAGCCATGAAAAAGAATAAAATCTTGCTATGCAACAACACGGATGGAATGAAAGGGTAGTATGCTAAGAGAAATGAGTCAGGCAGAGAAAGGCAGACACTGTATGATTTCACCTACATGGGTGATCTAAGAAACACGTGAACAGACACAACCAAACAGAAGCAGAGTCATAGATGCAGAGAACAAACAGGTTTCTGCCAGAGAGGAGGAGGTTGGGAGGAGGCAAGAAAAAGATGGGAGATAAAGAGGTACATTTCAGTTACAAAATAAATGTCACAGGAATAAAATGTAGTGTGAGGAATACAGTCGATAACTGTGTAATAGCTATGCATGGTGACAGATGACAACTAGACTTTTCCTGGTGATGATTTTGTAATTATAGAAATAACAAATCGCTATGCTGTACTCTTGAGAGTCCCTTGGACTGCAAGGAGATCCAGCCAGTCCATTCTAAAGGAGATCAGTCCTGGGTGTTCTGTGGAAGGAATGATGCTAAAGCTGAAACTCCAGTACTGTGGCCACCTCATGCGAAGAGTTGACTCACTGGCAAAGACTCTGATGCTGGGAGGGGTTGGGGGCAGGAGGAAAAGGGGACGACAGAGGATGAGATGGCTGGATGGCATCACTGACTCGATAGATGTGAGTCTGAGTGAACTCTGGGAGTTGGTGATGGACAGGGAGGCCTGGTGTGCTGCGATTCATGGGGTCACAAAGAGTCAGACACAGCTGAGCGACTGAACTGAACTGATGCTGTATACCAGGAAGTAACAGTGTTGTGGGTCAGTTATTTCAAAAACAAATAAAGTCATAGAAAAAAAGATCAGCCACATCAGATATATGTGACTACCAAAGGTGGGGGTGGGAAGGGGAATTAGATGAACGCAGTCAAAAGGTACAAATTCCTGCTGCTGCCGCTCGCTCAGTTGTGTCCGACTCTGCGATCCTGTGGACTGTAGCCTGCCAGCCTCTTCTATCCATGAGATTCTCCCAGAAAGAATACTGTAGTGGGGTGTCATTTACTCCTCCAGGGGGATCTTCCCAGCCCAGGGATCGAACCCACATCTCTTACCTCTCCTGTGGTTATAAGATACATATGTACTAGGGATGTAACACTATAACATCATAAAGATAATTAACACTGCTGTACATTATAAATGAAAGTTGTTAGGAGAATAAATCCCAATAGTTCTCATCATGAAGAAAAAAAATTTTTTTCTCGTTCTTTAATGTTTTATCTATATGAAATGATGGATGCTCACTAAATGGATACTCAACAATCATTACGTTGTACACCTTAAACTTAAAAAAAAAAGATATAATAAAAACAGAGCCATATGTATGAGACCTTTTCTGGGTCCAACTCTTGAGACCCTGTGGACTGTAGCCTGCCAGGCTCCTAAAGTCTCAAGCAATGTACTATTTCTTCCCTCCCCTTGTGGATCAATGTCTTAAAGGATGAGTTTGTACCCACTAAACACCTTGTCATCTGCAACTCCGATCGAAACTGCTCTGCTAAGGTATCCCTTTAAATAAATCTACTTCTGTTGTAATGTGAGTTCTAACGAAGTGTGCAGAGCAGCCCAGTCTCTTCAAAGCACATCCTCATGCAAATACTCACGTACCCCTCTGAACAATCTGGGAAGAAAAGCAAGCAATATGTTCCCAATTCTCACCTTCCCCTTTCCTAACTGAGCTTCCTGTTGAAAACCCTGCATCCCTGCCTTTCATCCCAACCACATTCCATTGGCTGACTTCTTTTTCCTACTACCCAGCCACAGGCATCCCCTCTGCGCACTTCAGCAACACTGTCCTCCCGCAATTGGCCTTCTCTAACTTGGTGGGAAAAGGCAGTATCAAGGTCGCTAAAGGGCGGGTACACAGGCTAGACAGACCTGGGGAATGGCCATGTCTTAGTTTTATATGCCACCCCAGTAAATAGCCCTGGATCTGGGACTGTGAACCATAGAATCGGGGCTTCGAGGGATGGGAGGCAGGGGAATGGAGAAGTTGATGTTTAATGGGTACAGAGTTTCAGTTTGGGAAGATGAAAAAGTTCAGGAGATGGATGGTGGTGATGGTTGTACAATAATGTGAGTGCTATGAATTAATTATACACTTAAAAACAGTTAAAATGGTAAGTTTTATGTGTGTTTTACCACACGTACAAACTAAATAATAACATTAAATTTTCAAGGTCACTGTGGAGACTAGATAGAATATACTGTTTATCATTAGCATGTGCTTAATCAACAGTACCCAATGTCACTGACATTTTCAGCTTAGTCCAGTGTATCTAAACTTCCTCTCTTGCACATGCTCAGATGCTCAGTCATGTCTGGCTCTTTATGACCCCATGGTCATAAAGCAGGCTCCTCTGTCCGTGGGATTCTCTCAGCAAGAATACTGAAGTAGGGTGCCATTTCCTTCTCCAGGGGATCTTCTGACCCAGGGATCAAACCCACATCTCTTATGTCTCCTGCACTGGAAGTGGTACATCTTCCCAAGTGGTACCACTAGCGCCACCTGGGAAACCCTCTAAGTATTTTCCACTGGAATTTTCTTTTTTTGAGGGGGCTGGGGGGCTGCATCAAGCAGCATGGGGGATCTTATTTCCTCAACCAGGGATCAAACCCAGGCCCCTTGCAGTGGAAGCACAAAGTCCTAACCACTGGACTGCCAGGAAACTCCCTAAAATTAACCATTTTAAAGTATATAATTCAGTAGCATTAACTTCCCTGGTGGCTCAGACGGTTAAGCCTCTGTCTACAATGTGGGAGACCCAGGTTCGATCCCTGGGTCGGGAAGGTCCCTGGAGAAAGAAATGGCAATCCACTCCAGTACTATTGCCTGGAAAATCCCATGGACAGAGGAGCCTGGTAGGCTACAGTCCATGGGGTCGCAAAGAGTCGGACACGACTGAGCGATCTTCACCGTAAATATGTTTATAGTGTTGTATAACCATCACCACTATCTATTTCCAAAATTTTTTCATCACCCCAGACAAAACCCTCATACTCAATAAGAAGTCACTTCCTTCTTGCTCCATCCCTCCAGCCTCAGACAGCCATTAATCTGCTTTTGGTCTCTATGGATTTACCTATTCTAGATATTTCATACAAATAGAATTATACAATATGCGGCCTTTTGAGCCTGGCTTCTTTCACTTAAAGTCTGCAAGGTTCACCATGCTGTAGCATGTGTGGTACATCACTCCTTATGGCTGAATAATATTACATCACATAAATAAATAAATAAAACCACACTGTTCATCCATTCATGGGTTTAAGGGCATTTGGATTGACTCCACCTTTGGGCGACTGTGAATAGAGCTGCTATGAACATCCCGATACAACTTTTTATTTAAATACATGTTCTCAATTCTTTCAGGAATATACCTAAGAGTGGAATTGCTGGCTCATATGGTAATTCTGTGTTTATCAGGAAGTCTTCAGATCCCATTTTTAAGTGGTTAAGACTGCGCTTCCACTGCAGGGGACACAAGTTTGATCCCTGGTTGGGAAACTAAGATCCCGCAAGCCAAGTAATGAGGTGGAAAAAAAAAAATTAAAGTGGGGATAAGGATAGCACTTACTTCATAACATTTTTAATTGTTTCTTATTGCAGTATAGTTGATTTACAGTGTTGTGCCAATCTCTGCTGTGCAGCTAAGTGACTCAGTTATACACGTGTCAGTTCAGTTCAGTTCAGTTCAGTCGCTCAGTCGTGTCCGACTCTTTACGACCCCATGAATCTCAGCACACCAGGCCTCCCTGTCCATCACCATCTCCTGGAGTTCACTCAGACTTGCATTCATCGAGTCTGTGATGCCATCCAGCCATCTCATCCTCTGTCGTCCCCTTCTCCTCCTGCCCCCAATCCCTCCCAGCATCAGAGTCTTTTCCAATGAGTCAACTCTTCGTGTGAGGTGGCCAAAGTACTGGAGTTTCAGCTTTAGTATCATTCCTTCCAAAGAAATCCCAGGGCTGATCTCCTTCAGAATGGACTGGTTGGATCTCCTTGCAGTCCAAGGGACTCTCAAGAGTCTTCTCCAACACCACATCCATTCTTCACATCCAAAAGCATCCATTCTTCGGTGCTCAGCCTTCTTCACAGTCCAACTCTCACATCCATACATGACCACTGGAAAAACCATAGCCTTGACTAGACGGACCTTTGTTGGCAAAGTAATGTCTCTGCTTTTGAATATGCTAGTGTCCTTTTATTTGTATTATTTTTTATTATGGCTTATCACGAGATATTGATTACAGCTTCCTGTGCTATACAGTAGGCCCTTGTTGTTTATCCATTCTAAATGTAATAGTTTGCATCTAGCAATCCCACCTCATAGCATTTTGGGGAAGATTATTTGAGATAATCCATATAAAGCCTTAGAACATTTTCTGGCACATAGTAAACATGCCTTGATTATTAGTCCTATCGGCTATGGATGGATGAGTGAGTATGTGGATAGGCAGATAGACGGCTAGAAGGATGGGACTGAGTCTGGGGTCTATTTTCACACTGCAAGTTACTAGGAATTAGGTCACATTTTTTTTTTTTCAAATGCACTCCATTAGGCAAGGTTGCACATTATAATAGATTATAGTTAATAAATTTAAGGCAGTCCCCTTTTATTACTTTTTTCCCAGTAACTTTGCTGAAAATAAAGGCTTCTTCTCTTACACTCACCCAGTCCCCGAGGGTCAGACTCTAAGTGTATAGACATAACTATGGGGTTGGGCAAAAATTTCATTCAGGCTTTTTGCAATGTTTTGTGGAAAACCTGGATGAACTTTTTGGCCAATCCAGTATTTTATTAATTTTCCTTGCATATTGATGATTATTTCTAGTTTGTTTCATGTCTCATAAATGGAAAAACAGAGTATGGATTTAAGATCAGCAGCTCTTAAATGCAAATACTAAGGCATTTTAAAAGAAGTTCAGGGACTCCCTGGTGGTCCAGTGGCTAAGACTCCACACTCTCAATGCAGGGGGCCTGGGTTCAATCCCTGGTCAGGGAACTAGAGCCCACAAGCCACAGCTAAGACTCGGTGCAACAAAATAAATGTGCAAGTAGGAGTGATTAACACTGTGTTAATAAGCCCTAGTCATACATGATCGTTTCACGAGGAAATAAAATTCCTCATTGTTAATAACACAACTTTATAGCTGTAAAAGGGCTTCCCTGGTGGCTTAGACAGTAAAGAATCTACCTGCAATGTGGGAGACCCACGTTAAATTCCTGAGTTGGAAAGATTCCCTGCAGAAGGGAATGACAACCCACTCCAGTATTCTTGCCTGGAGAATCTCATAGACAGAGGAGCCTGGCGGGTTACAGTCCACAGGATCACAAAGAGTCAGACACAACTGAGTGACTCACACACACACACACACACACACACACCCCTCCCTATAAAAAGAGCTAGAAAAACAAGGATTACATTTCTCCCCCAATTTTTCTCTTTTTTCCAGACTTCAGAATTTCCAGAAATTTTATGACCTCAAGGCCATCATTTTATTTATTTTAGTGAAATATATTTCCTGTGTTGCCAAAGTATCTGACCCATTCAGTCTGGCTGAGCTCACTCTGTGTGTGCTTTCTTCCTTGGTGGGTGTGAGTCTGTATTAGTCACTCAATTGCGTTCAACTCTTCGAGACGCCATGGACTGTAGCCCGCCAGGCTCCTCTGTTCATGGGATTCTCCAGGCAAGAATACTGGAGTGGGTTGCCACTCCCTTCTCCAGGGGATCTTCCCTACCCAGGGATCGAACCCGGGTCTCCTGCATTGCAGGCAGATTCTTTACTTTCTGAGCCACCAGGGAAGACCTTCTTCCTTGGTACATGCAGTAAAGGGATGTCTAGGTCTAAGTAGATTCTAGAAATAGATGAACATTTTGGTAGAGATGGTGGCATTTTGGTTTGATCTCTCTTCTCAAACACTATCGCGCTTTGACTTCCGTACCCTGTGTGCCTGTTGCATGAATATCGAGGCCTCTCTCTGGTTCATCTCCACAGGCGCTGCTTCTCATCTGACACTCCCTTGTCCCTCCCACTCCTGTTTACCTTCTGCTCCCACAGCTGAATTTCTGAGCGCAATTCACCACCATGGAAACACTACTGACCAGATTGGCAACAATGAAAAACACTGATCCATACTTATGAGGCTATATGGAAATGGGTGCCGTTTATGAGGTGTAATTGATACAGGCTTTTCACAAGGCAATTGGGTAGTTTCTATAAAATATGGAACTCATATACCTTTCAACAGACTTATTCTACTTCTAGAAATCTACTTCTAGAAATGTATTTGAGCAAGTACTCAAGGCTATCGTTCAAAGATGTTCAGAGCAGAACCATTTAGAGTAGTGAAAAATTACAAAGAACCTTAAAGTACGTTAATCAGGTTGTTGTATTTTCTGATAGTTCTCCTTCCTTATACTGTGCTGAAATCTGCTTACCAGCACTTCCTGGGTCAAAGGTTCCCCTCCCCAGGGCCTCACAAAGCAAGTATAAGCTAGGGTCATGTCATTAAACATGAGGGTGTAGCCTATATAGGCTATGAGTTCTATAAGTCAAAGTTGGGATAGATAATCTGAATTTCCTGGATTACCAGAATTTTCAGAGGCTCAGTCCATAGCACAAGATCTCAAAACAAGTCAGCAATGGTTACAACACATTATAGTCTCAGAAATATAAAAACATCTACAGCTATCAAATTATTTACTTGGTCATTTTCATCACAGTGTTAACTCATGGAGTGAACTGTTTACTACATTGACTACTTCCTTATTCATTAAGCAAAGATGATGCAGGTTTCTTAAGCTTTCTTGAATGTAGGCTTGATATTATGCCTCAGCTCCTACCTTTTATCTGCAGCAAGTGGCTGTCAACTCTTTGTTGAAATCACACACACACGAACACACACACACATTCAGATCAAAACTGGGTGGAACTGCTGTGAAATGTTCTCATCCTACACTTAGAGAACAACTGGGGTAGATTATTAAAAAGAATACTGGAAAAGTAGAAAAGACTCAGAGACTTCTGGTTAAAAATGGAGATGTTTCCCTGCAAACAAGAACTGAAGACCTTCCCTTCAAGTCAGCAATTATTCTCAAGAAGAGGAAAAATGGAAAGAACTTTTCTACTTCCTGACCTTACCTGGTATAAGCATTGCTCTTGTTATGAATCATGGAGCCAGTGTGCTGGCCAAGGATTGGAAAGGGGGGGGGGGGGCTCTGCTCATTTACCCAGAATAGTGATCTGCCTTTAAAATATATATATCTGTAGAAAAAGAGATTTCCATAAGAAGATTTACATAGGAGACTCTAGACATTGGCAAGGGATTTTTCTGAAGATCGCTTGTGAAGTGAAAGTCGCTCAGTCATGTCCGACCCTTTGTGACCCCGTGGACAATACAGTCCATGGAATTCTCCAGACCAGAATACTAGAGTGAGTATTCTTTCCCTTCTCCAGGGGCTTGAACCCAGGTCTCCTGCACTGCAGGCAGATTCTTTACTGGCTGAGCCACAAGGGAAGCCCAAGAATACTGGAGTGAGTAGCCTGTCCCTTCTTCAATGGATCTTCCCAACCCAGGAATTGAACTGGAGTCTCCTGCATTGCACGTGGACTCTTTACCAACTGAACTATCAGGGAAGCCCAAAGACCTCTTCAGTTCAGTTCAGTTCAGTCGCTCAGTCGTGTCCGACTCTTTGCAACCCCATGAATCACAGCACACCAGGCCTCCCTGTCCATCACCATCTCCCGGAGTTCACCCAGACTCACGTCCATCGAGTCCGCGATGCCATCCAGCCATCTCATCCTGGGTCGTCCCCTTCTCCTCCTGCCCCCAATCCCTCCCAGCATCAAAGTCTTTTCCAATGAGTCAACTCTTTGCATGAGGTGGCCAAAGTATTGGAGTTTCAGCTTTAGCACCATTCCTTCCAAAGAAATCCCAGGGTTGATCTCCTTCAGAATGGACTGGTTGGATCTCCTTGCAGTCCAAGGGACTCTCAAGAGTCTTCTCCAACACCACAGTTCAAAAGCATCAATTCTTTGGCGCTCAGCCTTCTTCACAGTCCAACTCTCACATCCATACATGACCACTCGAAAAACCATAGCCTTGACTAGACAGACCTTAGTCGGCAAAGTAATGTATCTGCTTTTGAATATACTATCTAGGTTGGTCATAACTTTTCTTCCAAGGAGTAAACGTCTTTTAATTTCATGGCTGCAGTCACCATCTGCAGTGATTTTGGAGCCCAAAAAAATAAAGTCTGACACTGTTTCTACTGTTTCCCCATCTATTTCCCATGAAGTGATGGGACCGGATGCCATGATCTTCGTTTTCTGAATGTTGAGCTTTAAGCCAACTTTTTTGCTCTCCTCTTTCACTTTCATCAAGAGGCTTTTTAGTTCCTCTTCACTTTCTGCCATAAGGGTGGTGTCATCTGCATATCTGAGGGTATTGATATTTCTCCTGGCAATCTTGATTCCAGCTTGTGTTTCTTCCAGTCCAGCGTTTCTCATGATGTACTCTGCATAGAAGTTAAATAAGCAGGGTGACAATATACAGCCTTGACGCACTCCTTTTCCTATTTGGAACCAGTCTGTTGTTCCATGTCCAGTTCTAACTGTTGCTTCCTGACCTGCATACAGATTTCTCAAGAGGCAGGTCAGGTGGTCTGGTATTCCCATCTCTTTCAGAATTTTCCACAGTTTACTGTGATCCACACAGTCAAAGGCTTTGGCATAGTCAATAAAGCAGAAATAGATGTTTTTCTGGAATTCTCTTGCTTTTTCCATGATCCAGCAGATGTTGGCAATTTGATCTCTGGTTCCTCTGCCTTTTCTAAAACCAGCTTGAACATCAGGGAGTTCACGGTTCACATATTGCTGAAGTCTGGCTTGGAGAATTTTGAGCATTACTTTACTAGCATGTGAGATGAGTGCAATTGTGTGGTAGTTTGAACATTCTTTTGCATTGCCTTTCTTTGGGATTGGAATGAAAACTGACCTTTTCCAGTCCTATGGCCACTGCTGAGTTTTCCAAATTTGCTGGCATATTGAGTGCAGTACTTTCACAGCATCATCTTTCAGGATTTGAAATAGCTCAACTGGAATGCCATCACCTCCACTAGCTTTGTTCGTAGTGATGCTTTCTAAGGCCCACTTGACTTCACATTCCAAGATGTCTGGCTCTAGCTTAGTGATCACATCATCATGATTATCTGGGTCGTGAAGATCTTTTTTGTACAGTTCTTCCATGTATTCTGGCCACCTCTTCTTAATATCTTCTGCTTCTGTTAGGTCCATACCATTTCTGTCCGGTATCGGGCCCATCTTTGCATGAAATGTTCCCTTGGTATCTCTAATTTTCTTGAAGAGATCTCTAGTCTTTCCCATTCTGTTGTTTTCCTCTATTTCTTTGCATTGATCACTGAAGAAGACTTTTTTATCTCTTCTTGCTATTCTTTGGAACTCTGCATTCAGAGCCTATATCTTTCCTTTCCTCCTTTGCTTTTCGCCTCTCTTCTTTTCACAGCTATTTGTAAGGCCTCCCCAGACAGCCATTTTGCCTTTTTGCATTTCTTAGGTGCCCTTATTCACTATTGAGAATACTGATAGGGACATAGTAAAGAGACAAAGTTGGTAATTAAACAGTTAATCCCACTAGGGGATTATAAGTCAAGAAAAAAGTATGGGAGACCCTTGTAAGTTAATGATCACTCAAGAAAGCAGGTTTGCTTAACCACAAAACCAAGCAGGGCTGCTTAGCAACAAAACCACACAACAGAAGCATGAGACATGCCCCCAGACAGTAAAACCACGGTGGCATGAGATCCACATCCTGCCCAGTGAGCCTGGTGAGTTAGTGACCCCGAGGACATGCTCTCTGCACACACGAAAAACAACAATTTATGGAAAGGTAACATTTCAAAGTGCAAGATCCTCAGTGGACTGAGATCTGAGATAATTCTTCCATAGTGTCATGACAGTCATGCTGCTGCTGCTGCTGCTGAGTTGCTTCAGTCGTGTCTGACTCTGTGCGACCCCATAGACAGCAGCCCACCAGGCTCCCCTGTCC
Organism: Ovis canadensis; assembly: GCF_042477335.2. Classification (NCBI taxonomy): domain Eukaryota; kingdom Metazoa; phylum Chordata; class Mammalia; order Artiodactyla; family Bovidae; genus Ovis; species Ovis canadensis. The sequence continues at coordinate 14,340,738 of NC_091245.1, forward strand.
CTGGGATTCTCCAGGCAAGAACACTGGAGTGGGTTGCCATTTCCTTCTCCAACGCATGAAAGTGAAAAGTGAAAGTGAAGTCGCTCAGTCGTGTCCGACTCTTAGCGACCCCATGGACTGCAGCCCACCAGGCTCCTCCGCCCATGGGATTTTCCAGGCAAGAGCACTGGGGTGGGGTGCCACTGCCTTCCCCGCATGACAGTCATAGTGACAGTCATAGTGTCTTGACCATGTACGGACCAAAAAAACTCCCCCACCTGACATAGAGGAGGAGCTGACGATGGAACCATGACATCTACTCAAGAATGAGGAAGAAAGTGGTTTTCTCCCTTTCTGACTTCTCCTTTGATTATAAAACTGTAGCCCACTAAGTTCTTGCGGTGGGGCACCTTCTCGCCTGCCCATTTATAAGCCTCACAAGCACCCTGTTCTAATAAATTACTTCTTACCTATCACTTTGCCTCAAACTGAATTCTTTGTGCCCTGAGACACAAAGGACTGGAGCTCCTTAGAGTCCCTCAAAATGCCATGTAGCATTTTCAATATCACATAGTGTTTCTCAAAATTATGTTATAAAGTAAGTCCCCAGAATTTAAGTTAAGGACTTCTGTAACTGAGCAGAACCGTATGGGGCTTCCCAGGACAGACCTCTCTGCCATTTCCTCTGCTTCAGCTCCTCTCTAAAGCACCTAGATAACAGTATCTGATGCACATTTCCTGAGTTGTTTTGCAGATACTAAAAACCCCACCAAATGAAAGACGTTAACTACCTGATGACCATGAGCAGAGCCCCCAGGCCTATGAACCTAAGGGTTGATAACGTTAACCCTGTGACTCCACCCTGTTACCTCATCAGAGAACTGTGTGCCAGCTGATCACATACCCTGGGTGGCCCCTTCCTCGTCTTGCCTTTTAAAAATGCTTGCCTGAAACCCATCAGGGAGTTCAGGTGTTTCAAGAACTAGCCACCCTGGACTCCTTGCTTGATGCCCTGCAATAAACACAGCACTTTCCTTCACCACAACCCAGTGTCAGTAGACTGGCTTTCGTGCATGGATGAGTGGACCCCAGTTTGGTTCTGTGACACTTCCACTGTATTCTTTTGATAATGCTTATGTAATGGTCATTGGTTAATTTTCTCAGCCAATTACTCATTTCACGAATCTGGGTGGGCAGCAAGGACCACTTCCCGGTACAAAAGCTAAAAATGTCCAATACTCACTTTTCCAGGTTCTTAGGCTTAGGTATGTGACCTGGGCTTGAGCAGTCAGCTGCATTTGCTTAGAATTTGGAGGACTGGAGCTGCGGATGGGGAAGATTCTTTACATGGTGCACTTTGAAGCAATGGCAGCAGTGTCTCGTGTCCATCCAGCTGTGCCACTGGAGTCAGTGTGGCACCCAACATCCGATGCCCGCTGTGTCTTTCATGCAGGTTGAAGCAATGAGCATGCAGCAGCGACAATGTGGCTCTTTTTGCCTGCCTGGCTCTGTACCTCTAACTGCCTGGCCTCCCTTTGTTTCTGCTTATTTCCTTCCAGTGATCTTGTAATCTACCATGACATTGTGATATATTAAAAAATATATATATTTGGTCTTCCTCCCCAGACTTCCCTGGTGGCTCAGACAGTAAAGCATCTGTCTACAATGCGGTAGACCTGGGTTTGATCCCTGGGTTGGGATGATCCCCTGGAGAAGGAAATGGCAATCCACTCCAGGACTATTGCCTGGAAAATCCCATGGACAGAGGAGCCTGGTAGTCTATGGGGTTGCAAAGAGTCAGACACCACTGAGCGACTTCACTTTCACTTTCACTTTCTAACTGCCTGGCCTCCCTTTGTCTCTGCTTATTTCCTTCCAGTGATCTTGTACTCTACCATGACATTGTGATATATTAAGAAATATATACATTTGGTCTTCCTCCCCAGCTCCCAGCACTGAGCTCCTAATACCCCTGAAATTTCCTGAGTGATAAGTGTGAGAGGAGTATCTTTTGCTATTCTTAATAAGCCTCTTTCAACTGTACCTGAGTTTATGCAAATGAAGTTATTCTTAGAGGATGGGGACTGGTCACCAGAGGAAACAACCATGTGATTAGAGGGTTGGAACTTTCAGTCCCCCACCTCTGGGATGGGAAGAACTGCTCCAAACTGAGTTTAGTCATCAGTGGTCAATAATTTAATCCATCATCCCTATGTAATTGAATCTCCATACAAATCCTAAACAAATGGGTTTGAAGAGCTTCCAGGTTAGGTGAACAGTTCAAGGTGCTGGGAGGGTGATGCATTTACAGAAGGTGTGGGGGCTCTACGCCCGTTCCCACATCTCTTCCATTTGGCTGCTCCTGAGTTGTAGTCTTTATAATAAACTGATAATAGTAGGCAATGTCCTGTCCTGAGTTCAGTGAGCTGCTCTAGCAAATTATGGAACCCAAGGAGGGAGGTGCCAGAAACGCTGAAATTATAGCCGTTTGGTCAAAAGCCCTGGAAGCCTAGGCTTGCAACTGCATCTGAAACCAGGAGCAGCTTTGTGGAACTGAGCCCTTAATCTGTAGGGTAGTCAGCGTCAGAATTTCTTGACATGGAAAACCCACACATTTGGTGTCAGAAGTGTGAGTACTATTAGAGGTCCGCTCTGTCTCACAATCTCTGTGATCTTCCAACAGGAGGCTGCACAGTTTTGTTGCTGTATTCCACAAGCCCAGAAAGTTCCTGATGCATCAAAGGTGTTCAGAAAATACTTATATCTGAGTAAAAGGTAAACAAACTCTCTGCAACTTTGATGTATTAGTAAATCTACAATTGTTCCAAAATACAGTTTATTTAAAAGAATACTGGAGGGAGGGAGGGAAGGAGAGGGGAATTCCGTGTACACCATATTAACTAAGAGTTTTGGGTTACTTCTCTTAAACCGAGAAGCACTTCGCCTCATCCTTTTCCTCCGCACACCCACCCACCCCCATTGTCATCATTCTGCCATCACTGAGCCTTCATCGAGACCTGCAGAGCTACCATGCTGCACTGGTTACCAAAGGGACTGTCACCTGTCTTCAGGGAGCACTATTCCTTGTGCTTGGCACTGTGAAGACTCGAGTTCTACTCCCCTCAGTGTCTTACAGAATTATTGTAAGAATCAAATGAAGTTCTAAGAGTTGCCATAATGGTGAGCACTTAGTGTGTGCCTGGTTCTATGCCAAACACTTTAAGAGCGTGCTCTCCTTTACTTCTTACAACAGTCTTGTAAGTTGGGATAATAACGTCCCCAGTTTGTGGATAAGGTAACTCGGGCTTCCCGAGCACCTTGCTCAGGGTCATAGAGCTGGTGAGAAGGTGGAGCAGGAGACGAAGGCGTCTGACTCCAAAGGCCCGGTGCGTGCCTCTGCCTTGTGATTCCCATGTAACAAGTGTGCAAGAAGTGTGCATAGTTCTGAGCATTTTCATCCCATCCTTCCCTCTTTCCTCCTCCCACTTCCTCCTCCAGCTCTCCGATCAGATCCCGACTAGACTCTGGGAGTTCGCAGATGGGAGCCGTAGAAGAACTGGCAAGCGGGGCTGGGAACACCCACCACTCCCATACTGCTGCAAGGAGTCAAGATGGAGAAAGACGTCCAGGAAAGAAAAAGGATGTGATTCTCTGAGAACCCAAGGACTAAGTCAGGCTCACCTTCCCTTCTCCACCTCACCCAGGAGAGTGCTGCCAAGGCCGCCAACCTTAGGACAACTCCTCTTTGGCAGAAGAGGCTTTCGATCACTAAGCTGTGCTGCTTCCCCAGCTGCATGCGAACAAGTAGTTTCAGACATCTGAATTGTTTTTTTAAACAGCTGGCCCCACCCATTCATTGGTACCAGGCGGGCCCTTGCAGAGGCTGAGTCCAGCCTTGATGTGGCTGGGGTGTCCAGAAGGCTGGGCAACAGACTATGCTGGGTGTACCCAATTGCTGCCCAGCTGGGCCTGGTGGGGAGGCTTTGGGTGGTGTTGCTAGGCAACCTGGGTAATTGGAGAGGCCACGGATTGGGCTTCTGGGCCACAGAGACGAACAGCCTCCTTCATCACACTGCAGACCATCATTATGCCTCATTCCAGAGTCCTGCAGCAATCTCTCTGTGGTTATAGCCTGAAAGAGGGCTTTTTTAGCTACAGAAATTAAGAACCAGCCTTTCCAACTTATGGGTTTGTGGTTGTGGTTGTTTTCTTTTCGCTACATCTCCAAGAATACACTTGAAATAAATAGGCAAAAGATTTTAAAACAAAATAGAAAGTACCTTTACAAATCCCCTTTTCCAAAAGTGTTCCTTATTCCTGAAGCAAACAAAGCACACTTGCCCTCAATTGTGAGGGCACGGATGCTCTTCTTCCTGAGGTCTCTGCATGCCCACTATGTGTTAAAAGATTCTTCTTTGGAATCCCACAACTGTGGCTGTGGTTCAAGGTGGGGGGACCAAGACTCTGGTCATGTACAAGACCTCTCAGTGGAATAATTTCTTTGTGTCTCTCCCATTCAAAGACTATCATGACTGCCCCTTCCCAATCCACAGAACCACTTTCACTTGCGGGGTTTTTAGGGTTTTTTTTTTGTTTTGTTTTTGTTTCATTCCGCCGTGCCTCAAGGTTTGCAGAATCTTAGTTGCCTAAATGGGGATCGAACTTAGGCCCACAGCAGTAAAAGTACTGAGTCCTAACCACCGGACCGTCAGGGAATCCCTATCACTTGTGGTATTTTGATGAATCGTCCTAGCTGCCCTGTGAAGAAGACACCATTTTTATTCCCATTTTACAGATGAATAACAAAGGCAAAAAGAGGTACCTGGGATTGCACATCAAAAGCAAAGCCAGAGCACTGTCCCATTCTTGAGGCTAGATCCTGAGCCACTCCACTATTAAGATACCCACTGCCTCCCCACAGAGCTATTTAAGCACTCTATTATAACATTTTTGTTTTCTGTTATAATAAATAATAGTAACAATAATATATACTGTAAAGACCAAAGCTTTATGTTGTATCTCATACTGTCCTCAACACATTTTCCTTGTTGATTGTGATCAGACTTTCAAAGCTGCCTCATGCACACTAAGAAATAGAATATGGGAGAAGTCCCAAAGACAGACACACTATTTAACTAATGACCTAGCCTGCCAGAGCACAGCGCTAAAGGAAAACTCCCAGATGGTGCCAGGGGTAAAGAACCCGCCTGCCAATGCAGGAGGCATAAGAGACACAAGTTTGATCCCTGTGTTGGGAAGATCCCCTGGAGGAGGACATGGCAACCCACTCCAGGACTCTTGCCTGGAGAATGCCATGGACAGAGAAGCCTGGCGGGCTACAGTTCATGGAGTCACATAGAGTCAGACACGACTGAAGTGACTTAGCATGCAACACAATGACCTAGCCCACCAGAGCACAGGGCTGAAAGAAAACTCCCAACCTCCTTAATTCAAGGAGTTGGCTCTGTTTGATAACATGATGATACTATTTCAGTCCCTTCAGTAAGGAGGCAGAATCACTGCTCTCAGTAGGTATTTGTAGGTATTCTTCAAAAAGGCTTTCACTGCCTCATCATCTTCAGTGTTTCTTAAATAATGGTCCATTGATGATAACCAACTGTGCTGCTTTGCACGGGACTAGGGATATGTGATTCAGGGTGCTAAAATTAGGACAGTCCTGGGCACACCAAGGACAGCTGGCCACCCTGACATAAACCAGCTACAGAATCATCTGGAAAAGTCAAGTGGAGATGGCTGGTTTTAATCCTAGGGCAGTGGTTCTTAACCCTGGCTACACATCAGAATTGTCTCAGGAGATTGTAAAGCAGTGTAAATGTCTGAGCTCACCCCTGATCAGCTGAACTAAGGCCTCTGGAGCTAGGGCCTGGGCATTGGGATTTTTTGATGTGTGCTAAGATTGAAACCCCCTCCCCTAGAAATATGGATTCTGGGCTGGGGTCTGGCCCAGGAACCTGCCTGTCTTTGTAACAGCTCCCTAGGGGATTCTCATGTACACTATGATTTGATAACCAATGAATTCTTATGTGATATGTGAATTTATTGGACAACATACCCTGAATGCCTTGTATATGCTATACACTGGAAACACACAAAAAAGCAAAAACAAAACCACTTTGTTCCCCAGTGGAGAACAAAGAGCTATAAATTGTTCCAGCACAGTACACAGCAGTCTCCCCTTATCCACAGCAATACATTCCAAGTCCCAAGGGAATATCTAAACCTGTGGGTAGCACCAAATTTTATCTATACAATGGTTTTTCCTATACACACATAGCTATGGTAAAGTTTAATTTAGAAATTAAACATTAACAACAATAACTAATAATAAAATAGAGTTAAAACAATATTCTGTAATAAAAGTTGTGTGAATGTTGTCATCATTCTCTCGCTCTCCAAATCTTATTGTACAAATTTAAAGCTGTTTCCATCTTAACTAAGCACTTATCATACATTGTGGCTGTAACTTTTGCAGTTTGAGGTGAGATAGCAAACCTAGCATGCATTTTTTTTCCCTTCTTCACAATTTCATAGATAGATGATTCATTCTTATCTTAGCAGCCTCAGAATGCAATTTTTTTTCTTACCATTTTTGTTGTTGGTGGTGGTCACACCATGTGACTTGTGGAAGCTTAGTTCCCTGACCAGGACTCGAACTTGTGCCCCTTACAGTGGAAACGGAGTCCTCACCATTGAACCACCAGGGAAGTTCCCTTTTTCCTTCCTTATTAAGTCAAGAAGTTTCACCTTTTCACTTAAAGGAAGCACTTTACAGCTTATCTGCGGCATATCCAAATTGCCAGCAATATTACCCTTGTGTTTTGGGGCCATTAGTAAGTAAAATAAGGGTGACTTTAGCATACCTCAACTGATAACCAACACTGCAGCTAGATGACTGGGCAGGATACACTAGACAAAGAAATGATTCATGTCCCGGGCCAGATGGAGCAGGACAGCTTGAGATTTCATCAAACTACTCAGAAGAGTGCACAATTCAAAATTAATGAATTGTTCATTTCTGGAATTTTCCACTTAATATTTTCAAACCAAGGTTGACTTCAGGTAACTGAAACCGGGGAAAGCAAAACCTCGGGTAAGAAGAGGGTGCTACTGAACTGTGGTTTAGATTTTAAAGTGGGCCAGTCTCATCAGGGCAGTTGTGGTTATTCAGTTTCCAGAAGCCCAGTGTGGTAGATTAAAGACAGAGCATATTACTTGCTGTTTCTCCACGAAAAGGTGGTTTTGTTTCCTCACTTTGAATCTGGGCCAGACTTGTGACTAGTTTTGACTGATAACATGAGGCAGAAGTAGTGCCGGATACCTCCAAGGCCAGGCCTGCAGAGATCTGCAGCCCTACTTCTGTTCCTCTTGGAATGTTCCCTCTTCGAGATCTGACATCATATAAGGAGAATGACCTCCACTGAGGCCACCATCCCATGAGGAAGTCCAAGCTACTCACAAGGAGAGAGAGACCACAGAGAAGAGCACGTGCGGTGAGGCCTTCTTGGAGCCCAGTTCATCCACCAGCTGAATAGCGCCGAGGGAATGATCTCAGCTGACACCACACGCAGCAGAACTGCTCACTTTAACCCAAATTCCGGACCCACAGACTCATGACAAAATCAAACGGCTGTTGTTGGAAGCTACTATGCTGTATAGTGATTTGTTGTATAGCAATAGTTACCAGCACCCCTCATCAGAACCAGAGGACGACATGGCATTCCATACCATTCTGCCTTCCCTCTAACACCATTCATCTTCACAACCCCTCAGCAGAGTAGACAGCAGCTGTCTCACCTGAAAGAGCCTCTCAGTTAATCTCCATCTCTGTTTCCATTGCTGCCCCCCTTCCAAAACAAAACACAATCACTATCTGCTTAAAAATCCTTCAGTGGGGGGGTTTCCTGGTGGTCCAGTGGTTGGGAGTCCACTTTGCAATGCAGGGGACACTGTTCAGTCCTTGGTCTGGGAGCATCTCACATGCTCTGGAGTAACTGGGCCTACGCGTCACAACTACTGAAGCCCACGCTCTAGAGTCCATGCTCTGCAACAAGAGAAGCCACCTCAATGAGAAGTCCTCACAAAGCAACTAGAGAGTAGCCCCTGCTCACTGCAACTAAAGAAAGCCCACGCACAGCAACAAAGACCCAGCACAGCCAATACACATGAATAAACAAAACCCTTCAGTGTTTCCCATTGTCTTCAAGGTAAATACAGGGTCCTTGGCATGGCTGGTAAATCCTGCACCACCTAGCTCCAGCCTTCTTTTAACCTTCTGCTACTCTCCCAGCATCTCTGTGCTGCAACCACAGGGGTTTCTTTCTGTCTCAAGCACACACCAAGCTCTCTCCTGTCTCAGGGTCTTTGCACTTGCTGTTCCCTCTACCTAACCCTTTCTCCTCCCCACCCCCCAAACCCCAGCACATACACCCAAGGCTAGCTCTTTTTCTGGCCTCTCTGTAGTGGCAGCCCAACCTCTGCCCACCCCATATGCTCTATCACATCCCCCTTCACTTTTAGCACTTAACTATCTAAAAATACCTGGTTTGGGGATTTCCCTGGTGGCCTAGTGGTTAATAATCTACCTTCCATTGTAGGGTACATGGGTTCAATCCCTGGTCGGGGAACTAAGATTCCACATTGGTTGGTTGGTTGGTTTAGTTGCTAAGTCGTGTCCGATTCTTGCAACCCTATGGACTGTGGCTCACCAGCCTCCTCTGTCCATGGGATTTTCCAGGCAAGAATACTAGAGTGGATTTGCCATTTCCTTCTCCAGGGGATCTTCCTGACCCAGGAATCGAACCTGGGCCTACTGCATTGCAGGCAGATTCTTTACTGACTAGGCTATGAGGGAAGATTCCACATGCCACGGGGCAACTAAGCCGGTATGCCACAACCACAGAGCCTACACACTGAAGCTACTGAGCCGGAGCTGTGGAGCCCATGTGCTGCAACAAATTGAAGCTCACATGCCATGATCAATATTGATCCCGCATGCCGCAAAGAAGATCTCCGGTGTGACAGCTAAGACTCAGTGTTGCCGCTGTTGTTGTTGTTTTCAATCGCTAAGTTGTGTCCGGCTCTTTGCAACCCCATGGACTGGAGCATGCAAGCCAGCCTTCCCTGTCCTTCACTATTTCCTGGCGTTTGCTCAAATTCATGTCCGTTGAGTTGGTTATGCTATCTAACCATCTCATCCTCTGCCACTGTCTTCTCCTTTCGCTGCCTAAGACTCAATGCAGTCAGATAAATATGTAAAAATAAAAATCTGGTTTGTTTATCTGTTGTCTGTCTCTTTCTACTAGAATATAAAGTAGGAAATTTTCTTTTTTATCCCATCTAATGGTGCTTACTGTTTGCTGAATAAACCACTAAGTGAGTAGAAGAAGGAAAAAGGAGGAAATTTGGAAAGAACACTGAATTACTACACTCAGAAAACCCTGATTCTTGCTCCAATTCTGCCCCCTGCTTATCTCCAGACAAGCCTCTTTGCCTCACCTGATCAGTCCCCACTGTGATGTCCCTGGACAATGATGTTGTGTGTGCCATACACCTGTAGTGTTCACATTTGTTGCTCACGAAGCTGCATAAGAATTTCAGACAAGCTATGTTACTCTCATACATTTTCAAGTCAACAATAAATTATTTCTCACAAATTAAAATCAGTTGCAAGATAGAACTTTCTAGCATAGTCTTTATTAGAGACATGCTTTAGATATATCTTCCTCTAAACCTTGGAGTTACAGATTTAGCTTGCTCACTTTATGGAAAATGTCTGCCATATAATCCAGTTGTCAAAACCAGTCCTCACTGTCAAATCGATCAGCCAAACCAGAATAATCTTCTGTCTGTAAGAGAATCTGCCTTCATTCTTTTCTTCCTTGTTACCTCTAATTAATTTTTTATTGAGGTATAGTTGACTTGTGATACCATGTTGGTTTCAGGTGTACAACATAGTAATTCAAAATTTTATAGGTTGTACTCCATTTAAAGCTATTATAAAATATCGGCTATATTCCTTGGGCTATATAATATATCCTTGTAGCTTATTTATTTTACACATAGTAGCCTGAACCTCTCAGTCTCCAACTCCTGTCTTGCCCCATCCCTTTCTCTCTCCCCACTGGTAACCACTAGTTTTGGTCTTACTGAGCACCTAGCAATTCTAGCTCCCACCCTCCACTAGGCCTTTTCATGAGCGTCTCTCTCATCTTCCCTCCCCAATTTGTTCTCTTGGCCAAGTCCTAACACCCCCTCCAAGACTCTGGACTAACATTTCCTCTACAAAGCCTTATTAAGCCTCTACTATGACTCTGATGCTGGGAGGGATTGGGGGCAGGAGGAGAAGGGGATGACAGAGGACAAGATGGCTGGATGGCATCACCAACTCGATGGATGTGAGTCTGAGTGAACTCCAGGAGTTGGTGATGGACAGGGAGGCCTGGCGTGCTGCGATTCATGGGGTCGCAAAGAGTCGGACACGACTGAGCGACTAAACTGAACTGAATTGAACTGATGCACCTGTCATTGTGCTAAGCAAGGGATACAGTAAGGAATAAAGCAGACATGGAAGAAATAAATGCCCTTAGGGTACCACTGTCTTCTTTGTATTATCACTGTCTCCTCCACAAGGCTGTGAAAGCCCTGAAGATACAACTTGTTTTATTCATCTTTTAAAGTTATTTATTTATCTAGGTTGGGCTGTGCTGGGCCTTCGTTGCTGCATGGGCTATTCTCTAATTGTGCTGTGCAGGCTTCTCATTGTGATGGCTTCTCTTGTTATAAAGCACGGGATTTAGGGCGAGTGGGCTTCAGTAGTTGCAGCTCCCGGGCTCTAGAGCATAGGCTCAGTAATTGTGGCGAATGGACCTAGTTGCTCCACAGCATGTGGGATCTTCCCAGATCAGGGAATCAAATCCGTGAATCCTGCATTGGCAGGCGTATTCTTTACCACTGAGTCGCCAGGGAAGACCTATTTTATTCATCTTTGAATCCCTATTATGGAACCCACAGAATGAATCAGATTATGTTTGTTGAATTAACAAAAGATTCCTCGAACATTTCTGTATCAGGGACATACAGGGTGCTCACTATAAGCTGTGAACATAACATAGGGCCAACAGAGCACATGACTGAATGAATGAAGTATGACTGAGTGACAATGAATGAATCAGGGGAAGACTGTGCTCTTTCCCACTTGGATGAAGCAGCCCAGAGCAGATGTCCTGATGTACGGCCAGTGAGAAGCCAGTGTCTAGGAAGCTGGGGGAAGGCTGATGGCCTTTTGTTCTTTCTGATACACAGAAATTTGAAGGACAATAAGGATTTGAACAAAGTGTGGAATCCAGAGTCTGACCTAGATATGAATTCTGGATCCGCTACTTATTATTAGCCATGTGACCTTAGGCAAATCCCTTGTTTGTATCTTCATGTTCTCAACTATAAAATGGGGCTGAGGATAATACAAACAGGGTTACGATTAAATGAGATTACGCATTTAAAAGGCTGTAACCTGAGACCAGGCGGAGTTGGTGGTAGGAACTGACGGTTCCCACCACTGACAATGCAAATTCAGAAACACAGCGGAAGAGCCTTCCTTTCCTTCCAGCTAGAGGTCCCAGCCCTGATTGCTGTTCTAACCTCAAACGGCAGGAGGCGCTTTTCCTATTCAGCCCCTCCCTTCACCACCTGCCCCTTCACTCCCAACTCAGGGTTTACAGGTCCGCCCAAGTGCCTTCAAGGCCAAGGGCGTCTGCTACATCTTTACAAGACAGAGAGGGGAGGGTGGCAGTTAGGGCAGGGCATGGCAGGAAGCGGGCCAAAGAAGCACAGGTGTTTCTGGAGCCGGCCTTGCTGTGTGCCCGGCACTGGGCTTGGTGCTTAATATGTATCCTCTCATGTCCATGGAGTCCCAACAACAAAACATCTCATGTCCTCTTCATAACAATACTATTTAGAGATAAGGAAACTGACCTTCAGGGAGAGGTGGGATATCAATCCAAATGCCTCTCTAAGACTCTAAAATGTTTCCGCTGTGCCACGCTGGCCACCGCTTACAGATGATCACCGTACATTTGTGAAATAAATGTCAGTTCTCTTATTCCCAGGAAGAGCGAAACTGTGTGCCCCACCCCTAACTTCACCCCTGCCCCACCCCATCCCCCCACCCCCCGCGGAGAATCATGAATAAAGAATAAAAAGTAACATATTAAGGAGTGAACAGAATCCTTCAGACACCCATACCAGGAAGGAGGAAACAACCTCGGAGACTTGCTGGGCAGGAAGCAGCCAGAGACTGTCTGGCCCTGGCTGTGGTCTCCTGGGACAGAGGTCTAGAGAGGACTAGGATCTGGCTCAGCTGGAGGGAGGAGAGAACTGTGGGACTGGAGTTGGGGACAGGTTACTGAGGAGAACGGGATGCAGGGAGAGAAGATTGACCAGGGCTCAGAGGAGCAATGGCATTACCTGGTCCTCCCACCATCGGGGAGAGGGGTGAGTCAGAGACAGCCCCTGACTCCTGGCCCAACCTGCTGCCAACTTTTAAAATGAAAGTAGCAGGAGCGGACCCTCCTGAAGCTCCTGCGGAAGGCGGTTGCCAAGGGAGCTCTCGTCGGTCGGCCCTGGGCCTCGGGCGCTCCCCACCCGACAGAGGGACCCGGTCGACGGCTCCCCGCGCCCTCACCAGCGCCCGCAGCTTACCTGGGGGAGGCCAAGGTGCGTCCCAGGCAGGACAGGCCAAGGGGCTGCCTCAGGTATCCTGGAGTTCCCGCCCTGCCACACACTCCGAGGTCGCTCCTCGAATTAAAATCCTCCGCACAGGTTCCCGCTCGCCCAGCCCGGGGGGAGGGAGCCCGAGGAAATTCCCTCCCAGCCCTGAGAGGGCCTGGGCCGGGCCAGCCAGCTCGGCAACCTCAGCCCTGGGCTGGCCCTGGATGAATGAGCCCTTCCGCTCCGCCTGTCTGGGTTTGAGCCAGCCAGCCTGTGACCGCCCCTTTGCTCTTTCTCCTTGGCCCTGGCCCTGAACTCCGATCCTCTTCCTAGTCCTACCCTCCCAGGTCTCTTGCTCTGCGTTCTCAGCTCTCTGGAGAAAGACCTCAGCCAGAGGACTCCTTTCTCTTCCCACCGTCTTATTTCCTGATTCCTTGTCAAAAAGATGCCGGAGAGCAAGAGAGCTTATTGATGCATCCCAAAGGGGTTGGCGCCCCAAGACCCAGAGCAAGACAGAGCCAGATAGAGAATGGATGCAGGAGGCGAGGGGGTCTAAGGGAAAGACAGTCTTCCCTCCTGTGTCTCTTCCTTACTCACATAGGAGTACCGCCCAGCACTTCTGACACCAGATGTGTGGGTCTAACCCACCCCAAACAATTCCGCAATAGCAGCTGGGTGTCCTCAGTTTAACTCAGTTCTGACACAATCCACCTGGAGTGAATGTCAGGTCCCCCAGGTGAAGGGCTCAGACTGCTGCCTGCTTCAGAAGCCAGTTGCAAGAAGTAGGTCCCCAGGCCACCCACGACTTTCATCCACCTTAGCTACACATCAGAGGTTCTTGTGTCCCCTTCCTGAGATCTAGGGTGAGGTCTGGATGATTACCAAGCGCAGGAGTGTCTGTCCTCGTGGAGTTGGGATGCAACACCCTACCCGTAGGTGGATGCGTTTACCAACCTGGAAACTCCCTGAACTCCTAATGTTGGGATTTTATGGAGACCTGCTCACATAGACATGATCAATTATTAACTCCATGTCTAGCCCCTCTATCCTGTCAGAGTATAGAAAATTTCAGTCCTCTAATACTGCCTGGCTTGGTCTTTCTAGTGACCAACTCCCATTCAGGAGCTCACCCAGAGTGGCCTCGTTAAAACAAAAGATGTTCATTGTGCTCTTATCTGGACTGAGAGTTTTACAAGTGTTTTAAGAGCCTTGTGTCAGGGACAGAGTCAAAAACCAAATAACAGAACAAAAAGATGCTGGCAGCGCTCTTATCACTTGGGAAATTACAAGACTTTTAGGCGCTCTCTCTAAACCAGGAACCTGGGACAGAGACCAATATGTATATATTTTTTTCTATTATCTCACACAAGGGAACCAAACAGCTGGAAAAAAAGATATTTAGGAGTGGTCCAGAAATAGCAACTGAAGCCCTGGGAATGGGTGAGGTCACTCAGGGAGAGGAACCAGAGAAAGGAGAAAAGGGAATCTAGGACAGGACCCTGGGAAATACCAAGGGACATGTAGAGGATGGGGCAGGAGAAAGAAAGAGGAAAGGGGGCTTGCATGGTGGTCTAGTGGCTGACTCCACACTCCCAATGCAGGGAGCCCAGGTTTGATCCCTGGTCAGGGAACTAGATCCCACATACCGCAACTAAGAGTTTGCATGCTGTGACTAAGACCTGGCACAGCCAAATAAATGGATAAATAGGAAATAAAGAAAGAAGAAAGGGCCAGAAGTGAGAGCCAAGCGTTTGAGTCAGTTTGGGCTCCCACAGCAACATATTATAGGGACCTGGCAGTGCAATGGTTAAGACTCCACCTTCCAATGAGTTGACTACTTGGTTGGGGAACTGAGGTCCCAAAAGCCGCAGGGTGCAGTCAAAAGTCACAAACAAACAAACTACAGACTGGATGGCTTAAACAATGCTCATTTTTCAGTTCTGGATGGCAGGAAGTCCAAGATCAAGGTGCTGGCAGATCAGTGTCTAGAGAGGGCCTTCCTGGTTTGCAGACAGTCACCTTCTCTGCAGGTCCTCACCTGGTGGAAAGCAGAGAGAAGCAAGCTCTCTGGCATCTCTTTACAGAAGAGCTCTCATCTCATCATGAGGGCTCCACCCTCCTGACCTAATTACCCCCCAGAAGCTCCGTGTCCAAGACCATCATATGGGGGCTTGAGGCTTCAACACGTGAACTGGCTGGAGAGGGAACACAACCCCACTATAGGGATTGAGCAGAAAGGCCAGAAAAACAGATGCAAATTGGAGCGGACAGAGCAAGTAGGCTGAAGTGGGAAGGGGTGGCTCTGGGAGATGCCCCAAAGCACTAAAGATGGATAGCTGAGCCTTTCCTCAGGAGCTTAAGGGAGTAGCACCCCACCCCTACTTCCTAACTAAAGTAGGGGCCACGGTCACCTGTTAGGAGTTAGAGGGATAAAGGTTGGATGGAAGATTGCAAGGAATTGTCAAATGTTTGAAAAAAACTGTTGAGATGAGAGAAACTTGACCCAAGTAATGTAGAGGCTCACAGAGGAGTATGGAGAGTCCAATCAGAACCACACACATACTTGGAGACTTCCCTGTGGTCCACAGGTTAAGAATCCTTCTTCCAATGCAGGGGACGTGCGTTTGATCCAGGGTCAGGAAACAAAGATCCCAAGCCTGGGTGCTGTAAATACTGAGCATGTGCACTCTGGAGCCTGCGCCTTTACAGAAAAAGAACAACACAGATTAACAGGGAGGCCAGGTTGAGGGGCCCTCAGGGCAGCTCCTGTCCTAAGTGACATGGTGGTAAGATCAAATGGGAAATGGATGAGACTCATGGGGAATGCTACCAACACCGTTCAGCTCCCAGATCTAGGGGGAGATTTTCCATAAGATCGGAACTGTCTACAGAGAAAAGGTCCTGCTTTAAGGGACTGTGGGCAGCCATAAAAGTGCAAAGAGCACCCGAGGCCAGCAGTGGCAGTGCTGGGCTGCAAAACTGCACGGGAACAGTGGCTGTGCCAACTCAACTCCAGGATCCAGTTTCCCCACCAAGTAAAGCAGGGCCCAGGCTGCCAGAGACACCACTGAGCAGTCCAGCCTCCAACCACCCTCCCTTGTTCTTGTCTCACCCTCAACAAGCTGCTTCCTGACTGTGACTTGGTTTCTCAAGCTATATGACTTCAGAAAAGGAAGGTGTCTGCCCATAGCCAACACACACATAAGTTAGGGAGCTCTCAGAGATCAAAGCCTGTATCTAATTTATCTTTATGTCCCCAGCACTCAGCACTGGGTTCAGCATTCAGTTGGGGTTCAAAACGGTATTTGAAAAACAGACCCGGGGGAGACTGATATGCCTTTAAATACACTTTGTAAATTAATAAATTCTCATTTAGGATTTGCGTATTGGTTGTTGTTGAAACCCCATTCATATGGATCAGTGCCTACAAATCATGTCAGTTCTGAAACATTGACAAGCTCATGTTTCTAAATCTGCAAAATTCAGAGCCTGGCCCTGCATTGTGGTGAATTCACCAAAATCATACTCATTTCCTTTTTTAAAATTTATTTTATTGAAGTATCGTTAATTTACAATTTGTGTTCATTTCTGCTGTACATCAAAGTGATTATATATATATATATATACTTATATATATACACACATACATTCTTTTTCATCTTCTTTTCCATTATGGTTTATCAGAAGATACTGAATATCCCTGTGTTATACAGTAGGGCCTTCTTTATCCATCCTATATATAATAATTTGCATCTGCTAATCCCAAACTCTCAATCCATCCTCCCCCATTCCCTCCCCCTTGGCAACCACAAGTCTGCTGTCTGTGTCTGTAAGTCTGTTTCTGTTTTACAAAAGAAGTACATTTGTGTTATACTTTATATAAGTATATACTTTATATAAGTATCTAAGTATCATATATAAGTGATATCATATGGTATTTGTCTTTTTCTGACTTACTTCAATTTTAGTATGTTAATCTCTAGCTCCATCCATGCTGCTACAAACAACATTATTTCATTCTTTTTTACGGCTGAGTAGTGTTCCATTGTATATAAAGATCATGGCCCTTCGAGATCCGTGAACCAGGCTTCTTCTTTGTAAAGTAACATACCCAGCACCATCCCTCCTCATCCAACCAACATCATGAGATCTAGATCTTTTGCCTGGGAATTCCCGGGCAGCCCAGTGTTTAGGACTGGGTTTTGCTGCCCTGGGAAAGAACATAGTAGGACGGTAGGACTGATTTGGGTTTGGGCGCTATAGGAATGCAAGGACCTCGCGTCTTTCCAGCTCACCACACCCAGCTCCTCCTCATTCATCCCTCCAAACTTTGGCTGTCGGATATGTAATCTGTGCCCAGAATTTGTTTCATTGGTTTTTCAATGTCCTCAGAAAGAGGACGTTTGACTCAGGCTGGGCCAATTTGTTTCCTTTTCCTAAAAATGGCCAAAGGGGAAGGGAGACTGTACTTTGTCTCTGCTTATAGCTGTAACTAAAAGAGGTAAGCCTGGGAGCTACAGAAAGTTCCTTACGAAGAGACGCAGAGTTAACGAATCTTTGCCATGGCACTCTGAACTTGCCACACAACTTCTGACACTGCTGGTCACCAAATGTGTGACCACTAAGCAATTCTCTGTAACCCCAGCTGGGCATCCTGCAGTTAACTCTGTTCTGACACGATTGCCCTGAAGAGAGCGTCACATCACACAGATGAAAGGCTTAGACTCATGAGACTGTCCCCGCTTCAGATGCCAGTCCCAAATAGCAAGTTACCCAGGACTTCCAAACAACTTGGTTACAAACTGGAAGTTCCCACATTCCTGTACTCAAATTTGAATAACTTGCTACAGTGGATCACAGAACTCGGAAACACATTTACCAGTCTGTTAAAAAATTATATGATAATGGATACAGATGAAGAGGCAGGTGAAGACATACAGAATGAGGTCTGGGAGGGTCCCAAGAGCAGGAGCTTCTGTTTCTATGGAGTTAGGGTGCACACCTTCCCAGTATATGGCTGTATTCACCAACATGAGAGCTCTCAGAAGCCCATGCTATTGGCATTTTACAGATGCTTGCTTGTATAGGCGTGATCAATTATTAACTCCCATTTCCAACCCTTCTACCCTCACTAAAGAAGTGAGGGTGGAGGCAGGGCTGAAAATTCCAAGCTTCTAATCATGGCTGGTCTTTTTGGTGACCAGCCCCCAACCAGGAGCCCACTCAAAGTTGCCCCATTAAAAAAAAAGATGCTCTTAACTATTAAAAAACCACAAGGGTTTCAGTAGCTGAGCCAGGAACTGGCTGCAGAGACCCATGAATATGTTCTATTTTCTCACACACACCATAACGCCTACCACAATGTAGTTAAAATACCCGAATATGTGTCTTTCTCTTTCACTGCTAAAGAGATCATGAGCTCTTCAAGAACAGTAACCTTCACTGTTTCATCTTTGTATCCATGCAATTATGCCCCAAATCTGACACAAAGTAGGAAACAATGAATGTTGAACTTTCAAAATGGGCAACAAAAATGAGGTTCCCACCTTTCCGAGGTGAAGACCCCCTCAGCCACCAGCTGGTGTCAGGACATGTCTCTGTGGCTTTTGACTATCAAGCTCCTTGTCCGATCCATAGCGATTGGTAAAAGTACAGGTGAATCACTGAAGGTATGAAGAGTGACCACCTGAACAACTCTAAGGCCAGGGTGTCAGGCTCTAACAAGAAGTGGTATAACCGAGGCTGCAACAAACTACTCATTGTATTCCTCCAGATTCCCAATAGCATGTTTCCCGAATGCTGAGCTCTTGCCTAAACAGGTTGTGTGTGTGTGTGTGTGTGTGTGTGTGTGTGTGTTAGTCGCTCAGTCGTGTCCGACTCTTTGGGACCCCATGGACTGAAACCTGCCAGGCTCCTCTGTCCAAGGGATTCTCCAGGCAAGAATACTGGAGTGGGTTGCCATTTCTTCCTCCACCTAAACAGGTTAGATGAACTGCAAAGAGAAGTCTCCCAATAAGTGATCTTTCCTTATGGGTTTTAGCATTCTATGTCTAAAGGAAAAATAAATTGTTAAAAAGATACTCATCTATGAAAAAGTACAGAAAATCTGATACAGAGGAGCTGGTAAATAATCTGCCTGCGATGCGGGAGACCTGGGTTCGATCCCTGGGTTGGGAAAATCCCCTGGAGAAGGGAACAGCTACCCACTCCAGTATTCTGGCCTGGAGAATTCCATGGACTGTATAGTCCATGGGGTTGCAAAGAGTCGGATATAACTGAGGACTTTCACTTCACTTTGTCAGGCGAGTGTATCACCCTTGGTTCTGTCTCATCACAACAAAGATTTGGAGTGATGGACATTAAAGCCCTCGGCATGTCACAGCTCTTGGGTCTTGAACAGACCGTGTTATAGCTCTTAGACAAATCAGTGTTACAGCTCTGTGTTACAGCTCTATTTTATTTAAATAATAACAGGAAAATCCATCGTCAAGGCGTTGAGGGCATGTCGACCCAAAGACTCGAGGAGAGGAGAAGAGAGCCCCCGGCGCACGGGAGGAGGGGGGAGAGAGAGAACCCCAGCCCTTTGGCTCCTCTTTTTATATGTACCCCCCCCAAGCCGCCCCCGGGGCCTGCCCTATGTAAATTGGGTTAGCCAGGAGTGTTGTTGGTTCTACCTGAGGTCCTCACTCCAGTCCTCCAACCTTCCTTTGTTCTATTTTCGCGGGCTTGTCTCTTCCTTGTCTTTTAGCCACCGCCATTCTGGACTCCTTTTCCCTATTCTACCTACCTAACAGCTTCAAAAAAAAAAAAAAACCAACAACAACAAAGCAAACAAAAGAAACTAGATGAAATAAAAAGAAAAGAAAATCTTTTAAATGCATGGCTGACCTTGACCGGAATGTGAGGAGTCTCTAGGAGAAAGCAGGAGTAGGCACGTGTGAGAGTCATATTTGTGCCAGAGTCATATGCAGATTCCTAGTGACCCAGCATCTGTGTTTTCATGGACCATGGAGGTAAGGAAAATTAAAAGTTACTCAGTCATGTCTGACTCTTTGCAACCCCATGGACTGTGATGAATTCTCCAAACCAGAATACTGGAGTAGGTTTGCCATGCCCTCCTCCATGGGATCTTTGCAACCCAGGGATCAAACCCAGGTCTCCCACATTACAAGTGGATTCTTTACCATCTGAGCCACCAGGGAAACCCAAGAAAACTGAAGTGGGTAGCCTATCCCTTCTCTAGGGGATTCTTCCCTACCTAGGAATCAAACCAGGGTCTCCTGCATTACAGGTAGATTCTTTACCAGCTGAGCTACAGGGAAACCCACCCTGGGCCTAAAGAGAGCAGAAAATAAAGTCAGAGGGCAAGGCTGAGCCTCTCCAGTACCCAAGCCACTAATAGCCTCAGTGGACAACGAGCAAACTGAAAACAAAACCTGGGAGAGTGGGAGTGGGGATGCAGGCCTGTCTTCACTCGGATCAGAGAAGAGGGAAAAATAAACATAAAACCATCTCTCCTGAGAATTCTCTATCCCACGCCTCCACTTATACGTGTTTACCTTGGGGCATACTCTCCTTAGCTGTATGGATCAAACACTCCAAGATGAAAATTTAGAGTGTTTCTGGATTGGCAGGACAGAGAGACAGCTGGGAGAAGCAAACCCAAACTTCCTCTTGAAGGATATGAGTAAACTCGGGCTTCAAATATTTCCCACAAAGTTTCAACATGACTCACAATTTTTTTAAAAGGCCTCTGATTACTCGAAGAAACAAATCCCTATAAGCAGAAACAACCAGCTAGAGGATCATACCTGTAAAGATCAGAAATATGTGTGTTTTTTAAATTTTTTAAAATTTTTTTGGCTGCATTCAGTCTCCATTGCTGCACATGGGCTTTCTCTAGTTGCAGTGAGTGGGGTCTATTCTGTGTTGTGGTGCCTGAGCCTCTCATTGCAGTGGTTTCTATTGTTGCAGAACATGGACTCTAGACACTGGGGCTTCAGTAGTTGCAGCCCCCCAGGCTCTGGGGCTTAGGCTCAGTAGCTGGGATGCACAGGATTTAGTGGGATGTGGGTGGGGTCCTGTGCCATGTGGGATCTTTCCAGACCAGGGATTGAACCTGTGTCCCCAGCATTGCAAGTTGGATTCTTAACCACTGGACCACCAGGAAAGTCCCAAGATACTGCTAGTTTGAACTATAAACTATAGTTTAATTATGTTTAATATGTTGAATAAATTAGAAGGAATTAAAAGTATAACCAAGAAAAAGCAAATAGCAATGACTGGAAGTCTAGGCAAGTAACAATAGAGTCTAAAAATCCTGGATATTTTCCTTTGTTTAATTTCACTAGAGAAATTTAGGAACCCTTGACTGCCAGAAAAACCAACAGTAGGGTAACTGGAAGGACTGGTATATGCAGCAAGATTCCTGGCTGTATTCACCATATTGAAATTCACTGTGCCAAAAGTTGCTCAGGGGATGTAGCTCAGTGGTAGAGCGCATGCTTTGCATGTATGAGGCCCCGGGTTCAATCCCCGGCATCTCCATATTTTGGGCTTCCCACTGGCTCAGTGATAAAGAATCTGCCTGCTAGTGCAGAAGATGCCCAAGAGGCAAGTTTGATCTCTTGGCTCAGGAAGATCCTCTGGAGTAGGAAATAGCAACCCGTTCCAGTACTCTTGTCTGGAAAATTCCATCGGCAGAGGAGTCTGGCAGGCTACAGTCCATGGGGTCACAAGGAGCTGGACATGACTGAGTATGCGCGTGCACACACACAAACACACACATGCCTGCAAGTTACAGAGATTGGTGAAGGTTTTGATTTAGAATTGCTGACCTTAGTTAAGCTTCTCAGAACTTTCTTTGATAAAATATACGTAACATAGTATTTACCATTTTACCCATCTTTAAGTGTACAACTCAGTGGATTCTCATTGCTTTTTAAGTCTTCTCTTTGTTCTTGATATTTCATTGTTCAGTCACTAAGTCATTGCCTTCTCCTTATAGGAGAAAGCAATGGCAACCCACTCCAGTATTCTTGCCTGGAAAATCCCATGGACAGAGGAGCCTGGTAGGCTGTAGTCCATGGGGTTGCACAGAGCCGGACATGACTGAAGCGACTTAGCAGTAGCAGTAGCACTAAGTCATGTTCAAATCTGCGACCCCATGGACTGCAGCACATGAGGCTTCCCTGTCCTCCGCTATCTCCTGGAGTTTGCTCAAACTCATGTCCATTGAGTCAGTGAGGCTATCTAACCATCTCATCCTTTGCCTCCACCTTCTCCTGTTGCCTTCAGTCTTTCCCAGCATCAGGGTCTTTTCTAATGAGTCAGCTCTGTGCATCAGGTGGCCAAAGTATTGGAGCTTTACCTTCAGCATCAGCCCTTCTAATGAATATTCAGGGTTGATTTATCTAGGATTGACTGATTTGATCTCCTTGCAGTCCAAGAGACTCTCAAGACTCTTCTCCAGCACCACAATTCAAAAGCATCAATTCTTCTGTGCTTAGCCTTCTTTATGGTCCAACTCTTACATCTGTACATGACTACTGGAAAAACCGTAGCCTTAGCTAGACAGACCTTTGTCAGAAAAGTCAGGTCTGCTTTTTAATAGTCTGTTTAGGTTTGTCATAGGTTTCCTTCCAAGGAGCAAGCATCTTTTAATTTCATGGCTGCAATCATCATCAGCAGTGATTTCGGAGCCTACAAAGAGAAAATCTGTCACTACTTCCACTTTTCCCCTTCTATTTGCCATGAAGTAATGGGACCAGATGCCATGATCTTCGTTTTTTCTTGTTTTTTTTTTTTTTTTAAATAAGCTCAGTTCAGTTCAGTTCAGTTCAGTCGCTCAGTCGTGTCCGACTCTTTGCGATCCCATGAATTGCAGCACGCCAGGCCTCCCTGTCCATCACCAACTCCCGGAGTTCACTCAGATTCATGTCCATCGAGTCAGTGATGCCATCCAGCCGTCTCATCCTCGGTCGTCCCCTTTTCCTCCTGCCCCCAATCCCTCCCAGCATCAAAGTCTTTTCCAATGAGTCAACTCTTTGCATGAGATGGCCAAAGTACTGGAGTTTCAGCTTTAGCATCATTCCTTCCAGACAAATCCCAGGGTTGATCTCCTTCAGAGTGGACTGGTTGGATCTCCTTGCAGTCCAAGGGACTCTCAAGAGTCTTCTCCAACACCACAGTTCAAAAGCATCCATTCTGCGGCACTCAGCCTTCTTCACAGTCCAACTCTCACATCCATACGTGACTACTGGAAAAACCATAGCCTTGACTAGACGGACCTTAGTCGGCAAAGTAATGTCTCTGCTTTTGAATATGCTATCTAGGTTGGTCATAACTTTTCTTCCAAGGAGTAAGCGTCTTTTAATTTCATGGCTGCAGTCACCATCTGCAGTGATTTTGGAGCACAAAAAAATAAAGTCTGACACTATTTCCACTGTTTCCCCATCTATTTCCCATGAAGTGATGGGACCGGATGCCATGATCTTCGTTTTCTCAATGTTGAGTTTTAAGCCAACTTTTTCACTCTCCTCTTTCACTTTCATCAAGAGGCTTTTTAGTTCCTCTTCACTTTCTGCCATAAGGGTGGTGTCATCTGCATATCTGAGGGTATTGATATTCTCCGGGCAATCTTGATTCCAGCTTGTGTTTCTTCCAATCCAGCGTTTCTCATGATTCAATTTGCATAGAAGTTAAATAAGCAGGGTGATAATATACAGCCTTGACGCACTCCTTTTCCTATTTGGAACCAGTCTGCTGTTCCATGTCCAGTTCTAACTGTTGCTTCCTGACCTGCATACAGATTTCTCAAGAGGCAGGTCAGGTGGTCTGATAGTCCCATCTCTTTCAGAATTTTCCACAGTTTATTGTGACCCACATAGTCAAAGGCTTTGGCATAGTCAATAAAGCAGAAATAGATGTTTTTCTGGAATTCTCTTGCTTTTTCCATGATCCAGCGGATGTTGGCAATTTGATCTCTGGTTCCTCTGCCTTCTCTAAAACCAGCTTGAACATCAGGGAGTTCACGGTTCACGTATTGCTGAAGCCTGGCTTGGAGAATTTTGAGCATTACTCTATTAGCATGTGAGATGAGTGCAATTGTAGGGTAGTTTGAGCATTCTTTGGCATTGCCCTTCTTTGGGATTGGAATGAAAACTGACCTTTTCCAGTCCTATGGCCACTGCTGAGTTTTCCAAATTTGTTGGCATGTTGAGTGCAGCACTTTCACGGCATCATCTTTGGGAATTAAACGTACAACCAGGAAAAAGGAAATAGCAATGATTGGAAGTCTAGGCAAGTAACAATAGAGTCTAAAAATCCTGGATATTTTCCTTTGTTTAATTTCACTAGAGAAATTTAGGAACCCTTGACTGCCAGAAAAACCAACAGTAGGGTAACTGGGAGGACTGGTATATGCAGCAAGATTCCTGGCTGTATTCACCATATTGAAATTCACTGTGCCAAAAGTTGCTCAGGGGATGTAGCTCAGTGGTAGAGCGCATGCTTTGCATGTATGAGGCCCCGGGTTCAATCCCCGGCATCTCCATATTTTGGGCTTCCCACTGGCTCAGTGATAAAGAATCTGCCTGCTAGTGCAGAAGATGCCCAAGAGGCAAGTTTGATCTCTTGGCTCAGGAAGATCCTCTGGAGTAGGAAATAGCAACCCGTTCCAGTACTCTTGTCTGGAAAATTCCATCGGCAGAGGAGTCTGGCAGGCTACAGTCCATGGGGTCACAAGGAGCTGGACATGACTGAGTATGCGCGTGCACACACACATACACACACATGCCTGCAAGTTACAGAGATTGGTGAAAGTTTTGATTTAGAACTGCTGACCTTAGTTAAGCTTCTCAGAACTTTCTTTGATAAAATATACGTAACATAGTATTTACCATTTTACCCATCTTTATGTGTACAACTCAGTGGATCTCATTGCTTTTTAATCTTCTCTTTGTTCTTGATGTTTTGTTGTTCAGTTTAAGTCATGTCCAACTCTGCGACCCCATGGACTGCAGCAGTCCTCCGTTATCTCCTGGAGTTTGCTCAGACTCATGTCCATTGAGTCAGTGAGGCTATCTAACCATCTCATCCTTTGCCTCCACCTTCTCCTGTTGCCTTCTGTCTTTCCCAGAATCAGGGTCTTTTCTAATGAGTCAGCTCTGTGCAACAGGTGGCCAAAGTATTGGAAATTTACCTTCAGCATCAGCCCTTCTAATGAATATTCAGGGTTGATTTATCTCGGATTGACTTATTTGATATCCTTGCAGTCCAAGAGACTCTCAAGACTCTTCTCCAGCACCACAATTAAAAAGCATCAATTCTTCTGTGCTTAGCCTTCTTTATGGTCCAACTCTCACATCTGTACATGACTACTGGAAAAACCGTAGCCTTAACTAGTCAGACCTTTGTTGGAAAAGTCATGTCTGCTTTCTAATAGTCTGTTTAGGCTTGTCGTAGGTTTCCTTCCAAGGAGCAAGCATCTTTTAATTTCATGGCTGCAATCACCATCCGCAGTGATTTCGGAGCCTACAAAGAGAAAATCTGTCACTACTTCCACTTTTCCCCTTCTATTTGCCATGAAGTAATGGGACCAGATGCCATGATCTTCGTTTTTTCTTGTTTTTTTTTTTTTTTAAATAAGCTCAGTTCAGTTCAGTTCAGTTCAGTCGCTCAGTCGTGTCCGACTCTTTGCGATCCCATGAATTGCAGCACGCCAGGCCTCCCTGTCCATCACCAACTCCCGGAGTTCACTCAGATTCATGTCCATCGAGTCAGTGATGCCATCCAGCCGTCTCATCCTCGGTCGTCCCCTTTTCCTCCTGCCCCCAATCCCTCCCAGCATCAAAGTCTTTTCCAATGAGTCAACTCTTTGCATGAGATGGCCAAAGTACTGGAGTTTCAGCTTTAGCATCATTCCTTCCAGACAAATCCCAGGGTTGATCTCCTTCAGAGTGGACTGGTTGGATCTCCTTGCAGTCCAAGGGACTCTCAAGAGTCTTCTCCAACACCACAGTTCAAAAGCATCCATTCTGCGGCACTCAGCCTTCTTCACAGTCCAACTCTCACATCCATACGTGACTACTGGAAAAACCATAGCCTTGACTAGACGGACCTTAGTCGGCAAAGTAATGTCTCTGCTTTTGAATATGCTATCTAGGTTGGTCATAACTTTTCTTCCAAGGAGTAAGCGTCTTTTAATTTCATGGCTGCAGTCACCATCTGCAGTGATTTTGGAGCACAAAAAAATAAAGTCTGACACTATTTCCACTGTTTCCCCATCTATTTCCCATGAAGTGATGGGACCGGATGCCATGATCTTCGTTTTCTCAATGTTGAGTTTTAAGCCAACTTTTTCACTCTCCTCTTTCACTTTCATCAAGAGGCTTTTTAGTTCCTCTTCACTTTCTGCCATAAGGGTGGTGTCATCTGCATATCTGAGGGTATTGATATTCTCCGGGCAATCTTGATTCCAGCTTGTGTTTCTTCCAATCCAGCGTTTCTCATGATTCAATTTGCATAGAAGTTAAATAAGCAGGGTGATAATATACAGCCTTGACGCACTCCTTTTCCTATTTGGAACCAGTCTGCTGTTCCATGTCCAGTTCTAACTGTTGCTTCCTGACCTGCATACAGATTTCTCAAGAGGCAGGTCAGGTGGTCTGATAGTCCCATCTCTTTCAGAATTTTCCACAGTTTATTGTGACCCACATAGTCAAAGGCTTTGGCATAGTCAATAAAGCAGAAATAGATGTTTTTCTGGAATTCTCTTGCTTTTTCCATGATCCAGCGGATGTTGGCAATTTGATCTCTGGTTCCTCTGCCTTCTCTAAAACCAGCTTGAACATCAGGGAGTTCACGGTTCACGTATTGCTGAAGCCTGGCTTGGAGAATTTTGAGCATTACTCTATTAGCATGTGAGATGAGTGCAATTGTAGGGTAGTTTGAGCATTCTTTGGCATTGCCCTTCTTTGGGATTGGAATGAAAACTGACCTTTTCCAGTCCTATGGCCACTGCTGAGTTTTCCAAATTTGTTGGCATGTTGAGTGCAGCACTTTCACGGCATCATCTTTGGGAATTAAACGTACAACCAGGAAAAAGGAAATAGCAATGATTGGAAGTCTAGGCAAGTAACAATAGAGTCTAAAAATCCTGGATATTTTCCTTTGTTTAATTTCACTAGAGAAATTTAGGAACCCTTGACTGCCAGAAAAACCAACAGTAGGGTAACTGGGAGGACTGGTATATGCAGCAAGATTCCTGGCTGTATTCACCATATTGAAATTCACTGTGCCAAAAGTTGCTCAGGGGATGTAGCTCAGTGGTAGAGCGCATGCTTTGCATGTATGAGGCCCCGGGTTCAATCCCCGGCATCTCCATATTTTGGGCTTCCCACTGGCTCAGTGATAAAGAATCTGCCTGCTAGTGCAGAAGATGCCCAAGAGGCAAGTTTGATCTCTTGGCTCAGGAAGATCCTCTGGAGTAGGAAATAGCAACCCGTTCCAGTACTCTTGTCTGGAAAATTCCATCGGCAGAGGAGTCTGGCAGGCTACAGTCCATGGGGTCACAAGGAGCTGGACATGACTGAGTATGCGCGTGCACACACACATACACACACATGCCTGCAAGTTACAGAGATTGGTGAAAGTTTTGATTTAGAACTGCTGACCTTAGTTAAGCTTCTCAGAACTTTCTTTGATAAAATATACGTAACATAGTATTTACCATTTTACCCATCTTTATGTGTACAACTCAGTGGATCTCATTGCTTTTTAATCTTCTCTTTGTTCTTGATGTTTTGTTGTTCAGTTTAAGTCATGTCCAACTCTGCGACCCCATGGACTGCAGCAGTCCTCCGTTATCTCCTGGAGTTTGCTCAGACTCATGTCCATTGAGTCAGTGAGGCTATCTAACCATCTCATCCTTTGCCTCCACCTTCTCCTGTTGCCTTCTGTCTTTCCCAGAATCAGGGTCTTTTCTAATGAGTCAGCTCTGTGCAACAGGTGGCCAAAGTATTGGAAATTTACCTTCAGCATCAGCCCTTCTAATGAATATTCAGGGTTGATTTATCTCGGATTGACTTATTTGATATCCTTGCAGTCCAAGAGACTCTCAAGACTCTTCTCCAGCACCACAATTAAAAAGCATCAATTCTTCTGTGCTTAGCCTTCTTTATGGTCCAACTCTCACATCTGTACATGACTACTGGAAAAACCGTAGCCTTAACTAGTCAGACCTTTGTTGGAAAAGTCATGTCTGCTTTCTAATAGTCTGTTTAGGCTTGTCGTAGGTTTCCTTCCAAGGAGCAAGCATCTTTTAATTTCATGGCTGCAATCACCATCCGCAGTGATTTCGGAGCCTACAAATAGAAAATCTATCACTACTTCCACTTTTTCCCCTTCTATTTGCCATGAAGTAATGGGACCAGATGCCATGATCTTAGTCTTTTTGGTTTTTTTTTTTTAAATAAGCTCAGTTCAGTTCAGTTCAGTTCAGTCGCTCAGTCGTGTCCGACTCTTTGCGACCCCATGAATCACAGCACACCAGGCCTCCCTGTCCATCACCAACTCCCGGAGTTCACTCAGATTCATGTCCATCGAGTCAGTGATGCCATCCAGCCGTCTCATCCTCGGTCATCCCCTTCTCCTCCTGCCCCCAATCCCTCCCAGCATCAGAGTCTTTTCCAATGAGTCAACTCTTTGCATGAGGTGGCCAAAGTACTGGAGTTTCAGCTTTAGCATCATTCCTTCCAGACAAATCCCAGGGTTGATCTCCTTCAGAGTGGACTGGTTGGATCTCCTTGCAGTCCAAGGGACTCTCAAGAGTCTTCTCCAACACCACAGTTCAAAAGCATCCATTCTGCGGCACTCAGCCTTCTTCACAGTCCAACTCTCACATCCATACGTGACTACTGGAAAAACCATAGCCTTGACTAGACGGACCTTAGTCGGCAAAGTAATGTCTCTGCTTTTGAATATGCTATCTAGGTTGGTCATAACTTTTCTTCCAAGGAGTAAGCGTCTTTTAATTTCATGGCTGCAGTCACCATCTGCAGTGATTTTGGAGCACAAAAAAATAAAGTCTGACACTATTTCCACTGTTTCCCCATCTATTTCCCATGGAGTGATGGGACTGGATGCCATGATCTTCGTTTTCTGAATGTTGAGTTTTAAGCCAACTTTTCCACTCTCCTGTTTCACTTGCATCAAGAGGCTTTTTAGTTCCTCTTCACTTTCTGCCATAAGGGTGGTGTCATCTGCATATCTGAGGGTATTGATATTCTCCGGGCAATCTTGATTCCAGCTTGTGTTTCTTCCAATCCAGCGTTTCTCATGATTCAATCTGCATAGAAGTTAAATAAGCAGGGTGATAATATACAGCCTTGACGCACTCCTTTTCCTATTTGGAACCAGTCTGCTGTTCCATGTCCAGTTCTAACTGTTGCTTCCTGACCTGCATACAGATTTCTCAAGAGGCAGGTCAGGTGGTCTGATAGTCCCATCTCTTTCAGAATTTTCCACAGTTTATTGTGATCCACACAGTCAAAGGCTTTGGCATAGTCAATAAAGCAGAAATAGATGTTTTTCTGGAATTCTCTTGCTTTTTCCATGATCCAGCGGATGTTGGCAATTTGATCTCTGGTTCCTCTGCCTTCTCTAAAACCAGATGAACATCAGGGAGTTCACGGTTCACGTATTGCTGAAGCCTGGCTTGGAGAATTTTGAGCATTACTTTACTAGCATGTGAGATGGGTGCAATTGTGGGGTAGTTTGAGCATTCTTTGGCATTGCCCTTCTTTGGGATTGGAATGAAAACTGACCTTTTCCAGTCCTATGGCCACTGCTGAGTTTTCCAAATTTGTTGGCATGTTGAGTGCAGCACTTTCACGGCATCATCTTTGGGAATTAAACGTACAACCAGGAAAAAGGAAATAGCAATGACTGGAAGTCTAGGCAAGTAACAATAGAGTCTAAAAATCCTGGATATTTTCCTTTGTTTAATTTCACTAGAGAAATTTAGGAACCCTTGACTGCCAGAAAAACCAACAGTAGGGTAACTGGGAGGACTGGTATATGCAGCAAGATTCCTGGCTGTATTCACCATATTGAAATTCACTGTGCCAAAAGTTGCTCAGGGGATGTAGCTCAGTGGTAGAGCGCATGCTTTGCATGTATGAGGCCCCGGGTTCAATCCCCGGCATCTCCATATTTTGGGCTTCCCACTGGCTCAGTGATAAAGAATCTGCCTGCTAGTGCAGAAGATGCCCAAGAGGCAAGTTTGATCTCTTGGCTCAGGAAGATCCTCTGGAGTAGGAAATAGCAACCCGTTCCAGTACTCTTGTCTGGAAAATTCCATCGGCAGAGGAGTCTGGCAGGCTACAGTCCATGGGGTCACAAGGAGCTGGACATGACTGAGTATGCGCGTGCACACACACATACACACACATGCCTGCAAGTTACAGAGATTGGTGAAAGTTTTGATTTAGAACTGCTGACCTTAGTTAAGCTTCTCAGAACTTTCTTTGATAAAATATACGTAACATAGTATTTACCATTTTACCCATCTTTATGTGTACAACTCAGTGGATCTCATTGCTTTTTAATCTTCTCTTTGTTCTTGATGTTTTGTTGTTCAGTTTAAGTCATGTCCAACTCTGCGACCCCATGGACTGCAGCAGTCCTCCGTTATCTCCTGGAGTTTGCTCAGACTCATGTCCATTGAGTCAGTGAGGCTATCTAACCATCTCATCCTTTGCCTCCACCTTCTCCTGTTGCCTTCTGTCTTTCCCAGAATCAGGGTCTTTTCTAATGAGTCAGCTCTGTGCAACAGGTGGCCAAAGTATTGGAAATTTACCTTCAGCATCAGCCCTTCTAATGTATATTCAGGATTGATTTATCTCGGATTGACTGATTTGATCTCTTTGCAATCTAAGAGACTCTCAAGACTCTTCTCCAGCACCACAATTAAAAAGCATCAATTCTTCTGTGCTTAGCCTTCTTTATGGTCCAACTCTCACATCTGTACATGACTACTGGAAAAACCATAGCTTTGACTAGACAAACCTTTGTTGGAAAAGTCATGTCTGCTTTCTAATAGTCTGTTTAGGCTTGTCGTAGGTTTCCTTCCAAGGAGCAAGCATCTTTTAATTTCATGGCTGCAATCACTATCCGCAGTGATTTCAGAGCGTACAAATAGAAAATCTGTCACTGCTTCCACTTTTTCCCCTTCTATTTTCCATGAAGTGATGGGACCAGATGCCATGATCTTAGTTTTTGTTTTGTTTTGTTTTTTTAATAAAATCTCTTTATTTAAAAAAATAAAATTTGATTAACTTATCATCTTAAAAAAATCTTTGCACAATCCAATCACATTGGGCCAATATTAGTGTCTTTTTAAAATTATTTAAAGGAAATTTTTAAAATAATTGGCATTTTATGAAATACAGAACCATGTGGAATATTTTTGTAAATTTATGAAGATATTAGAAAGACCAACTATATAAAAAGCTATGTTTTAAACTAATGAAACCATACAGAAATATCTTTCATAACACAAAATGGAAGATACTATAAACAATGATATATCTGTAAACCATTTATTTAGATATGTCTAGTCATATTAAGATCTTAGTGTTTTGGTGATGGTTTTATAGCATGGTGAATATAACCAATAACACTGAATCGTATATTTAAAATTGCTTCAAATGGCAAATCTCACATTATGTTTATTTTACCAGAATGATAAAATATGTAAGAAAAATACCAAACAGATCAATTTAAAAATCTGGAAATTTAAAAAACGTATTTTCAAATGATTGATGGTCAAGGAAGAAATCATCATGGAAACTAGAAAATAGATCATACCATTGTAAATCAACTACACTTCAATTTAAAAAGTAAATTTTAAAAAATGGTTGAAACTAAAATATTACAGGTCAAATTTTTTGGCATGCATCGAAAGTAGTACTTATAGAGAAACAATATATTTAAATAGTGTATTAATGACCTATTGCTATATAAGTAATTGCCCCAAAATTTACTGATTCAGTTTTAGCAGCAAACATTTATTATCTCTTACATTTAATTTCAAAAGCAGCTTTGTTGAATGGTCCTCAGAATCTCTAATGAGGCTGCAGTCATCTGAAGGCTTGACTGTGGCTAGAGGACGCACTTTAATGTCTCACTCACTTTGTTGGCAAGTTGGTACATGCTGTTAGCAGGAGGCCTCCATTCCTTTCCTTGTGGATTTCTTCTCAGCGCTGATTGAGTTCACACAACCTAGTGGCTGATTTACCCCAGAGCAAACATCCCAAGGTACTGAGGTTGAAGCCACAATGCCTTTTATAATCTAGTCTCAAAGTCACACATCATCACTACTACCGTCATAGAAACCAACCCTGATTCATTGAGGGAGGAAACTACTCAAGGGTGTGAATATTAAGTGGCAAGGACCTTCAAGGACTGATAGGAGCTTACTACTAGAAATAGTGAAAATATTAAAAACGTTTTTTCAAGCCTCCATCATGGTCCACTGGCTAAGACTCCATGCTCTCATTGCAGGGGACTCAGGGTCCATCTCTGGTCAGAGAACTAGATCCTACATGCTGCAACTAACAATTCAGAAACTGCAACTAAAGATTCTACATGCCGCCACTAAAACCTGCCGCAGCCAAACAAATAAAATAAAAGCATTTTAAAATCAAATTCCAAAAATACAAAGAACTGAAACAAATAGGGCAAAAAGTCCAAACCTTTGGAAGAAAATATAACAAAATATCTTTAAGAACTTTGGCTAAGAAGAATTTTGCAGAGATGTAAATAAATGCATAGCGTTAAGGAGAAGACTGATGAATTTAGCCACTTTAAAATGAATGGCTTCTCATCAAAGAGAATGAAATGAAAAGCAACCAATCAGAAAAATGGGCAAAAGACATTTTTTTAATTAATTTATTTTTTTATTGAAGGATAATTGCTTTATGAATTTTGCTGTTTTCTGTCAAACCTCAACATGAATCAGCCATAGGTATACATATATCCCCTCCCTTTTGAACCTCCCTCCCATCCCCCTCCCCATCCTACCCCTCTAGGTTGATACAGAGCCCCTGTTTGAGTTTCCTGAGCCATACAGCAAATTCCTGTTAACTATCTATTTTACATATGGTAATGTAAGTTTCCATGTTACTCTCTCCATACATCTCTCCTCCCTCTCCTCCCCTCTCCCCATGTCCAGAAGTCCTTTCTCTGTGTCTGTTTCTCCATTGTTGCCCTGTAAATACATTTTTCAGTACCATTTTTCTAGATTCTGTATATACACATTAGAAAATGATCTTGATCTTTCTCTTTCTGACTCACTTCACTCTGTATAATAGGGTCTAGCTTCATCCAACTCATTAGAACTGACTCAAATGTGTTCCTTTTTATGGCTGAGTACTGTTACCTTGTGTATATGTGCCACAACTTCTTTATCCATTCATCTGTCGATGGACATCTAGGTTGCTTCCGTGTTCTAGCTATTGTAAATAGTGCTGCAATGAACAATGGGATACATGTATCTCTTTCCATTTGGTTTCCTCAGGGTATATGGTAGGAATAGGAGTGTTGGGTCATATGGTGGTTTTATTTCTAGGTTTTAAGGAATCTCCATACCATCTTCCATAGTGGCTGTACCAACACTGCAAGAAGGTTCCCCGTTCTCCACACCCTCGACAGCATTTATTGTTTGTAGACTATTTGATGAGGGCCATTCTGATTGGTGTGAGGTGATATCTCATTGTAATTTGATTTGCATTTTTTACTAATGAATGACATTGAGCATCTTTTCATGTGTTTGTTAACCAACTGTATGTCTTCTTTGGAGAAATGTCTGTTTAGGTCTTTTCCCCACTTTTTGATTGGGTTATTTGTTTTTCTGGTATTGAGTTGTATGAGCTGTTTGTATATTTTGGAAATGAATCCTTTGTCAGTTGTTTCATTTGCTATTATTATCTCCCATTCTGAGGACTGTCTTTTCACCTTGCTTATAGTTTCTTTTGCTGTGCAAAAGCTTTTAAGTTTAATCAGATCCCACTTGTTTACTTTTGTTTTTATTTCCATTACTCTAGGAGGTGGGTCATAGAGGATCTCACTTTGATTTATGTCATCAAGTGTTCTGCCTGTGTTTTCCTCTAAGAGTTTTATAGTTTCTGGTCTTACATTTAGGTCTTTAATCCATTTTTAGTTTATACTTGTGTATGGTGTTAGGAAGTATTCTAATTTCATTCTTTTGCATGTAACTGTCCAGTTTTCCCAGCACCATTTATTGAAGAGGCTGTCTTTGCCCAGCAAAAGACATTTTACAGGTTCCTCTGTCCATGGAATTCTCCATGCAAGAATACTGGAGTAGGTAGCCATTCTCTTCTCCAGGGGATGTTCCCAACCCAGAGACTGAACCCAGGTCTCCCCATTGCAGGCAAATTCTTTACCATCTGAGCCACCACAGAAGCCCAGGCTGTTCATAATATCTCCATTTTCTTTGAGAGTTCTATGATTTCATTTTTCTATTGCCATGTTTTACAGTTTTATAAAATTTAAAGCTTTCTTTGCAAATTGAAGTACTATTAATTTACAATGTTGTGTTAGTTTCAATTCTATAGCAAAGTGACTTGGTTTTATATGCATATTTTTTTCTAGTATAGATTATACAAGAAAAAACTTACACTTCTATTTGTTCTATATACTTGAAGCAGACACAATTATCTCAGAAGGTTCTGAAAGACAATATTGATAGTAGGGGGATTATACAGTATGGGTCATTTCTCTTTGGCCAGTGTCCCAAGTATATTCCATGAATTTTAGTCTCATTAGATGATTCCCAAAAAAAGGGTTTCTTGGTTAATTAAGTAAAGGAAGTGTTTCGTATTGTAATCCTCCCTTGAAGAATCACAGTGCATGTCAGCATCATGAGGCTCTAAGAAGTCCTGTATCAAACAGAGAAGTCTGTTCAACTTTGCTTCACCTAGTACTTCCCAAGCTTGTCAGACCTCTTTCCTGTGACATTTTCCATAATATCTGCTGAATAGTTCCCCTCAAACTAGCAATGCCTTCTTGGAATAGTTCTGTGGACTAAATAGGATAGTTTTTCCCAAATTTACTTACAAAATAAATGTACTATTGTTTTATACATCTTTGGGGATAAATTTGGAGACGGCAATTTTGTTATACTGTTACAGACCACATTACGGCTAGGCTCCCCTGATTACCATTACTTTTCTTTTTTCAGAACAACACAGATTTATTATCTCACAGTTCCCACGAGTAAGGAGTATGGGTACAGGTTAGCTGAGTCATGTGCTCAGTATTTCACAGTGTTGAAGTGGGATACATTCAAGGTGTCCAAAAGGGATATAATCTCATCTGAATTCACTGAATGTTGGCAGTTCAGTTCCTTATGGTTATCGGCCTAAGGTCCTTGCTTTCCTGAGGGTTTCTGTCATTATTCTTGAAAATGGAGATTAATTAATTATCTGTTGCTATATAACAAATTACCCCAAAATTTAGTGGCATAAAACAACAATAAACTATTACATCTCATAGTTCCTGTGGGTCAGGAATGCAGGAGATTTTGGCAGGGAAGTTCAGAATCTTTCATGAGATTGCAATTAAGATGTCAACTAGAGTTGTAGTTATCTGAAAGCTTGACTGGAATTATGGGATCTGCTTCCAAGTGGGAAAGTTGGTGTCAGCTGTTGGTAGGAGGCCTCAGTTCCTTTCCATGTGAGTATCTCCCAGAGTTACTTAGAATCTTCATAAAATAGTGACTTATTCCTCAAAAGCAAGTTACACAAGAGACTAAAGCAGAAGGCCTACTCTATGACCTACACTCAGTAGGTTCATATGACCACTTCGGGAGAATTCTAAAGATCTCACAAGTCAGTCTTGATTAAATGTGGAGGGGAAGAACACAAGAGAATGAATATCACAAGGCCAGGAAAGTTATTGAGAGTAAATCTTAAATATTCCCACCTCCCATACATGCACAAAAATGAATTATGTAGTTTCAGTTCAGTTCAGTCGCTCAGTTGTGTCTGAATCTGCGACCCCATGAATCACAGTACACCAGGCCTCCCTGTCCATCACCAGCTCCCGGAGTTCACTCAGACTCACGTCCATCGAGTCAGTGATGCCATCCAGCCATCTCATCCTCTGTCGTCCCCTTCTTCTCCTGCCCCCAATCCCTCCCAGCATCAGAGTCTTTTCCAATGAGTCAACTCTTCACATGAGGTGGCCAAAATACTGGAGTTTCAGCTTTAGCATCAGTCCTTTCAAAGAACACCCAGGGCTGATCTCCTTCAGAATGGACTGGATGGATCTCCTTGCAGTCCAAGGGACTCTCAAGAGTCTTCTCCAACACCACATCCATTCTTCACATCCAAAAGCATCCATTCTTCGGTGCTCAGCCTTCTTCACAGTCCAACTCTCACATCCATACATGACCACTGGAAAAACCATAACCTTGACTAGATAGACCTTTGTTGGCAAAGTAATGTCTCTGCTTTTCAGTATGCTGTCTAGGTTGGTCATAACTTTTCTTCCAAGGAGTAAGCGTCTTTTAATTTCATGGCTGCAGTCACCATCTGCAGTGATTTTGGAGCCCAAAAAAATAAAGTCTGACACTGTTTCCACTGTTTCCCCATCTATTTCCCATGAAGTGATGGGACCAGATGCCATGATCTTCGTTTTCTGAATGTTGAGCTTTAAGCCAACTTTTTCACTCTCCTCTTTCACTTTCATCAAGAGGCTTTTTAGTTCCTCTTCACTTTCTGCCATAAGGGTGGTGTCATCTGCATATCTGAGGGTATTGATATTTCTCCTGGCAATCTGGATTCCAGCTTCTGTTTCTTCCAGTCCAGCATTTCTCATGATGTACTCTGCATAGAAGTTAAATAAGCAGGGTGACAATATACAGCCTTGACGTACTCCTTTTCCTATTTGGAACCAGTCTGTTGTTCCATGTCCAGTTCTAACTGTTGCTTCCTGACCTGCATACAGGATTCTCAAGAGGCAGGTCAGGTGGTCTGGTATTCCCATCTCTTTCAGAATTTTCCACAGTTTATTGTGACCCACATAGTCAAAGGCTTTGGCATAGTCAATAAAGCAGAAATAGATGTTTTTCTGGAATTCTCTTGCTTTTTCCATGATCCAGCGAATGTTGGCAATTTGATCTCTGGTTCCTCTGCCTTTTCTAAAACCAGCTTGAACATCAGGGAGTTCACGGTTCACGTATTGCTGAAGCCTGGCTTGGAGAATTTTGAGCATTACTTTACTAGCGTGTGAGCTGAGTGCAATTGTGTGGTAGTTTGAGCATTCTTTTGCATTGCCTTTCTTTGGGATTGGAATGAAAACTGACATTTCCCAGTCCTGTCACAACTGCTGGAGTTTTCCAAATTTGCTGGCATATTGAGTGCAGCACTTTCACAGCATCATCTTTCAGGAATTGAAACAGCTCAACTGGAATTCCATCACCTCCACTAGCTTTGTTCATAGTGTTGCTTTTTAAGGCCCACTTGACTTCACATTCCAGGATGTCTGGCTCTAGGTGAGTGATCATACCATTGTGATTATCTGGTCGTGAAGATCTTTTTTGTGCAGTTCTTCTGTGTATTCTTGCCACCTCTTCTTAAGAGGAGTTAACTAAATTATTAACAAAATTATTGTGACAATCATTTTGCAACATATGGTGGTGGTTTAGTTGCTAAGTCGTGTCCAACTCTTGTAACCCCATGGACTGTAGCCTGCCAGGCTCCTCTGCCTGTGGGATTCTCCAGGCAAGAATACTAGAGTGGATTGCCATTTCCTTCTCCAGGGTATCTTCACAACTCAGGAATCGAACCCAGGTTTCCTGCATTGCAGGCAGATTCTTTACTAACTGAGCTATAAGGGAAGCCCTTGCAATATATAGGCACAACAAATTATCAAGTTATATCCCTTAGGCTTGCACAGTATTACATGTCAATCAGCTCTCAATAAAACTGGGAAATTTTTTTTCTGAAAAATTATTCTGTTGTATAGAATTACTATATTTTATCCATTTATCAATTGATGGACACTTGGGGTGTTTAATAACTTTTGGTTGTAACATTTTTTAAATAGCAAATAAATAAATATCAAAAGGAGAGGATTATTGGATACCATCTTGGAGCCTAGCTACCAAAGTTGTTGGACTATATTGAAAACAAATATTTCCCTCTCACCTCAGTCTATGACATAATAATCTGGAAAATAATGTGTACATACAATTGAATGGGACTAAAGAATAAAGAATATTGAGAGTTAATGAAAGTGTCTTGAATCTTCTTGGCAAGTTACTATTGCTCGAGGATTCCTTGAAGTTCTGTCATGATTACACCTTGAAAGATAGCTCTGTCCTCATTTTCTATCAGATTATTTATAAGCAAAAATGGATTCCATCTAGTCTACGTTTCATGCTCTTTAAGTGAACCATGTTCTTTAAGCTTGCGGTTGAAGAATCAAAAACTAAAATGAAACAACAAAGACTTTTACTAGACTGATAGGACGCAAGTTACATGCAAAATGGAATATAGTAGAAGATACTTAGGAATTCAAAGTTTATCAATATCTCAGTGAGGGCATGCATGCTAAGTTGCTTCAGTCACGTCCAACTCTTTGCAACCCTATGGACTGCAGCCAGCCACGCTCCTCTGTCCATAGGATTCTCCAGGCAAGAATACTGGAGTGGGTTACCATGTACTTCTCCAGGGGATCTACCTAACCCAAGGACTGAACCCATGTCTCTTACCTCTCTTGCATTGGCAGGTGGGTTCTTTACCACTAATGCCACCTGGGAAGCTCTATTAACATTTCAGTGTCCTCAAGCAAATTAAGCCGAATAATCCTTTCTTATAGGAGACTCTGTGCTTGTGTGTTTAAGGGGAAAAAAATCAAGCATAAATCAAGGTGAGTTAAAAAGATTTTTATAAATTATTTCTGGAGGAGGCTTTATAGTATTTTCTCATTTAGATCATTTGCTTAAATATGTCGAAGTAAGTAAAGAAATAAGGACCATTCTGTTGCAGAACATTTAGACTGTTCTGACTAATGCAATGTTTCTCACTTTTTTTTTAATATAGAACACTTCATGAATTTTTGTGTCATCATTGAGCATCACTGAGGCCACGCTAATCTTCTCTGTATTGTTCCCATTTTAGCATATATACCACCAAAGAGAGCATCACCTACCTATTTACCTGAATTCCACAGATTTCATGTCAGCTAAATGAACTTTAAATTTAGTCTATCTTGGAGAAGCACTTTCTGTGCCAGGGCTCCGTCACTTCATCTTAAGCCTGCACGTCCCCTTTCGAGTTCAACAAGAGAGAAGTGTTATTTCTGTTCAGCCCTGTTTGCCCAGGCCACAGCATCATGTTTGTTTCCAAAGGTGTTCAGATTCTGTAAAACCAAGTGTCATAAAAACTTCAAAAAGAATGAAATCCTAGCAAGATCAGATGGACTAAAGCGTTCCAGATAGCAACTATATAAAACTCACAGCAGTAATTCACTTGAATTTGAAAAACATATTCCATAGCTCTCACTGTCAAATAACAGAGAGAGCTATGGAATAAAATCACTGATGCAATGAACAGAGTTGAAGAGACCAAACAGAAATGCCAAGCTAAATTTATAATGAACAAGTTGAAGAAAAATAAAAAACTACGTAAAGTTCAGAACATTAAAGCAGTCGAGCAAAGCATCCATCTTATCTGGGCCCTTCTTTCAGGTGAAGGAAAGTAGCTGGAAGACAAAATGGTACAGAATGCACAACAGTATGTTGATATGGAAGATGGTTCTTGAAACTCTTACTGCTTGAAACCATTTCTTTAATTGAATCTGGAAATCTCCTATGGAGACGTAGAACTTCTACATTATTGATTTTTTCACATAAGATCACTCAGAAATGGATGCAAGTACTTCTCTCTACATCGTCATCTGTGGGACAGCAGGTAGTATGGATGCATCTCAATATTAAACCTTCGCTGAGAGACACACTTCTATAATTCATGAAAATTATGTTTGCAAATACAGAAGTGAACTGTGGACACAAAATGGCCATGCCATTTGGTCAGCGGCGGTAGACAGCATTTATGTAGTTCAGCCCAGTTCAGTCGCTCAGTCCAACTCTTTGCGACCCCATGGACTGCAGCACACCAGGCCTCCCCGTCCATCACCAACTCCCGGAGTTCACCCAAACCCATGTCCACTGAGTCAGTGATGCCATCCAATCATCTCATCCTCTGTCATCCTCTTCTCCTCCTACCTTCAATCTGTCCCAGCATCAGGGTCTTTTTCAATGAGTCAGTTCTTTGCATTAAGTGGCCAAAGTATTGGAGCTTCATCTACAACATCAGTCCTTGCAATGAACACCCAGGACTGTTCTCTTTTAAGATGGACTGGTTGGATCTCCTTGCAGT
Source organism: Ovis canadensis (assembly GCF_042477335.2). NCBI lineage: Eukaryota > Metazoa > Chordata > Mammalia > Artiodactyla > Bovidae > Ovis > Ovis canadensis. Next base: position 14,380,913 of record NC_091245.1, read on the forward strand.
CCAAGGGACTCTCAAGAGTCTTCTCCACAGTTCAAAAGCATCAAGTCTTTGGCACTCAGCTTTCTTTATGGTCCAACTCTCACATCCATACATGACTGCTGGAAAAACCGTAGCTTTGACTAGATGGACCTTTGTTGGCAAAGTAGTGTCTCTGCTTTTTAATATGCTGTCTAGGTTGGTCATAGCTTTTCTTCAAAGAGGAAACATCTTTTAATTTCATGACTACCGTCACCATCAGCAGTGATTTTGGAACCCCCAAAATAAAGTCTGTCACTGTTTCCATTGTTTCCCATCTATTTGCCTTGAAGTGACAGGACCGGATGCCATGATCTTTTTCCGAATGTTGAGCTTTAAGCCAACTTTTTCGCTCTCCTCTTTCACTTTCATCAAGAAGCTCTTTAGTTCCTCTTCACTTTCTGCCATAAGGGTGATGTCATCTGCATATTTGAGGTTATCGACATTTCTCCTGGCAATCTTGATTCCAGCTTGTACTTCATCCAGCCTGGCATTTCACATGATGTACTCTGCATAGAAGTTAAATAAGCAGGGTGACAATATACAGCCTTGACGTACTCCTTTCCCAATTTGGAACCAGTCTCTTTTTCCATGTCCAGTTCTAACTGTTGCTTCCTGACCTGCATACAGATTTCTCAGGAGGCAGGTAAGATGGTCTGGTATTCCCATCTCTTTCAGAATTTTCCACAGTTTATTGTGATCCACACAGTCAAAGGCTTTACCATAGTCAATGAAGCAGACATTTTTTGGGAATTCTCTTGCTTTTTCTATGATCCAACAGATGTTACCAATTTAATATCCAGTCCCTCTGCCTTTTCTAAATCCAGCTTGAAAACCTGGAAGTTCATGGTTCACATACTGTTGAAGCCTGGCTTGGTAAATTTTGGGCATTACTTAGCTAGTGTATGAGATGAGTCCAATTGTGCAACAGTTTGAGCATTCTTTGGCATTGCCTTTCTTTGGAATTGGAATGAAAACTGACCTTTTCCAGTCCTGTGGCCACTGCTGGAGTTTTCCAAATGTGCTGGCGTATTGAGTGTAGCACTTTCATAGCATCATCTTTCAGGATTTGAGATAGCTCAACTGGAATTCCATCACCTCCACTAGCTTTGTGCATAGTGATGCTTCCTAAGGCCCACTTGACTTCACATTCGTGGATGTCTGACTTCAGGTGAGTGATGATCTCACCATCGTGGTTATCTGGGCCATTAAGATCTTTTTTGTATAGTTCTTCTGTGTATTCTCTTCCCTGGTGGCTCAGATGGTAAAGTGCCTGCCTAAAATGTGGGAGACCTGGGTTCGATTCCTGGGTTGGGAAGATCTCCTGGAGAAGGAAATGGCAACCCACTCCAGTACTCTTGCCTGGAAAATCCTATGGACAGAGGAGCCTGGTAGGCTACCATCCATGGGGTCACAAAGAGTCGGACACGACTGAGTGACTTCACTCACTCACTCACTCTGTGCACTCTTGCCACCTCTTCTTAATATCTTCTGCTTCTGTTAGGTCCATACTGTTTCTGTCTTTTATTGTGCCCGTCTTCGCATGAAATGTTCCCTTGGTATGTCTAATTTTCTTGAAGAACTCTCTAGTCTTTCCCCATCCATTGACTTCCTCTGTTTCTTTGCATTGATCACTTAGTAAGGCTTTCTTATCGCACATTGCTATTCTTTGGAACTCTGCATTCAGATGGATATATCTTTCCTTTTCTCCTTTGCCTTTTACTTTTCTTCTTTTCTCAGCTATTTGTATGGCCTCCTCAGACAACCATTTTGCCTTTTTGCATTTCTTTTTCTTGGGGATGATTTTGATCACAGCCTCCTGTACGATGTTATAAACCTCCATCCATAGTTCTTCAGGCACTCCATCTATCAGATCTAATTCCTTGAATCTATTTCTCACTTCCACTGTATAATCGTAAGGGATTTCATTTAGGTCATACCTGAATGGTCTAGTGTTTTTCCTACTTTCTTCAATTTAAGTCTGAATTTGGCAATGAGGAGTTCATGATCGGAGCCACAGTCAGTTCCCAATCTTGTTGTTGCTGACTGTATAGAGCTTCTCCATCATCAGCTGCAAAGAATATAATCAATCTGATTTCGATATTGACCACCTGGTGATGTCCATGTGTAGCATCATCTCTCATGTTGTTGGAAGAGGGTGGTTGCCATTTATGTAGTAATTAATGACAAATTCATGACAAGTAATATATAAAATAATAATTTTCTTTGCAGTAAAATATTCCCTTAATGTTCTAGAAAGGATAAATAAGGAACTAGCAATCTGTATGATAACTACCCTCAGGCAGTATCTCTTCTTTTGATTTTAGTATTTCCAATTTTGGTTTATTAGCATCTTAGAAGAACATAATGGTTTGATATATTGAGACCTAATTATGTTGGACTGTTTTGATCTGGCTTGAGTATGAATATTATGGTAGGCATTTGTGAATATTGGGGATCAGTTGAATAGTCTGTTCCTGAAATAGCACTATATAATTTCCACTTTGGGAAATACTTAATTCTTTTTTAAAAAATATGTTTCATTTATTTTATTTGGGTGCATTGAGTCTTAGTTACAGCATGTGGGATCTAGTTCCCTGACCAGGGATCAAACCCAGGCCCCATCCATTGGGAGCATAGAGTCCTAGCCACTGGACCACACAGGAAATCCTGGGAATACTTAATTCTTAGTTAAGACTCCTAGTAGAATAAGCTTTATTCTCCCAGGACTCCAGGACCTATTTAAATTTTTTTTTAATTTTTAAAAACTGGTCATTGTTTTTGAATTGCATATATGGGTAATACATTATAGATTATTTGCACATAAAATTGTTTCTAAAGTGAAAAATAAAGGAAAACAATTTAGTCTTTCTTAGCTACAAAAAGAAGGCTTTCTGGACCATAAAGCTAATTATGATGCTTATTTCATTTAATGATCATGTACAGAAGACCAAAGTAGCCATTTCTCCAGAGAAGACATGCAGATGGCAAACAGGTACATGAAAAGATGCTCAGCATCTCTAATTATTAAATAAAGGCAAATCAAAGCTGCAGTAAGGTACCACCTCACACCAGTCAGACTGGTCATCACTAAAAAGTCTACAAGCAACAAATGCTAGAGAGGGTATGGAAAAAGAGGAACCTTCCTTCTGTCTTGGTGGGAATGTAAGTTGGTACAGCCAGTATGGAGAACAGTATGGCAACTCCTTAAAAAGCTGAAAATAGAATTACCATGTGATCCAGCAATTCCACTCCTGAGCATACACTTGGAGAAAATTATAATTCGAAAAAATGCAGGCACCCCTGTGTTCATAGCAGCACTATTCACAACAGCCAAGACGTGGAAACAAACTAAGTGTCCATCAACACATGAATGGATAAAGAAGACGTGGTACATATATACAATGGAATACTACTCAGCCACAAAAGAACAAAATAATGCCACTTGCAGCAACATGGATACACCTAGAGATTATCATAGTAAGTGAAGCAAGTCAGAAAGAGAAAGACAAATACTAGCAGATGTGGAATCTCAAGTGGTGTAAATGAATCTATCTACAAAACAAACTTACAGGCAATGTGGGCAGATTTATGGTTGCCAAAGGGGAGGGGAAGAGGGGAAGGGATGGACTGGGAGTTTGGGATTCACAGTTGTAAACTATTACTTATAGGATGGATAAGCAACATGGTCCTACTGTATAGCACAGGAATTATATTCAATATCCTAGGATAAATCATAACAGAAAAGAATATAGATATGTGTATAACTGAGTCATTTTGCTGTTCAGCAGAAATTAACACAGCATTGTAAATCAACTCTGTGTGTGTGTGTGTGTGTGTGTGTGTTAGTCACTCAGTCATGTCCGATTCTTTGCGACACTTTGGATAGCAGCCCGCCAGGCTCCTCTGTCCATGGAATTTTTCAGGCAAGAATACTGGAGAGGGTTGCCATTTCCTACTCCAGGGGATCTTCCCAACCCAGGGATCGAACCAGAATCTCCTGCATTTCCTGCATTGGCAGGTAGATTCTTTACCACTGCACCACCTGGGAAGCCCTTTTTATATACACTTACTCATCAATTCAAAGACAGAGAGAGATTAAGTGATTCTAGCTGGTGAGTGGCAGAACCCAGGTAAACTGGTATGAGATCCTGGCTCTCCTTAGCAAAGTTTTGATCAAGGGTTTTCAGATTGTATTTTACAGCATCGGTTGCTGTGGTGAAATAAAAGACGGCTGTAAATTCTTTGTCAGTGTTCCCATTGAGATCTAAATCATATTTCCTCTCCCTTGGAATCTAGCCTGGCCCCGCAATTTTCTTTGACTGAGAGAATGTGAGGGGATTGATGTTGAACTGTTGAGGCAGGGGCTAAGAGATCTGTAGCATCTACTTCCTGTACTTGGAACTCTTTCTCTTGGAACCCAGCTGACATGCTTTAAGAACCTCAAGATCGTGGAGAAGCCATGTGAAGGAAGACTGAAGAACTCTGGCCAACAGTCCCAGATGTTGAGCTCCCGGCCAACTGCCAGTCAGATGAGGGAGCATCTTCAAATGTTTCTTCCCATTTGAACCTGGGATCACTGAAACCCTAGCTAATCCCACAAAGGAAAGAAGAGCTGTCTAGCTGAGCACAGTCAACTCAAAGAATTGTGAGAGATAAATAGCTATGGTGGTTGGTTTAATTCACCAAGTTTTAGGAGCATTTGTTATGGAGCAATGGACAATCAAAACCGTTGACAATAATAGGATTTCCCCTAAATGAAGTTAAATGGCAACCAACTAATTTAACGCTTAGGGAAATTGTATTGCCAAGAAACAAAAACAAAACATAACAGGGATCTATTATGCAACCCCTAAGGCAATCTCCAGTCCTAAATATTTCACCAGTACAACGAGTGACACTGAATTGGAACAGCTCCCTGGAGAGGAATTCTCTCTGTTTCCTCTTTCATGGAGTGTCTCTGAAGGATCTTGGACAAGGAAAATCACTTGGTGGTTATAACCTGGGATCCCCAGATTCTTTAACAAAGGGATTTACTTACTGGAAGGAACCGAGCTCTACACAGAGCTGCACAGGTTGCTCAGTGCCCACCTGCTGGAGGCACCATTCATATAAACTGTCATGTGAAGGGTATTCTAGAAGTATAAATGTGGTGCCCTTATCAGGAAAATGAGTTAATGAATGAACGAATATGAAACGTGAAGGCCTTCCTTACCATATTCTCTCAGGGCTTGGAATATATCTGTATGCTGTACCTTATCTTCCCCCTTTTTAAAATGAGAGATTTAACTGATGTCTCTACTACTTTGCTAGGAATACCATGACAAAGTACCACTGACTGGATGGCTTAAACAAGAGAAAGTTATTTCCTCATAGTTCTGGTGGCTAGAATTCCGAGATCAAGGTGCTGACAATATTGGTTTTTTCCAAGCTTCTTTCGTTGGCTAATACTTGACTGTCTTCTCCCTGTATTTTTACACTGTACGTGTCTATGGCCAAGTTTCCTCTTCTTGTAAGCCCACCAGTCTTATTTAATTAGAGCCTGCCTCTAATAACCTCTTTAACTTAATTACCTCTTTAGACCCGATCTCCAAAAAGTCACATTCTGAAGTCCAGAGACTTAGGTCTTCACAGTATGAGTTTTTGAAGACTGTAATTCATCCCAGGCTTCCCTGGTGGCTCAGTGGTAAACAATGCATCTGCAATGCAAGAGACCCAAGTTTGGTCCCTGGGTTGGGAAGATCTCCTGGAGAAGGGAATGGCAACCCACTCCAATATTCTTGCCTGGGAAATCCCATGGACAGAGGAGCCTGGTGGGCTAAGAGTTGCACACGACTTAACTATTAAACAACAACAACAAATAATTCTGCCCACAAGGTCACCCCATTTTTCCTGTACTGTTGTATATACCATGTATTGCTTATAATTAAACATAGCATGTTAGCCACAAATTGTAAGATCTGAATCTGATTGAGATTCAGTTCAGTTCAGTTCAGTCGCTCAGTTGTGTCCGACTCCTTGCGACCCCATGAATCGCAGCACACCAGGCCTCCCTGTCCATCACCAACTCCCAGATTTCACTCACACTCACATCCATCTAATCAGTGATGCCATCCAGCCATCTCATCCTCTGTCTTCCCCTTCTCCTCCTGCCCCCAATCCCTCCCAGCATCAGAGTTTTTTCCAATGAGTCAACTCTTCGCATGAGGTGGCCAAAGTACTGGAATTTCAGCTTCAGCATCATTCCCTCCAAAGAAATCCCAGGGCTGATCTCCTTCAGAATGGACCAATTGGATCTCCTTGCAGTCCAAGACTGAGATTAGACATCACCTAAAGATTCTGTACTCAGAGATGGATGCAACAGTCAGATGTAATTTTGAATGTGGATGCTTTTGAAGTTGTATATGGCTTAATTGCATTGTATTATATAGGGAATTTGGGGGAAAGTATGTGTGAGAAGAAAGAGCGCATGTGTGTGCCTTCCGTATATGTGTGTTTGATCACCAGGTATACCGTAAGAAATAGCTGTGGTATTACACATCTAGCACTTCTCCCTTCTTTTGGAAACTAACTCCTCCCTTCTCACCATTCATGGGAGACATCATGGCAAAGACCATATATTTACCGAACTACATCCCTCCTGGCCACAGCAAATTGGTCTGAGGAGGGCACTTCATTCTAGTCAAGCCAACTAACCTCCTTCTCCAGGATTCTTCAGGCTTGAATTGATAGCATTTGTTCTTCTCCAGGGTGGAAGTTGTACACTGAAAAAATTAGGACCTGCTGGTCACATTTCTTGCTATGCAGAGAAAGCCAGTTTCCAACGAGGAAAAAATGAAACCAATGTGCAAAAGATAAAACCAAAGTGAAACAAACAAAAGCCCTAAAAGCAGAGACAAAGTAGGGAAAGAGTTTCTGCACGCCACCTGTATTCCTGCTGCTGCTAAGTCGCTTCAGTCGTGTCCGACTCTGTGCAACCCCACAGACGGCAGCCACCAGGCTCCCCCGTCCCTGGGATTCTCCAGGCAAGAACACTAGCGTGGGTTGCCATTTCCTTCTCCACTGCATGAAAGTGAAAAGTGAAAGTGAAGTTGCTCAGTCGTGTCCGACTCTTAGTGACCCCATGGACTGCAGCCTACCAGGCTCCTCCATCCATGGGATTTTCCAGGCAAGAGTGCTGGAGTGGGTTGCCATTGCCTTCTCCGACCTGTATTCCTAACTCACTTCAAATCAACAGATTTGCATGAGCCCAAAATATTTTTCCCATTGTGCCTAATATGGTTTGAATTGAGGTTTTTTTAAACCAAAAGAATCCTCATTGATGTAGTATATCATGGTCAATTTTATGTGCCAATTTGACTGGCTATGGAGTGCCCAGATTAAATATTATATCTGGATGAATGGATAAGATTTTCTGGATGAGATTAGCACTTGAATCAGTGGACTCAGCAAAGTAGCTTGCCCTCCCCAATGTGGGTGGGCATCATTCAACCTGTTGAAGACCTGAATAGAACAAAAATTTGAAGAAAGAGGAATTCCTCCCTTTTTGCTTTGTACTTGCTTCAACTAGGACATCTCATCTTGTCTTCTCTGTTGCTCAGGCTGAGATTTAAACCATTGGTTCCCCTGGTTCTCAGGCCTTTGGACTCAGACTGAATTGCATCACCATCATCAGTTTTCCTGTGTCTGCAGCTTGTAGACAGCAGATTATGGGACTTCTCAGCCTCCATAATTGCATGAGCCTGTTACACCCACACACATACATATATATATAATTAACAATTTGTTATACAGATATATAGATGTATCCAAAGAACCCTAACTAATATAAGTAAGACGTATAATAGCATAGATGGATCCATGCTATCAGTTGGCCATACTTCAGTAATGAAAAGTGTGTTCCTTAAGTTTCAAATCTTGCTGGCAAAAACCCTACCTAGTGATAGGATGTTTCTTCTTTCTTTGTATCCATCAAGATTCTTTTTCTTTCCAGCCACTTGGGATGTGGGATGTTAGTTCCCTGACCAGGGATGGAACCTTTGCCCCCGCAGTGGAAGCACAGAGTCTTAACCACTAGACTACCAGGGAAGTCCCTCCATCAAGATTCTTAATTTCAAGCAACAAAAACTAGTTCTGAATGTTTTAGGCAGAAAGAAATTTATTAAAAGGATATTAAGGTGCTCACAGAATCAGTGGGAGAACTGAAGCGAAGACTCACATTCTGGGTCACACAACGAGAAACAGCTAAAGTCAAGTTACAGAATTGGTCTGGTGACAAGGACACGAGCACCATGGCTGCAGAATGCTGGAAGTGAAGCCTGTGTTGATGATTCAACCAGCATTGAGTGTTAGACTGCTCACTACCCCTGCGGCCACTGCTTTTCCAGCAAGTGATCTTCCTGAAACCACTGTTTCTAGCTATCTTTGAGGCTGGTGTGCCAGACTGGCAGAGCCTGGTCCGTATACTGATTTTCTGGCTGCAAGGAATGTGGGAAAGAAAGTTCCTAGCACTTCGGCTTTCATAGAGGATGATAAGCCCTATAGGTTAGATTCATAACCTGAGGGAATTTCACAAATGCAGGACAAGGGGCCCCAATGATGAGGGACAAGAAGAAATGCTGTATCTACTATGCACTTAACATTCAAGAGCAGCCCTCCTTGGGACATCAGCTCAGGGCTGGACCAGTATACTTTACAGAGCCTACTGCAAATAAGACTCACAAATTGTAGTGATCTATACTTAAGCCTGGGCTTCCCAGGTGGCACTAAGGGTAAAGAACCCGCCCTCCAATGTAGGAGACTTGAGAGACAGGAGTTCGATCCCTGGTTGGGTAAGATCCACTGGAGGAGGACACGGCAACCCTTCTCCAGTACTCTTGTTTGGGGAATCCCATGGACAGAGGAGCCTGGCGGGCTACAGTCCAGAGAGGGTCACAAAGAATTGGACACACCTGAAGCAACTTAGCACGTGTGCATGCTTACTTGGAGCTGGTTATTGAATGAAGATTGATGTAAGTCAGGCACAGCTTTCACCAAGAAAACTATTATCTCTGCCACATTAGAGAAGTGGGGAAATAGGAAGCTGTCCTAACTATTGGTTCTGAGAACACAATTCCTTAGCCAAGATCTAGGGAAGGGGAAGCCACAGCCATAGCGATGACTTCCTAAGTCATCATATGTTGCTTCACTTCTCTGTCACTTAACGCAGTTCCAAATTCAACAAAAGCTTCTTACACACGTATTGGGGAATTTAAAACACACCCAGGTACAAGAAGGTCTAGGAAATGCACTCTTAGGTTTCTAGGCTGTGCAGTATAGGGAGGCAGGATAGGAAGGGATTGGCGATAGCTGTCTACTCTACCTGCCTGGGATACTGTTCATTTTACCTTTTCTCAGTCTCTGAATGCTATTTTTCTAAAAAAATCAATTTTACAAAAAGATGCTTAATATTGCTAATTAATAGAGAAATGCAAATCAAAATTACAATGAAGAATCATTTCACACCAGGATGGCCATCATTAACAAGTCTACAAGTAACAAATGCTGGAGGGGTGTGGAGAAAAACACCTACACTGTTGGTGGGGATGTAAACTGGTGCAACCATTGTGGAAAACTATGGATGTTCCTCAAAAAAACTAAAAACAGTGTTAATATATGATCCAGCAGTCCCACTCCTGGGCATATACCCAAACAGAGCTGTATATAATTTGAAAAGATATAAGCACCTTTATTTGGAAGGAAAGTTATGACCAACCTAGATAGCATATTGAAATTCAGAGACATTACGCTGCCAACAAAGGTCCGTCTAGTCAAGGCTATGGTTTTTCCAGTGGTCATGTATGGATGTGAGAGTTGGACTATGAGGAAAGCTGAGCACCAAAAAATTGATGCTTTTGAAGTGTGGTGTTGGAGAAGACTCTTGAGAGTCCCTTGGACTGCAAGGAGATCCAACCAGTCCATTCTGAAGGAGATCAACCCTGGGATTTCTTTGGAAGGAATGATGCTAAAGCATCCAGTACTTTGGCCACCTCATGCGAAGAGTTGACTCATTGGAAAAGACTGATGCTGGGAGGGATTGGGGGCAGGAGGAGAAGGGGACGACAGAGGATAAGATGGCTGGATGGCATCACTGACTCGATGGGCATGAGTCTGAGTGAACTCCAGGAGCTGGTGATGGACAGGGAGGCCTGGTGTGCTGCGATTCATGGGGTCGCAAAGACTCGGACACGACTGAGTGACTGAACTGACTGAAGCACCTTTGTGTTCGCAGTAGCACTACTTACAATCGCCAAGTCATAGAAGCAACCTAAATGTCCATCAGCAGATGAATGGATAAAGAAGATGTGGTGTACATATATATATATATGTACACATACATGTACATACAATGGACTACTATTCAGGCATAAAAAAGAACAAAATAATGCCATTTGCAGCAACATGGACACAACTGACATTATCAAACTAAGTGAAGTAAGCCACATAGAGAAAGACGAATATCATCTGATATCCCTTCTGTATGGAATCTAAGAAAAATGAAACAAGCAAATTTACAAAAGAGAAACAGAATCATTACAAAGGGAATAGGTAGTGGTGGGGGAGGGAACACAAATAAGGAGTTTGAGATTAACATGTACATAATACTGTATATAAAATAAGTAAACAATAAGGACCTACTGTACAGCACAGGGAACTATATTCAGTATCTTGTTATTAAGAACATATAATGGAAAAGAATCTGAAAAATAATATGTATATATTTATATATACCTTGCTGTATACCTGAAACTAACACATTGTAAATTAACTGTACTTCAGAAAACCTCTAGACCATTCAGGTATGACCTAAATCAAATCCCTTATGATTATACAGTGGAAGTGAGAAATAGATTTAAGGGCCTAGATCTGATAGATAGAGTGCCTGATGAACTATGGAATGAAGTTCATGACATTGTGCAGGAGACAGGGATCAAGACCATCCCCATGGAAAAGAAATGCAAAAAAGCAAAATGGGTGTCTGGGGAGGCCTTACAAATAGCTGTGAAGAGAAGAGAAGCGAAAAGCAAAGGAGAAAAGGAAAGATATAAGCATCTGAATGCAGAGTTCCAAAGAATAACAAGAAGAGATAAGAAAGCTTTCTGCAGCGATCATTGCAAAGAAATAGAGGAAAACAACAGATTGAGAAAGACTAGAGATTTCTTTAAGAAAATTAGAGATACCAAGGGAACATTTTATGCAAAGATGGGCTCGATAAAGGACAGAAATGGTCTGGACCTAACAGAAGCAGCATTAAGAAGAGGTGGCAAGAATACACGGAAGAACTGTACAAAAAAGATCTTCACTACCCAGAGAGTCATGATGATGTGATCACTAATCTAGAACCAGACATCTTGGAATGTGAAGTCAAGTGGGCCTTAGAAAGCATCACTACGAACAAAGCTAGTAGAGGTGATGGAATTCCAGTTGAGCTGTTTCAAATCCTGAAAGAGGATGCTGTGAAAGTGCTACAATCAATATGCCAGCAAGTATGGAAAACTCAGCAGTGGCCACAAGACTGGAAAAGGTCAGTTTTCATTCCAATTCCAAAGAAAGGCAATGCAAAAGAATGCTCAAACTACCACACAATTGCACACATCTCACATGCTTATAGAGTAATGCTCAAAATTCTCCAAGCCAGGCTTCAGCAATACATGAACCGTGAACTTCCTGATGTTCAAGCTGGTTTCAGAAAAGGCAGAGGAACCAGAGATCAAATTGCTGGATCATGGAAAAAGCAAGAGATTTCCAGAAAAATATCTATTTCTGCTTTATTGACCATGCCAAAGCCTTTGGCTGTGTGGGTCACAATAAACTGTGGAAAATTCTGAAAGAGATGGGAATACCAGACCACCTGACCTGTCTCTTGAGAAGTCTGTATGCAGGTCAGGAAGCAACAGTTAGAACTGGACATGGAACAACAGACTGGTTCCAAATAGGAAAAGGAGTGCATCAAGGCTGTATATTGTCACCCTGCTTATTTAACTTCTATGCAGAGTACATCATGAGAAATGCTGGACTGGAAGAAACACAAGCTGGAATCAAGATTGCCTGGAGAAATATCAATACCCTCAGATATGCAGATGACACTACCCTTATGGCAGAAAGTGAAGAGGAGCTAAAAAGCCTCTTGATGAAAGTGAAAGAGGAGAATGAAAAAGTTGGCTTAAAGCTCAACATTCAGAAAACGAAGATCATGGCATCCGGTCCCATTACTTCATGGGAAATAGATGGGGAAACAGTGGAAACAGTGTCAGACTTTATTTTGGGGGGCTCCAGAATCACTGCAGATGGTAACTGCAGCCATGAAATTAAAAGACACTTACTCCTTGGAAGGAAAGTTATGACCAACCTAGATAGCATATTCAAAAGCAGAGACATTACTTTGCCGACTAGGGTCTGTCTAGTCAAGGCTATGGTTTCCCCATGGTCATGTATGGATGTGAGAGTTGGACTGTGAGCACTGAAGAATGGATGCTTTTGAACTGTGGTGTTGGAGAAGACTCTTGAGAGTCCCTTGGACTGCAAGGAGATCCAACCAGTCCATTCTGAACGAGATCAGCCCTGGGATTTCTTTGGAAGGACTGATGCTACAGCTGAAACTCCAGTACTTCGGCCACCTCATGCGAAGAGTTGACTCATTGGAAAAGATTCTGATGCTGGGAGGCACTGAGGGCAGGAGGAGAAGGGGACGACCAAGCTTGAGATGGCTGGATGGCATCATGGACTCGATGGACGTGAGTCTGAGTGAACTCCGGGAGTTGGTGATGGACAGGGAGGCCTGGTGTGCTGTGATTCATGGGATCGCAAAGAGTCAGACACGACTGAGCAACTGAACTGAGCTGAGCTGAATGTTTTCTTTGTGAACCAAGTATGTGGTCTAATTTTGTAAATGATTCATGGACATACGAAAAAGGAGGATATTCTATATTCAATGTCACGGATGGTAGATTTCATAAATGACTACTAACTCAAATTCATTAATTTCAGTATTCCATTCCTCTAAATATTGCCTGTTCTGTACTTAGTTCTGTTTAATCACAATATGACGGTATTTCTACCAAGTTCTCCTTGACTTTCTAATAGCTTTTGCTTTATATATTTACCTGCCATGTTCTTTAGTTTATGATTATTAACCCTTCTTTTTTAATTATTCATATTATATTAACCAATTTAGTGCTTTTCTTTCGATTCCTCCTGATATAACATTGCCTCTTCTCTTTTCTCTTTGCTCAACATTGCCAGGGATGCCTTGCCTACTCCCTTATTTTCAGCTTCTCTGTATCATTTTGTTTTAAATCTGTTTCTTATATGCAGTACATAGCTGGGCTTTTTTGTTTTTTGTTTTTTTAACATTATCTGACAGTCTGGTTTTCAATGGGGTAGCTTCGTTTATTTACACTTAATGGTAATTAGTAACACTCACCTTAGTTCTGCCAACTGATACCATGTTTACTATTTATTTTGCTGATTCTCTGGTTTTATCAAATTACGATTCATTCCCCCTTTTTCCTTGTTATTTGTTAGCCACTCATTGCTCAGTCTTGTCCAATTCTTTTGCGACCCCATGGACACAGGCCATCAGGCTCCTCTGTCCATGGAATTTTTCAGGCAAGAATACTGGAGTGGGTTGCCGTTTCCTCCTCCAGGATCTCCCCGGCTCAGGGATCAAAGCTGTGTCTCATGCAGTGGCAGGCAGATTCTCTACCACTGAGCCAACTAGGACGCCTCGGTTGTTTGTTAAGCTCCACTCTATTTTTCCATTTTATCTCTGATTTCTTTTCTTTTTCCTATGCTTATTAATGCCCACAGATCTTTCTATCATCATTTTAAAAGTACATCAACTGTTTGCCGTATAGAGATGCTTCCTTCCCTACTTCTTCTTTCTCTTTCCCTCAAAAGATAAGATCTTTTGAATATTTTTATTTCCCCATTCTCCACTCACATTAAGGCTTTGGATGGGTTTTGCCATGTTTCTCCTCAGTCCTCCACTGTAATTCCTAGAGCTTTTATAATTTGCTATGCCTTGCTTCAGGCTATTATTGGAATTTCTTTTGCAGTATACCTGCATATTGTGAAAAGTATTAGTCACTCAATGTCCAACTCTTTGTGACCTCATGGACTGTAGCCTGCCAGGCTCTAATGTCCATGGAATTCTCCAGGAAAGAATACTAGAGTGGGTAGCCTCTCCCTTCTCCAGAGGATCTTCTCGACCCAGGGATTGAACCGGGTCTCCTGTACTGCAGACAGTCTCTTTACCATCTGAGCCACCGGAGAAGCCCTGTATATATACATATATTTTGGCCACGGATGGCGACTTGCAGGATCCTAGTTTCCTGACTAGGGCTTGAAGCCATGCCCTCTGCAGTGGAAACAGAGAGTCTTAATCACTAGACTGGTAGGAAATTCCATGCAATATATTTCTTCCATCTCATATTAATAGTTTTTTTAGCCTTTGTATTATACAGTTCCACATAGTTTCTTAATATCCAATGAATACATGTCAGATATGCAGATGATATCACTCTAATGGCAAAAATTGAATAGGAACTAAAGAGCCTCTTGATGAGGGTGAAAGAGGAGAGTGAAAAAGATGGCTTAAAACTCAACATTCAAAAAAACGAAGGCCAAGGCATCCAGTCCCATCACTTCACGGCAAATAGGTGGGGGAAAAAGTGGAAACAGTGACAGATTTTATTTTCTCGGGCTCCAAAATCGCTGCAGACAGTGACTGAAGCCATGAAATTAAAAGATGCTGGCTCCTTGGAAGAAAAGCTATGATAAACCTAGACAGTGTATTGTTGACTTTGCTGACAAAGGTCTGTATAGTCAAAGCTATGGTTTTTCCAATAGTCATGTACAGATGTGAGAGTTGGACCATAAAGAAGGCTGAGCACTAAAGAACTGATGCTTTCAAACTGTGGTGTTGGAGAAGACTATTGAGAGTCCCTTGGACTGCAAGGAGATCAAACCAGTCAATCCTAAAGGAAATCAACCCTAAATATTCATTGGGAGGACTGATGCTGAAGCCAAAGCTCCAATCCTTTGGCCACCTGATGTGAAGAACTGACTCGCTGGAAAAGACCCTGATGCTGGGAAAGATTGAAGGCAGGAGAAGGGGACAACAAAGGACGAGATGATTGGATGGTATCACCAGCTCAATGGACATGAGTTTGAGCAAGCTCCAGGAGGTGGTGAAGGATAGGGAAGCCTGCTGTGCTGCAGTCCATGGGGTCACAAGACTTAGTGATTGAACAACAACAGCATGTTATATATTTAGCTAGTCTATCAATATCCAGTGGATATTGATATACTATCTTAAATGAATCTATAATTAAATATATATGTGCTTTCATCATATGTATTTTATTTCATACATTTAAAAACTTTCAGAGAAGGATTTTGTTTCACAGGAAAAAAAGTATAAGAATGCCTACTCTAGATAATCGCAGCTTCTCCTACAACTTCAATGACCATCTCTACAGCAATGACTGTCATTTTTTTTCTCCAATCTATGCTTTTCCTGGATTCCAGGCCCACAAATTTACACATACACACTTATACACAGCACACTTGAGAATCCCATGTTGTCTTTTAAAGGAACCTCTAATTCAACATTTCCAAAACTACATTCATATCTTCTTCCTAGTCTGGTTCTTGTCCAGTGAAATCTTTCTCAGAAAATGGTGCTGAGAAAGCCAGAAGCCAGGAATCACACCTGAGTCTTTCTTCTCTCTTACCTGTATACCTAGAGGTAAACTTGCTCATGTCAGTCCACTTCCCTCCATACCTTGATCATCAGTATTTACCTGCTTTAGTGGGACACAAGGGGTGAAATCAGACTGCTGTGGGTTGATGGATGGTGGATGGGAAATAGCCACTATAAAAGAACTCCTATGGAAAGTTCGGGCAAAGAATCCCAGAAGATTTTGGAAGGTGCCATCCTTTGCTCCTTGCATTCCCAGCCCCAACTTTAGCCCAGCCATCCTCCTGGGTCAGAAAACTGCTGGCACCAGTAAACAGAGTCTCAGATCTATTGTCGAGCATCCACAGGGTGAATGAACTGTCATAGAAACATCCCCAGGTAGGCATAGCAAAGAATGTGTTGTGTGCCAGGAGGTGGGAGGTTCCTTGCAATATTATATAACAGTAACCTCAGATATGAGGATGACACCACCCTTATGGCAGAAAGTAAAGAAATAAAGAGCCTCTTGAAAGTGAAAGAGGAGAGTGAAAAAGTTGGTTTAAAGCTCATCATTCAGAAAACTAAGACCAGGCATCCAGTCCCATCACTTCATGGCAAATAGATGGGGAAACAATGAAAATAGTGAGAGACTTTATTTTGGGGGGTTCCAAAATCACTGCAGATGGTGACTGCAGCCATGAAATTAAAAGATGCTTGCTCCTTGGAAGAAAAGCTATGACAAACCTAAACTGCATGTTAAAATACAGAGACATTACTTTGCCAGTGAAGGTCTGTCTAGTCAGCGCTTTGTTTTTTCCAGTAGTCATGTATGGATGTGAGAGTTGGACCATAAAGAAAGCTGAGTGCCAAAAAATTGATATTTTTGAACTGTGGTGTTGAAGAAGACTCTTGAGAATCCCTTGGACTGCTAGGAGATCCAATCAGTCAGTCCTAGAGGAAATCAGTCCTGAATATTCATTGGAAGGACTGATGCTGAAGCTGAAACTCCAAAACTTCGGCCATCTGATGCAAATAACTGACTCCATAGAAAAGACCCTGATGCTGGGAAAGATTGAAGGCAGGAGGAGAAGGGGATGACAGAAGATGAGATGCTTGGATGGTATCACTGACTCGATGGACATGAGTTTGAACAAGCTCTGGGAGTTGGTGATGGACAGGGAGGCCTGGCGTGCTGCAGTCCATGGTGCCTGCAGAGAGTCAGACACGACTGAGTGACTGAACTGAACTGAACTGATAGGCGTTAAGTGCTCAGGCACTAGCCTTCTGCATTGGTTTTTCCTCTCCTGACTGCATTCATGCTCTGCACCACAGCCACTTAAGGCTTCTTTTGATTCTTCAAACGCATTATATCTCTTCTATTACTAGACTTGGGATATGCTGTCCTCTTGGCTCGGGGTGTTCCCAACTTCTCTTTGCTTAGTTAATTCCTAGCTCAAATGTTACTGATGGTTTATGGTGAACGATGTCGAATTCGTGATCTCCGAAGA
This sequence comes from Ovis canadensis, assembly GCF_042477335.2. Taxonomy (NCBI): domain Eukaryota; kingdom Metazoa; phylum Chordata; class Mammalia; order Artiodactyla; family Bovidae; genus Ovis; species Ovis canadensis. The sequence goes on from NC_091245.1 coordinate 14,398,157, forward strand.
ATAAGATTTAGCCTCGGCACCAGGGACCAGGCTTGATCACTCAAGAGCTTTTGTGTAGCAGAGTTTTATTAAAGTGAAAAAGGACAAAAAAAGCTTCTGATATAGACATCAGAAGGGGAACTGAGAGCTCTCCCCTAGCTAGTATATCAAGGCCTTATATACTTTTACCAGACCCACTCCTACAACATATATCTTAAATTAATAAGATTAGAGCTAACAATAGAAAGCTCTTACCAGATCCTCTTCCACATTATATGTCTTAAGATAACAAGATTAGTCAGAAGGTTCTTGTTAAGAAGAAACATGTCCTCCAGCCAAGATACATTGTTATATTGACTAAGATAAAGCAATGTAGAACAAAAACATTTGTCCTTTTCTCCTCCTTGAGAGCCCCAGGCTCCTTTTTCTACTTCTCAAGAGCCCTGGACCCCTTCCTCCTTGAGGGTCCTGGACTCCTTATCAACATACCTAAGAATTAGCTCTCTCATCACTTCTTCAGGGAAGTCTTCATTGTACTCCAAGAGAAGACCTCTGCTGTACTCTCTCATAGTGTCTTTTTCCTTCATAGACTTGTCACAGTTTGTGATTATACAGTGGTCATTGTTACAGTTTGATTAATGTCTGCCATCTCTAATAGACTGGAAGCCCTAGGAGGGCAGGAACCATATTTCTTTCTATACCATAGTATCTTCAGCCATGATAATATAGTGTCTGGTCCGTGGTAGGTAATTAGTAGTGTATGTGGTATATGTGGATGACTGGTCAAGTATCTGAGTATGCAAAGCAAAGCAGACCTGAGCCATGGTAATGACCTCATAAGGAGACATCCCACTCAGAAGTTGTCAGAGTAGCCCATCTTGTTCCCTCAAGGACATCTCACTGGTTGGGCCACTGTCATCTTCAGCGTATAGCAGGATATATCACCTACTTGTTTGGTTTCTGAATCAACTAGATCCACCCTCATTCAGCAATGTGGACTACTGGCTTTCAGGGACACAGCACAACCTTGAAATGATAACCATTTATTTATTTGACCAATATTCCTGCTGTGCCTACCCCTCTTGTATTCAAGCAGTGTACTGGCGATGGGGAAACACACATGAATGAGGCTTGGTTATTATTCTCAAGGAATTTATAGCTTTGAAGCACAGTCAGACATGTAAACAAATTATAACTTCCTGTTTTAAAACACTAATATTACAAGACACTCAAAGTATCGCAGAGAAGAGGCTATCAAAGCACTTACCAAAGCCCTAGCTAGAAGAGGTGCTATTTAGAACAATGACCCAAGGGACACACTTTTCAAACCTTCTGAGCTCTAACTTTGGACCAGTTTAGACCACAAGAAAGCAATTGGCTTGAACCACATTAGACAAGTCCCTTAAAAAACAACCATCCCTAGGTTACTTTTATGTCCTTGGCCAACTTTTATTGGACATAAGAAATATCAATTTAATTTATGCTTTGCATTTGTTGTTTAAATCTGCTTATTTGCTTTACTTATTACTTATTTCATTTACTGGTTCCTAACAAGTCACGTGAGAAATCACATTTAGAATGTAGTGTTATGAAAAGAAAAAAATTTATGTTCTCTCTCTTCTGACAAACTGATTCCTTTCAGATGACAAGATCTATTGAACATGTACTGTGTTTTCACTTTTGCCTTGGCAGCTAGAAGACTGAGAACAAAAATATCAAATTCAGTCACAGCCATGTTTAATTTACAGGATAATTGTGATCTCCTTTTTCTTTGGCCCTAGTGCTCTATTCCCTAGTGGCTCAGACGGTAAAGCGTCTGTCTACAATGCGGGAGACCTGGGTTTGATCCTTGGGTTGGGAAGATTCCCTGGAGAAGGAAACGGCAACCCAGTCCAGTACTCTTGTCCTAGAAAATCCTATGGACTGAGGAGCTTGGTGCAGGCTACTGTCCATGGGGTTGCAGACTGAGCAACTTCACTTCAGTGCTCTATTTCTTGGAGTTTTGTATGTTTGTTGCTCTTGTGTTTTTTGTGTTGTTTTTGTCTGTTGTAAACCTTTATGTCCTTATGGAAAAGAAATAGGATAAAATAAGCTAAGCATTTAGTATGTTCAGTCATTTTAGAATTATTTCTGCTATTTGCCAAAGATAAATGCAAAGAAAAAAACCTATGTTTGGATCTTAAAAAAGTCTGGAGAAACTGGGAAGGACAAAGAAATGCAACAGAAAGGCGCAAACAATGGAACTTGAGGTAGTATTGCCCATTTTCTCTGATTCAAATACTGGGCCACATTGATCTGGCATAAGGTCTAGTAGAAGAGAATATTTGAAATTTGCACTGTTTAGGAAAATCCCAGATATATGGTTAGGCAGACAGATCCCAGCAGGTATGACCATTACATATATATAAATACACACACACACACACACACACACACATATATATACGTAGTTATAGATTTAGCCTTCTTTCTTTCTTTTTTTTTATTTAGTCTTTTTTCGATCACAGATCCCTTTGACCATCTCTTCAAAGCACTGAAACTGCTTACCAGTAATAGACTTTCAAATACAGTTTCTGAAAACAGAACACTCCAGTTTTCTATTTATCTTTCCAGAATATCAAAAGTACTTTATAGCTGGCACCGCTTCAAATAATTCAGATAGACCTGAGGAAGCACCTGAGCTGCCAGGTCAAACAAGGGGCCTGGCAAATCAGCTGTCAGCTCAAGTTCTAAACACTCCGACACTATTCTTGGATGATTCAAACCAGGGGCATGTTTTGTGGTTTTTAACTATTTTGAGTAACATACCCTTTTTTGGGCTCTTCCCTGGTGGCTCAGATGGTAAAGTGTCTGCCTACAATGTAGGAGACCTGGGTTCGATTCCTGGGTTGGGAAGATCTCCTGGAGAAGGAAATGGCAACCCACTCCAGTACTCTTGCCTGGAAAATTCTATGGACAGAGGAACCTGGTAGGCTACCGTCCATGGGGTCACAAAGAGTCGGACACGACTGAGTGACTTCACTCACTCACTCACCCTTTTGATGAGCTGATAAAGATACAGGTCATAGATACATATACATACACACACGCAATTCTGCATACAATTTTATGGGGTTGATAGACTTCCATAAAGTCCATCCTCAGATTCTAGGTTTCGTTTAAGTGAAGGCTTTCCTGGACTGGGGGTGGGAGGGCAATGTCCTTGTAGAACTTTCAGTATAACCGTCTCTCTTATCACTGGGACTGGAGCGGCTTGGTTATAGGGTAACCGGACCGGAAGACACAGACCCCCATAGCCTCTGGACAGGCCCCTCCAGGCTCTCCCTTCCCCCAATTCCCATTCGCGCAGGTGCGAAAACCTAAGGGGCCACCCAGGCGCTTCGGCTCTGGAAGGTGGGGGTTGGATGGGACCCTGGGAGAGATAGAGGCGGAGGTGGGGGCCTTCCCGAGGTTGCTTGGTGACCAAACTCTCCGCCCAGATCGTTCCATTTCCTCAGCAGGGGGCGCCGCGGGCCCGAACGTTGCTGACGGACCTCCCAGAGCGGTCCTCTTCCGGCTTCCCCCCCTCCGCTGGGTGGTGGCGCGGGCCCGTGACGTCACAGGAGGCGGGGCCAGCGCTGCTGCCGGGTGCTGGAGGCGCCATTGGCGCCGGCTTGGCTTGAGAGCTCCGCTGAGGAGCGGGAGGTTGGGCCTCAGTTACAACCGCGTCGGCTCCTGGTCCCTGGTCTTTCAGCGGCATGGCGTGCGGGGCGACACTGAAGCGGCCCATGGAGTTCGAGGCGGCGCTGCTGAGCCCTGGCTCTCCGAAGCGGCGGCGCTGCGCCCCTCTGTCCGGCCCCACTCCGGGCCTCAGGCCCCCGGACGCCGAACCGCCGCCGCTGCTTCAGACGCAGACCCCACCGCCGACTCTGCAGCAGCCCGCCCCGCCCGGCAGCGAGCGGCGCCTTCCAACTCCGGGTAACCAACGCTGCGGGCTTGGCAGGAAGCCAGGCCCAGGCATTTTTTTTTGCGGGGGGGTGAGGGTTGGAGTGGGGGTGGGAGAAGATCATGAACGCTAGGCTAGTTCACTTGCGGACCCCTTCTTTGCCCTGAGGAAAGGGAACAGGGGTGCCGCTGGGCCTTGTCGCTTCCGGGGATGGAAGACATCCGGGAGGGGTAGTAGGGCCACAGAGTCGGTTTTCGGTTTTCCTGGAGCTGGGGAGCCTAGAGAGGTGGGCAGCGGGAGCAAGATGGAAATAGCCCCGGCCGCTCGGGGCCCTCCCAGACCTTGGAGCCTCTCCTTTCTTCGCTGCCCTCCCCTGTACTGAGCCGCCCTGCAGATCCAGTGGGCCATGGAAAATTGGATTCTACTCACGAACCTGGCCTTGAGGGTGTGGGGGTTGGGGGCGGGTTACTGAGAAGGGGCCTGAGAACGTGCTGTGCAGCACTGTGCTGGGACTTGTAGGGAGACCTGATTTCCAGAAGTCTTTAGGGATCTCGGGCCGCCCTCGGAAGTCGTGGAATCCGATTTCAACCTGTTTCTAAGAGACTGGCCATGTTCTTTTATTGTATGGCTATTGTCTTGCACCATATATGGCTTGAAATCGGTAGATCGTTAGCTAGAATTTGAGAATCCTTCAACATACAGCAGCTCCGGAAGCAGAAATTCAATTATCCGTAACAGAGATTCTCCTTTAATAAGACATTCCACACAGGCCAGGGAAAGACGAGAACTGGTGTGACAATAAAGTTAAAAAAAGAAAAAAACTCAGCTAACCACAGCACAAGAATAGAGGGAAAGGTGCATCAGAATGGATATTTAGCAGTTTTAAAGGGCTCCCGGAAATGGGGGGGGGTGGCTCACAACTGGACTTTGGCAACTCATTTCTTTGTGTGTTTTTCTATTCCTCAAGCGTTAGCAAAACGTTGAGGTTGCCTTAAAATCTCTTTTCTTACCCCTTTCAGTTACCAGTGTCTTTAGCCATTATTTCCTCCCCACTCTGCATAATGCATATCCACAATGCAGGTTTGAGGCCCTCATCCTCTCACACCAAGATTCCAGCGGTAGCTAGTCAGGCTCTCCTAGGCACTATGTCCTTACTCATGTTCACCTCACCTCTTCTCTTCTCTTGGTATTCAAAGGATTTATCTGCTATAGGCATTTCTTGCCTAGGCAGTCTTTTATACATTTTTCCCCCATAACTATGCCTTTGCTTTTTTTCTCCAAGCCCCACTTGGCTGTACCTTATCCTTGACTTCCATCATGATGTTTTCACCTGTTTGCTAATAAATACAATTATTTCTTCAAGTCTTCCATCCTTACCTGACTAACCCTGCCCTATAAGGAACTCTATTCTATTTTAGTTGTGTGATCACTTAATGTTGCAAAGCCTTGTGTACTGAATGAAATAATGTTTGCAAAAGCAGGAGACATAGATACCCTCTTGAAGAGAGATATTTTTCTTTCACTGCTAAAGATACCCAAGGTTAGTCACAGAATCTTTTCTGGATCGCTCTTCTCCTGCAAAATAGAATTAATACTTGCCTCACCTATCTTGATGGATTTTATGCAAATTTTTTATTTCTTCCAATACTACCATCTAGATTAATTCTGTGTAGTTTACAATATAGCAAATGCTTAGTAAGTAATTGCTGAATGTGTTTGGAAGCCTAAATATGGCAGGGTGCTATACTGGGGTTGTTGGGGTATTTTTTAATCATAAAATTTTTGCATGGATTTCTTGGTTATTTTATGTGAAAGTATTTTATTTAAAATATTCATCTGTAAAGATTGATCAGTTATGTTTCTTAATGCTTATTAGATTATGATTCTGGCATGAAAGAACCAATATGATTTGTTGCTTTGGCTTAAGTGGAAGATGCCTTATGGATTTAAAAAACTGTTCTTACTGAACTTAAAAAAGAGGGGCGGGGGTAATGTATTGTAGCACTTTCTATGGAAGGAGCCTATAAAATTAAGCCTTTTGTATTGTTTAAAGAAACTAGGTGGATACCAGGCATGGAAGGAGTTGCTGACCTCCAGGAGATGTTTGTAAGCATGGATTGAGGTTAGATGTAAAACAGTTAATTAATAATTGATCATGAACTGAGGGTTGGAGAATAACTTCCAGAAAGAGATAATATTTTAGCTGGGTCTTGAGTAATGTTAGGGGGAGAGACATCCTCAGATCAAGCAAATGAAAAGTGCTAGAGCAAAGGCCAGAAAACCCACAGATTAAAGAAAGAATAGTTTAAGGCAACAGGGTTGTAGTGGGAGATGGAACTGGAAAAGTAATTTGAGGCCAAGTCTTGGAAGGCAAGGGATACCATATTCAAGAGTTTGAATTTGGTCGGTAGCAACCAGAAGCCATTGTAGAATTTTGAAGATGGACTTAGTTTAGTATAACCTGGAAGCACAATCTCAAATAATAATGAAAGGCAGGAATTTAAATTATTATCCACTGTTAAATTTTCTTTAAAATATCTTTTCCTGTTTTGTGTGGCCTTCTTGGGAAAAAAATCACAGCTACTTCTTTTTATCCCAAGCACACTGTGTTTGGACTCTTGGACTTGCCGGTCCTCTGCCAGCCTTAATGTTGTGTCTTTCCGTTTGTTCACTTTGTTGTACAGGAGGCGGTTAGACGTTTATCAAAGACCTTCTGTTCCCATGCGCATTGTCTTCATACTTGTCCTTTCTTGTTTCAAGTCTTGGCAGTTCCTTACATCCTTGTATTGATTCTGGCAAGTATGTGCTTGGAGAGTAATACATTTTGAAGATGAAGCAGAGACTATAAATTCAGGGATCTAAAATATGAACTTCATAGCACTGTGAAAAGAAAGGTTTGCTAATCCTACATTGTTCCGTGTTCAGGCCGAGAATTCTGGAGTTGAGCTATGTGTGGAGCTACACTGAGCTCATGTCGGACTGTATCATCACTTCCTATGGCATTCTTAATGTCTTTGGTGTAGATGCTCACAACTTTTTGGGTAGACATTTAACATTCATTTTGAAGTACTAGGCTACTCATCCTGAATGATTTCCCAGGGTCATCGTCACATAGGTAGGAAGGAAGCAATGGCATTATTAGCAATTACCCCTGTTTTAAAAAAATATATAGTTATAGCAAGTATAAGAATAATATAAGTAGGGGAGTGACAGCTTCCTGGTTTTCGTTTTTTATGAGGAAGCTCTGTTATGTGGAAAGTGAATACATGTTTTAATCCCCCCAAAAAAAATAAAAAATAAAAAACACACACACCAGAAAACTTGAAAACCACATCCTTTCAGATTCTGGTCTCTGGGAGAGGCCTTCAGGGTGGTTAGTGATTTGTGTGTTTTGGACTCCCTTTAATAGCATTAGCAAATTGATTTATTACCTTGACACATAATAGTAATCTGAATCCTAGCAATACTGCCTCTTATAGGATCAGAAAATTTATTGCTAAGCTCTGACCACCCATTCCGAGCAATAATGTCAGGTCTTCTCTTGGTCAATGTCCAAGCTGTGAACCTAAAGATTTCTACTGTCCCCTTCCCCAAAGATCTTAAATTCCAAACAGTATAAGAGTTTCATTGTTAGAAGCCCTTGGGTAGTAAGAGACTCTCAGTTCCCTGGTTTGTGAAATTGTGCAACTCAACAGAGATCAAAAATAGCTCTTTATTAGGTGAAGGATGGCTTTGTTTGTTTATTTGTTGCTGTAAGTTGTCCTAGTTAATCCTACAGCAAACGGCAGATCTGGTCATCATTGTCACAGGAAAAGCAAGGGAACTATTAATATCTGGGTGGTTTATGCCAAAATAGCTGCTACCCTATGTAATTATTGAAACAGTGGCAATAAGAGGAAGCACTTTGGGGGTTATAGGAGGAGTGCTGTATCTGGTATAAACATTTTTCTTGTTAATATAACATGGAAAGAGGGACAGGAAGCGGGAAGAAGTAACAATAAAGTGCATGCTCAAGTGTGTTTCTTTTTTATTAGAGCAAATTTTTCAGAACATAAAACAAGAATATAGTCGTTATCAGAGGTGGAGACATTTAGAAGTTGTTCTTAATCAGAGTGAAGCTTGTACTTCGGAAAGTCAGCCTCACTCCTCAGCACTCACAGCACCTAGTTCTCCAGGTAAGCATGTTTTAGTGTGCATAATCCATTTAAGACTTTGTAGTTGGCAATTAAAATGGTTTCCTAAGCCAGAATTTATTTCATCTAAGTAATAAAATTGGTAACGTATATACATTATATTACTACTTATAAATACTTTTAAAACCATAGTCATGAAATTACAAAAGACCTTACTTAGATTGGTTTGATTGACCTTCCTTCCACCCAGTTCAAGAGTACCCTTTGTAACTGCAGCATTTAGTACCATAGCCAGTGGCCACATGTAGCTGTTTAAATTACTTAACATTTAATAAAATTTTAGTTTCTCAACTGCTGTAGCCATATTTCAAACAGTTAACAGCCGCCTGTGACTGTTGTATTAGACAGCACTATAGAACATTTCCGTTATTGGAGAAAGTGTGTGACAGCATTGCTCTGTAACATCAACAGGTGGTCAGAGAGGATGTGCTCAAAAATAGCATCTCAGGGTTGGAGGGAACCTTCATGGTCATAGTTCAGCCATGAGTCCCTGCAAGTAGTCAACAGGCCAGGGCTCAAACATCACCACTGGTAGTGAACTCTGCCTACTTTAACAGTAGAGGAGTTTATTTCCTCACAGAATATTTTCCTTTTAACAGTTCGTAGAGTTAAAAATTGCCTTGATTAAAATTAGTCTCCTTATAGAACACAGATTAATGTTAGCCAGGAGGTCGGGGGAGTGGGGAATGGGGACAAATTGCTTAATGGGTAAGTGGTGTTACTTGGTGGAAACATTTTGAAATTACATAGAGGTGGTAGTTGTACATTATAACTTTACTAAATGCTACTGAATTGTTCAGTTTTAAAATGGTTTGTTTTATGTGAATTTCACATCAAATAATTTTATTTGAATTGTCTTCTTCTAACCCAGAGGTCTTGGCTCTCAGACAACACCCTTTCCAATTAATTATTCTTGTACATACTTGAGTGATAGATCTTTCAGTGATTGTAACTAGCAAGTCTTCTTAATATTTTCTTGGGATTTTAGTAATATAATTTTGACAGAATATTATGAGTAGAGAAACAATTATAAGTGATTTAACTGGTCTATAGACTAAGAGGGCTCAAGAAACAGATTTCAGTCTGAGCTTTGAGGAAAATTCAGAACTGGGACAGAGCTGCTGCTTTTATCATGATCAGGAAGCCAATTTCCATCTGGCATCCCAGTGGAAATTTTGCTTTCCAGCTGCAATCTTATGAACATTTCATTTTCCTCAACCTAGTTTTAAAAGGGATCAAAGATGAGATGTGTAGTGCCTAAATTGTCTCTTTCCTTCATATGTCAGTGACTTAACAGTTTTTTATATCAGGCAGGTCAGCTATTTCTTATCAGAATCACCTGTGTAACTTAAACAGTCCCCAAGCCCTTTTACCCCAGAATTAAATCAATATGTATCTTTTTTGTTGTTTATTCTACAGAGAATTATGATGTACCGCCATGATTAGGCATTGGTGTAGATGATCTCCAAGGATCAGGGTAGCTCTTACATGTGCTGTGCTGTGCTTAGTTGCTCAGGCATGTACAACTCATTGCAACCCCGTGGACTGTGGGGGTTCTCCGGGCAGGAATACTGGAGTTGTTTGCCATGCCCTCCTTGGGGAGTCTTCCCAACCCAGGGATCGAACCCAGGTTTCCCACATTGCAGGCAGATTCTTCACCACCTGAGCCACCAGGGAAGCCCAAGAATACTGGAGTGGGTAACCTATCCCTTCTCCAGGGGATCTTCCCAACCCAGGAATCAAACTGGGGTCTCCTGCATTGTGGGCGGATTCTTTACCAGCTGAGTTACCAGGGAAGCCCAGCTCTTACACTGTGAATCTGTTTTCTCTAATGCAGTCTGTCTATCAGCTTTAACCTTTTTGTTCTTCACCAGGTGAGCATTCTATATGGGCTCAGATTATTAATGGCATCAGAACCATTTTTCTGTGTGCAGACACGCTAACACACTTGAACACACGTTCTTCCTACTAAATTTACCTTGTAGAACGAATGTCAGAAACAGAATTTTGTGAAACTATTTCATGTATTGTAAAGTAGTGGAAATTACTATTTTTTAAAACAATTTTTATATTCTAGGACTCTGCTTAGTTACCAGTTCAGAACCCTACAGTAGCTGGAATGTGTTATGTAAACTAGATTTGTCTTTTGGCCAGGTTCCTCCTGGATGAAAAAGGACCAGCCCACCTTTACCCTCCGACAAGTTGGAATAATATGTGAGCGTCTCTTAAAAGACTATGAAGATAAAATTCGGGAGGAATATGAGCAAATCCTCAATACTAAACTAGCAGGTAGGCTGACGCAGTGGCTATGACCGTTGTTAATAGGATTCAGTAAGGATTAATCCCACTTAAGTAAATGGTAATTTAGAAAAAGCATAAAACTTAATACCAGAGAGTTCAATGAATTTTAAGTATTAAGTTACTCTCCTTGATTACTCTCTTTTGGATTCTAAGCATTTTATATATTATACATTGTATGGAAGGACTTTTCATTTACATTTTTGAAACAAAATAAGCCAAGCTTTTCTTTCAAGAATTTTCCATACGAATAAAAGCATTGAGAAGGTTATTTGGACTAGCTGATGAGTAGACAGGTGGGTAGGGATCATGCTAACCTCCCAACAGGTGGTTGGGAAGAGTATAGTCGACACATTCAGACTTCTGGTGGGAGTCTCTTTGTGGATGTGGGAAGTCAGGCGTCCTGTGATTTAGAGGTACTTTAATGTCTGGAAAGCACCGCTCAGGCTAGAACAGAGTGATTAGTGATGGCAACAAGTAAAGCCTTTTGTAAAAGGAAGGGATCTAAATCAAGAATAGAAAGTAGTACCTATTTAGTGAGAGAGGATGATGTGATCAGAGAGGTTTTTAGGCAACAACTTCTTCCTATAACAGTATTGTTTTCTCACCTGGTGGCCCACATTACAGAATGTCAGTAGGTCGGCTTTAAACTGAGAACTGTTGACTTAACAGAGTTAAATGAATTTCTTTATAGCAGCACCTCTTTGATCCTTTAATACACTAATGGTGTGTATTGTAAGAAGAAGCTGTAGTATGTCATTCCCCTCTTCCGCCCCCACTCCAAAATTGTTTGGACATCTTTGGTCATGGATGTCAGACTGCCTTCTGTCTTTCTACTGAGTTTCCCTTCAGAAGGTAGCTTCTGTGGAACTGTCTGTAGTTAGGTACTGTGGAATTTTCTCTTAGCTTTCTAGCCATTCCACCTCTATCACATTGAAATTTATAGCAAAGATAAAGTGCAGAAAAGAGCTTCAAGCTTCATGTCCTATAGGAGATACACTAAGATTTGCTGATTTGTAGTAGTAAGCACAGCTGCCTGTCTTGGAGAGCCATTAGCAGGAGATGAAATTATGGCAGGGGTGAGATTATTACGAAAATGTTAGAGGTGATCAGTGACCAAACCTAGGAGCTAGGGATTTGGCTCTGGGATCTAAGAAAAAGGAATAGATCTCAGAGTGACCATTATAAGGAGGGCCTAAGAGTGGGTAATGTTAAATGGGAAGCTGTATGTGATTCTGACACTTGATTCTTGAAAAACTGTGGGAGGGTTTCTGGGGATAGTATATACTGTCTTTCCCCTCACAGAACAATATGAATCTTTTGTGAAATTCACACATGATCAGATTATGCGACGATATGGGACAAGGCCAACAAGCTGTAAGTATTGCCAAGTCTTTCATTGACTTTTTCAACTTCCAAGAGCAAGAGTTTGACACTGAGTACCTTGTCTCTTGGGAGCAAAAAGCCCCTAGGAAGTAAAATAATAGATGACATTTGAAGAATACTTGTATGTCCAGCACTGTGCTGAACCATTTAAATCCTCCCAAAGTTTATTTAATACATAATTCCCCTGTGAGGGAGAAACTACTACTTGTCCCATTTTAAAGGTAAGAGTATTTAAAGAAGTTAAATAATTTGTCCAGGCTCATATTGCTAGTGGTTCAGCCAGGATTAAAACCCAGGTAGTCTCACTTCAGCCAGTTTCTTACCTGACTTTTCCCTCAGAAAAGCTGTTAATTTATGAAAATTGAGTCCTTAAGATAGCTTATCAAATATGTAGTCAGAATTTCTTAATTCTAAAGATCTTGTCACCACTGGTTGCTCAAAACATAAATTATAAACAGCTATATATGTAAACTGAATCTAAGTTCTTAAGAATTGTCTTCTCTTAAATTCTTGCGAATTTAGGACCTCTTGAATGGTGATTCGTATCCTCCATACTGTTTATCACATTCACCATTAGTTAATATTAAAAATGCATGACCCTATATTTTTAATATTCTTAACTCTTTTGTTTTTTACTCCTAATTTATAGATGTGTCCTGAAGCTTTCTTGCATATCTGGGTACCAGGTTTGACCTCAAGAGATGGCTGCTGTACACTTTTTGCAACTGGTTTGATATCACATTTCAGCTCCAACTTTTCATCCTGAGAACACTTAAATGTTTCTGCAGGTCCATTTTATACAACTTGAAAGACCTTAAAACTTTCTGGTTGCCATAAGCATATCTTTCTTTTCTGCTCATCGAATAAACAGCTGTGCCCTACTGTGATAGATTTTTCAAACAAAAACACCTGGAGCAGCAGTTTAGCAAAAATATGCCCTCAATGGCACTCAACAAATGGAGTTTCCCCAAGCACAGTTCTGTAAGAAGTGTGTGTGAGAGTGTGTATATGTGTGTATGTGTATTTTAAGTTATTATTTGTATTGTGCAAATTTTTTTGATCTTGGGGATTCTGGCTGTGAATTTGATGCACGACAATTATGGTTAAAAACATTTGCTTGGTCTACAGAAGATCATTAATGTTTTGTGACCATATAAGTTGTAACAGTGGATTGTTTTATGTGTAGGTATTATTGTTAAATACAGGGACTGTTTCCAGGCACAGAATATGAATCATAAGTTAGGATGGACATTAGATGTGATTATGATGACATAGCAAAGGTCTGTGGTCCTAGGTCTACAAATGTGTGGTGAGGAATAGAACAAACTGGAGACAGGCCATTTGACATCTGATTCTGCCTCGCCGTGTTAGAACATTACTTTGACTCCAAGCCTTAAAAACCCACATGGAGTCTGTGCTCACCTCATTCACACGGGAGCTCCCTGGACACTGAGCCTCTCAGAAGGAAAAAGTCTCCTCTGGAACAAGAGCATCAGGGTTTGATGGGGAGCACAACAAAGGTGGGTGCGGGCTGGGACAGGCCCCAGAGGCACTGCTGCTTGGGAGGAGCCACTTCACCTTTGTATCAGTTATTAAAAATAGAATTTGGATCCTTTGGTCAGGTTCCCCCAAATTCTTTTAAGAGATGTCCGTGTTCAACTGCTTAGGCTTTGTTTTGGCAACCCCTGCCCGAAGTTGCTTACAGACTGTTCTTCACCTCATTTCCAAGGCTGAGGAACAGAAAGTAGCCTCTGTTTTGAGGAGGTGGAAGTTAAGTATACGTTTATTTTTTACTGTGACTTGTTCAGGACCACATTTTACAAAATGCCTTGTTTCCTTTATTATTTCTGGAAAGGAAAGTTCTATTAAAATTGTTTTAGTTTGAATATAGACTAGTTTTTTTAATTAAGGCTTATTTTGGGGAAAAACAAAACAAAACTTAAGTTTAATTCAAACATATGCCAGTACCTTCCAAAGTAAGGTAATATTCAGAGACAGTTGTCCTGATCATATGGCTTAGAAAAATTTCTGGAATATTCACATTCGAAGATTCCTTATTAATGAATGTCTTTGACTTAAATCTAACCAAAACAACAACATTATTCTTTGTACATTTTCATTATATAGTGTTAATAAGCTTAGTTGCAAACAAATAAAATACTTAAGCTATTTGTTTACCTTGCCTTCTTAATACTGTGATATGTTTATTAATTCAAATAATTTATGTGAGGCTGCTATAACTATTGCTCCATTTCAACATTACATTTAAGATTTAAAGACTTTTTAAAGCCCAGAAGTGATCTTTTAATTATTAAAGAATTATTTTGACTTTATATTTGAAGGGCAGTGTGTTTCATCTCTTTGCCCAGGGTAGTCACTTCTTCCTGGAAGAGAAGAATAGCAGTCAGCGGCTGTAATGAGAGTGGCCTTATGGTGGGATAGTCCCAGCAAAACAAGGGACGGGCGAGTGTGGGGGCATCAGACATCCTGATGGAGGGGCCGGGACTGGGGCATGCCGCTTCACCGAAGCCTGGCTGATGCAGAGCCAGTGTGATGCACCAGCTCCCCGTTGCTGGTGTCAGTCCGTTCCTACTAAATGGCTTCTGGGTGGGAAATAGAGTAGGCCTCTATAAGGAAGAAGATAGGCACCCTCTCACGGCACCCAGTATTAGGCTGTTGTATCATCATGTGATTACCCTTTGGGGCCATGGGGTATAAGACCACACCACCATGACTGGATTTGGGGATCTTCTCAAAAGGGACTAGACATGTTTGTTTAATGTTTTATGCAGAGAAAAGATGGATCCTAGATCAGAAAATGGGGACATGGAAGGTGATCAGACAAGTGAAAGGAATTTTTTCTCTAGAACTTGATTGCTAGGGCTTTGAACTTAGGGGCAGTTTCCAGGTAGGGAAGTGTCTTTGGCTCACGGAAATAGGTTAAGGCCAAGGGAAGAAGTCAAAGACCTGTAAGGATGGGCCAGGACCTGTAGTCTCAGAAGAGCTGTGTATAGTGAACTAGTTTAAAAATTTTTAATTCCATTTATTATCTTTCAGTAAAGTCTTCCTCTTAAGGGGAAGGAAGGGAGTAAGTGTCCAGGCATACCTAGGTCAGAGGAGTACAGGGGAGATTAAAGTTATGAGGCAGTGATAATTGTTAGGAGTTGCCAAGGAAGAATAATATCAGGAGACTTAAGAACTTGGGCCAGCCTTCCCCACATGGTGAGTCTTCTCTGTCCAGCAGGGAGGATTGGTTGGTTCATGTAGTAGTTACAGGAATGGTCTTTGGATGTTTGTAGCCCTAGAGTTTAGTCTGCTCTGCCACTAATTTGCTATGTGAGCCTTGCCAAGCTACTGAACTTGCTGAGCCATAGTTTCCTTGTCTGTAAAAAGGGTTAATTGTATGTACATCATTGGGGTTTGTTTTCAAATGTAAGATTGCATTTTCCATGTAAAGTATTTAGCACAGTTTGGGACATAGAATATACACTTGAAAATGTTACAGCAGGTCTCTTTACAGTGGTCTTCATCAAATCTGAAGACCAAAACCCTTTCTTTCTGCATTGGTGATTCTCAACTTCCAGAATGAATAGCCCCTTGTTAACATCAAGTCTACATTCTCTTAGAATTTGTACTTTCTAAGTGTTTGACTGAAAAATAAAAAATGAATGACAACTGAATTCAGTGATGCCTTTCAGTGAATCTGTATTTTGTTACTCACTTAGCAGGGATCAGCAAACTGTGGCCTATTTTTTGTAACTGAAGTTACATTGGAACACTGCCCTGCCTGTTTGCATCTGTGGCTGCTTTCACATCACACCTCCAGAGCCAGAGACTGTGGCCCACGGGGTGAAAATACTCTTTGGCCCTTTACAGAAAAGTGTGCGGGCTCCTGCACTGTAGCATCAGTAGACATATTAGAAAGTTTACAAAAAAGGCAAATTGGTACATCATGGATGGGAGAGTCACACCTCGGGTCAAGGTATGAAGAAAAATTCCTCTGCTTACCAAGGTGAACTGAGTGCTGTTAAGGAACAGTGACTTCTGTGCTGCCCTGGTGATTCTTTCCTTGAAAAGGCCTTGAGAGTGTGTGTAGTCTTCTATGGTTTCAGTTAACCTGAGCTTTGAATAAGGTTGACACCTCCAGCAAAAAATGATGCAGGTTTACCTAGGAAAAAATCTCCAGGTCTCAAGCCAAACCACACATTAGCTCTTCATTGTAGGGATGGTGTGACACTTTCTCTAAAATTTCAATATCTGTATTCAGAGACCTCATGTTTTTGCTGCTGTGGCTTATAGTGTTCTGTCTCTGTGCCTGGTTATCTGTGAACTGGACAGTATATTTGAAAAATTATTTGTAGGAATAAACAGGAAAAGGATGCTGCATCCACCTGTAGGAAGGCTATCTGGCTGCCTGTTTTTTAGGAATATTACTAAACCTTAATTGAGATTGAAGGCTGGAGGTTCCATGGATCATCCAGGTAACACACAGCCAGGTGTCAGGTCCATGTGAGAAGTGGTTTCCTTTTGTTTCACCCGTATCTTGAAAGCGTAATACTTTGGAATCCATGCTTGAGGTGTCTGTAGTGGCGGATTTGCACTTTAGCTCAGCCTTAGGTTTTGACTTTTGTCTCCTTCAGTCCATGGTGTTCCTAAAAGTGTAATTCGGGCATCCAGGGGCTTTTTCCATGTTAGCAAATACCTTAAGAGACAGAGCAGCTCTGAGTTCTAGGCTGTCTGGGTTCTCTCTTACCTAGATCTTGGCTCAGTGATTTCTTGAAACTAGTTGGTGCTGTTAAGAAAATGATTTTTATATTTCAACTGTTCAGCTGCTCTTGGCAGTAGCCTGATCCACATTTTCTGAGGCATAGTACCCACTATGCCTTCAGGCTAACAGGACAAAAGTAGGGAAAGATGTTTATATTGGCTTTGAATGTTTTTCAGTCATTCAGCAAGCCTTGCATTACTGGTATCTTCTGAGTTATTTATTTGCGGAAGAGATATATGATTTTTTGGGGGGTAGGGGCACACCCAGTGGCTTGCGGAATGTTAGTTCCCTGACTAGGGATTGAACCCAGGCCTGTGGCAGTGAAAGCACGAAGTCTCAATCCCTGGACCACCAGGGAATACCCTGTGAGTTTTAAAAGCCTGACAAGTCATGTTAAATAGCCCTACTCTGTCTTGTATCACATAAATACTTAGATGGGTCTTGATTCCTGAAAAGGAGCTCAGTCTAGCAAAGAAATGTAAGCGGGGAAAGTAAAAGCTGCTGTGCCATGTGAATGGTACAGATAGTGGACCGAGAGAAGAGATGGAAGATGCTTCTAAGTAGCAGTAGTGGTCAGGGAAGGCTTCATTTAGGGTGGTAGTGTTGGAATGAGGTTTCAAAGGGTGAACAGGGTTCAGACAAAAGTAATTAGGACTTGAAATAAGCAAAGGCTGGGTGATGGGAAATTGTGCCAATGTTCAGGCACAACATTCTTGTTTCAACCAGAGTAGAAAACGCATAATAGATCTTGGGAAGAGAGCTCGAAGGTAGGTAGTAGGGGCTAGATAATGAGGGGCTTTGACTACCAGGAGTTTGACCTTTCCTCTGTAGGAATCTGAAGAGTTTGAGGGAAACTAACTGAAGTGTGTACCAGACAGAAGGGCAAATACCAAACTAGAGACAGACCAGTCACACTTCTCTTTGTTGTCCAGTTAGAGATAACAAAGGCCTGAACATTGATGGGGGAGGATGATGAAATGAGGCTCTGGCTTTGCCTGGCTAAGAAGGGCATGGTGCACTTCCCAACAGGCACATTTTTAAAGATCCTTTTTCTTTTGGCTTGTCTTATCTGTGTCTTATTTAATCCAGCCCAGTTCTATAGCTGCTGCTGTTGAATGGTTCTCTTAAATCCACCTGTTATTCTTAAAGGTTCTGGTTATCTCTTGCATGGATTATTAAATTTTCCTCTCAGACTGTCCATCATGGTGCCCCTATTGTTCTGCCTGGAATTAAATCCCTAAATGGCTGCCCCAAGTGGCAGTTGTCTTTGCTCCCTTCTTGAAGGCAGTGTTAATGTAGCCCTTTGATGAATGCTTGTTGAGTACCTCCTGTGTTCTGGGCACTAGGAATATATATATCACTGAGCTGGATAGACCAAGTCCCTGCTCTTAATGGTGCTGACATTGTGAGGCAATACAAACTAGTAAACAGTTTAGTCCAAGATTTAAGTTTGAAGGAAATCAAATGGGAGTGATAGAACTGGATGCCTGAACTGGGTGGCAAAAGAGACCTGAGGAAGTAGTTGTATAATGCATTTATGAGTCTACATGACTCTTCCCCTATACTGAGCTGTTAGTAGCACCTTGAACTATTATCTATTGGCTCTTAAATGATGAGTGACTAATGGATTATGTGGCCACTCCTCCCCTTTGCTAGTAGTCAGTACACTACCTGAAACTCTTCCTTAACTCTCAGATAAGTAACTTTAAGCTTTCTGCAGGTTGTCTCTCTGTAGCAAAGGTAAGAGATGCAGTCCTTACCCTAGAGAGGCTCACAGTCTCTGGGCAGGAAGGTGATGAAACTTGCTTTGATGTATTCTGTGCACCTGGACGGACTTCCTTTGTGGCTCAGATGGTAAAGCATCTGCCTACAATGCAGGAGACCTGGGTTCGATCCCTAGGTCGGGAAGATCCTCTGGAGAAGGAAATGGCAATCCACTCCAGTACTCTCGCCTGGAAAATCCCATGGATGGAGGAGCGTGGTAGGCTGCAGTCCATGGGGTCACTAAGAGTCAGACACGACTGAGCGACTTCACTTTCACTTGTGCACCTGGACAGAAAGCAGTGTTTCCTGTGGAAGGCCACTCTTGACAGCTTCCCTCCAGGTGTTTAGTTACCCTAATCTGTACTCAGGAAGGCTGACTCACTGGTAAAGCTATGGTGAAGGTGAAGTTGCTCAGTCGTGTCCGACTCTGCGACCCCATGGACTGTAACCTACTAGGCTTCTCCGTCCATGGGATTCTCCAGGCAAGAATACTAGAGTGGATTGCCATTTCCTTCTCCAGGGGAGCTTCCTGACCCAGGGATCGAACCCAGATCTCCCGCATTGGAGGCAGACGCTTTAACCTCTGAGCCACCAGGGAAGCCCAATTGGTCTGTAAAACCAGACTCTAGTGTGTTAATTCATGAGGAGAGAGATGTCTGGTGCAGTAGACGGCCCCATTGGCCTTACTGTGTTTTCTGTATACTTTAGCAGCACTCAGGGATCTTAGTTCTCTGACCAGGAGTGAACTGGTTACCCTGCAGTGGAAGGCCGAGTCATAACCACTGGACTGCCGGGGAAGTCCCTTAGTGTGTTTTCATGTAATCATACCACTTGGGAAGCCTAATTAAAGTCAAGAAAAAGCTCCATGTAAAAGAGCAAGGGGACTTTAATTCTAGGGATGGAATGTTGACCAACATCCAATTATGCCTCCCACAAGCCTCCCTCCTGCCCCCCCTTTCCTCCCCACTTCAGTGGTTCCTGGTTTTGTTGCATCTTTTACCTGATACTGTGAAAGTGAAGTCCTTCAGTCGTGTCTTTGCGACCCCATGGACTGCAGCCTACCACACTCCTCCATCCATGGGATTTTCCAGGCAAGAGTACTGGAGTGGGGTGCCATTTCCTTCTCCACCTGTATCTCCCCCCAGATGCCACATCTTTTGCTCTTTAAGAGTCACTCTGCTATTTTGGGCTCTTCCCTGGTGGCTCAGATGGTAAAGTGTCTGCCTACAATGTGGGAGACCTGGGTTCGATTCCTGGGTTGGGAAGATCTCCTGGAGAAGGAAATGGCAACCCGCTTCAGTACGCTTGCCTGGAAAATCCTATGGACAGAGGATCCTGGTAGGCTACCATCCATGGGGTCACAAAGAGTCGGACACGACTGAGTGACTTCACTCACTCACTCTGCTATTTTATTTCAGGCCTTGGGATCCGTTACTTTCACTTTCGGATTGCTTTGCTTATTGCTTTTGTTGAGTCTATCCTATAGCTCCAGGCTTGGGGGTGAGGGTTGGGGGGAAAGCTTTCAAACTTTGTCTTTTCCACTTGTGCTAGGATCCTTAGGCTACCCAGTTTATTCAAATCTGTTGGACAGTGGTATCAGATAAGGCCTTAAGTTCCCAATGTGCTAAACTATAGATGGCATATCTGCAGAAAGGTAGCATTAAATGCTTTTATCAGGTTATGACTGAGGTGTGTAAACAGGAAATCCTACAGATCCAGGATCAAGGACAGAAGTCTCGTGAAATAGATCCAGGGGTCATTAAATCTGTGGCTGTCCACAGCCCCAGCTCACGCAGCAGCGAGGCTAGTTTTCAGGAGAACGGGAACAGGAACGGGTTGGAGGGGGTGGTGGGGCTTCGATTAACACTGAGCCTTCCTCTTGTTCTTTGAAGATGGGAGCAAGACTCTTGGGGAAGCACAGAATGCCTAGACCTGTTCCACCCGGCCTCTGAGCCTCAGGGTTCCCCAATAAACAATGAACAAGGCAACAGCTCAGGCTTGTTTCTCTGTGTATAACATCTTTTGATTTCGTTGTAAAACTACAATTCCAAGAAGCAGAGGCTTGCAGAAAAAGGAAAAAAGAGATAAACGAGAGGAATACAAGAGGTGGTAACGAGCGCCCCCCCCCCCCGCCCCCCATGGCAGAGTTAAATCACTAAAAAGCCCAGGAATCTAAGCTGGCGCCCATGGTCGGCATAGCAACGGCGCAGGCGCAGTTCTGGCGTAGGATTTCTGGGAACTGTAGTTTTCCCATCTTCGGGAGCGCCTTGTCGTGGACATCCTTGCACAGCCGCACCAACACCGGGGCCGAATGGAGGGGCTTGGCGTATCAACAGTTAACATCTATAATAGGAAACAGTATACGTTTAACTGGGCTGGTGGGACCTCAACAAAGCCCTAGTAAATGCTCAGAGTTCAGAAAAATTCCGCAGAAAGCTTCGTGCGATAAACGACGAGAACGGATTAGGCATTTGCCCCAGGGGACACTGGGAAGTCTGTAATGATCCTACAAAATTTGGAAGCATGAGAACAGTTCTGGATGTTTGAGAACACCAGGGTATTGAATACCGGTTGATGAACAATGGGATCTGAGGAGTTACCAATGGAAAGAAATCAGATCATGGTCTTGAATGCCAAACCCCAAAATCTGGACCTTTTCTTGAATAACCTTACACAGAGCCCAAGCAATATGAATGACCCCCTTCCTTTGCATTCTCCATTTATTCATCTTTGTTTTAACCACTTGTCACGGCATTCTGTGCCTTCATCCCAAGAACTCAACAAGGGTCATGGTTGAGATAAGAGCTCAGGAAGTGTTTTCTGAATGATCAGATTTGAATCTTCAGAAAAGCAACAATAATAAGAAGAGAGGGTAAGAAGAGAGTAAGGCTGGATGTGAAAAACCATCAAAGTTCGAAGTAAATTGCTTTCCCAGTCTGTAATTTTCTCTCCATCCAAGATTCGAAATCTGGCAGCTCAAAGGCCATTTCCATGATGGGTTTTGTTTGGTCAGCACTTGAAAAACAAAAAATTAGTTGCCTGGCTTTTTACAACGGAATGTTTCACATTTAAGCAATAACAAAAAATGTCTGGCTTCTCGTGAAAAATTTGAAGAGTTGACAGTTTGGAGCCCTGATTCTTGACAGCAAGAGTGGAGCTGAGGAGCTGCTGCCCCCTTTAGCCGGGACATATGCTCTTCAGGTTGCATATTCCCCACCATCCCTCTCCCCCAAACTGAGGCCAAGGATCAGTTCCCATTTATCATAATGCTTTTGTTTTCATTTCCTTACAGTGAGCTAGCTCTGGCCTTGGAGGCTTTTGAACTGCCATCTTTGTACTAATCTACCCCACCTGGTATCTGAGGAATGATTCAATGAAATTAATATTTTAGAAAGATTAGTGCAAAACAGACTGAAGTGAGGAGCCAGGAGGCAGAAAGGAAGAAATAAATTTGAAAATCTATTGAAGGAATATTCGAAAGCATTTGGCCAGTGATTAAATATTGGATGAAGCAGGAGGAAAAGGCAAAATACAGCTTCAGAGTTTACTACCTGAATGGCTGGAAAGGTGCTATCACCAACATTAAATGGGAGAAGTGAAAGGGGTGGTGGTGATCACTCCCTTGCTACCTCTAGTATTTTGTAGGCAAGGGCCATGAGTTACCACTTCCATCATCCTCCAGTACTGTGCTGGACATGCATTAGGTGCCCAGGAAATTCTAGCTGAACTGAAACTGATCTAAGATGGGGTACATATCTGATGAGGAGGGAAGGAAAGGAGAATTGGAATGCTGGAACAAAACCAGTACATCGTGGGACCTCAGGCATTCTCCTCAGAGTGGATGAAACTAGGGCTTGGTTGATAGTTGATGCATTTTGGAGAAAAACCTATGCAAAAGTCCTGAAGCAGAACAGGAATTTGGCATGCAGAAATGGAAGTGGGGGAGGGAGGAATCAGTATCCTTCCAAGGAAAGAAGAAAAAAAGGGAGAGAGAGACTGGATCACAGGATATTCCTGGAATACACGGAAGAGCAAGCTCTCGGTCGGGGCATTAGGCAGTTTTGGACAATGAGCCTGGGAAGTTTGGAACACTGGACTTCTCTAACAGTTTTGAGAGCTCATCACTTAAAAGAAAAAGAAATCTGCAGTCCAGAGCCACTGCCGCCACCCCCATCTTCCCTGCCTTGGGGAGGGCATAAGGTCACTGATCCAGGAGGACTCAGAAAAGGAAAGAGGCATAGTCTCCACCACAGCACCTGCATCCACCATGCAGAGCATCAGGTGTGTGGTGGTAAGCGAAGGGGCTGTGGTCAAAACACGCTACACAAGCAACGCCTTCCCCAAGGAGTACATCCCCAGTGTTCAACAACTATACGCCCAGAGTGCAGTTGACGGGTGCCCAGTGAACCCGAACCTGTAGGTACAGCAGGCCAGGAGGAGTATGATCACCTCCGCACTCTCCTGCCCTCAGACCAACATGTTTGTCATCTTCTCCATTGTCATCTGCCTTCCTATGAGAATGTGCAGCACAAGTGGCATTCAGAGGTGTGCCACCACTGCCCCGAGGTGCCCATCCTCTTGGTGGGCACCAAGAAGGACCTGACACCCTAAAGGCGCCTGAAGGAGCTGGGCCAGGTGGTGGCCCAGCAGATCCAAGCTGTGCTCGGCCCTGCAGCAGGATGGCGTCAAGGAAGTGTTTACCGAGGCCGTCCGGCAGTGCTCAACACCGTGCCAATCAAGCATGGGCAGTCCTGCATCCTCCTGTGACCTGGCACCCAGCTTGGAGGCTGCCCCTGACCCTCCACCGGTTGCGCCTTTGTGTCTCGGTGCCTCGTCTGCCCCCAGCCGTGCCTTAAGGACTAATTCTGGCACCCCCTTGCTTATGGGGGTCCCCAAATGTCTTTTTCCCCTTAAGGGGGACCCACAGGAAAAGGGGCTTTGGGCCCTGCCCCATTCTGCTTGGAAACACCAAGTATTCTTGAGAGCTCACCCAGGTCAAAGTCGGACCCCTCCTCCAAGAAGCCTCCCCATTTCCCCCTACTCACCAGTTGACCTAGTTTTCCACACAGATATTGCTGCCTGTCCTGGTGCCTTCTCTCCAGAGGGCTCGGCAGAACCTAACCTCTCCCTCACTGCTCTTCAAATTGCTCCGCCCTCAAGATGCTCTCTCTTCCACAGGGAAGAAGCCACTGAATCCTAGTAAGATGAATGTGCCCGAACCTACCCCCATGTCCCTGGGCCTCATGCACCTGCTGACTGACTCGGTTCCACCCACATCGGGCTCCTGGGGCCCCTCTACCCCCATCTGCATCAACAAAACCTTCTGTCTCCAGTGAATCTGGGGCTCCTGCTGTAATCAAGGGGAACCTCTGGAGGTTCGGAAACAGAGGGGCATGGTCTCTGACGACTCTCCAGAATCCGTAAACTTTAAAAACTGAGACACAAAGAACTGCGATTGTCTTAGAGTGCCTTCCACGTGCTAGGAAACGCCTCAGTGGTTCGGTGGTGGTTTACTCGCTAAATCCTGTCCGACTCTTGAGACTCTATGGGCAGTAACTAGCCAGGCTCCTCTGTCCATGGAATTCTTCAGGCAAGAATATTGGAGTGGGTTGCCATAGAGGATCTTCCTGACCCGGGGATCGAACCCTCTTCTCTTACGTCTCTTGCATTGGCAGGCGGGTTCTTTACCACTAAGGCAACCTGGGAAACCCAGTGCTTTAATAGAACTCACTTAATCCCCCAAGCAACTCTATACACTGTATTATTATCTTTTAAGATTATTTTTATCTTAGATGAAACAGAAACATAGTGAGGTTAAGAAATTTTGCCAGGTGACACACAAGTGGCGGAGCAAGAACTGGAACCCACCCTGGGTGTGTTCACACTCCATGAGCTTAGCCGCCACTGGAAGGGGATGAAGAGGGTTTCCTTGGTCAAGTCCCGCACCAATCATAGCTGTGGTGAGAGTCCCAGGCACTGAAGAAGGAAGCAGCAGGAAATCACTAAACCCTGGGGATGCCTCTCACGCGGTTATCTGGGCAAGGTCCGCTCGTCAGCAGTCTCTGGAGGTCAACTCAGACGGCCGCGCAGGCGCAGACAGATGGGCTTGGTCTCTATGGTTCCGGGGCGCGACGGCGGAAGGCAGGTCGGCTCCCGGCGTCGCGCTGCAAGAGTCGCGCAGCGGGCTTCCTTTGCGGCAGGCCTCTTCGTAGCCTGAGGATCGTCTAGGAGAGGCGGCCAGCGAGGAGAAAAGGACACAGCGGCCGGACGGTAGGGGCTGTGTGTGTCCGCTGGGCGATAGCGCCTAAAGCGCGTCCTTCCGAGAGCTCTTTAACAGATTTTCTCTTGGCTTGCTGGGTGGATGACCTTTCTCCTGGCCATATTTTCTGCTTTCCCAGGCTCCTTGGTCCACACAGCCTATGTCACTGAAGCCTATAGAGCGCGCCTCTCTCGGCTCTTTTTCCAGGTTGACTTAACTTTCTGACAGACTCATACTTGGCCTTTTGTTTCTTAACCTGAAGTCCACGTTCCTTTCCCAGCTTGCTGAGTGGCCTTGCGGGATTTAGGCCCTGCCAGCCTCTAAAGCTCTTTGCGTTCTTCCCGACGTGCACTCTGCGCTCCAGCCGCGTCTGGGTGCTCAGTGTACCCCAGACATAACCCAGCACACCGGCTGTAACTCGTGCAGCGTGTGCCCCAATGGAATACTCTGTCAACGACCTGCCCTTGATCCGTATCAAACGCCACCCATCTTAAAAGCATTTCCCCAGTTTCCCGGACAGAATAGGTGCTTCCTCCTTACGTCTTGTGCTCGCCCGTTGATTCCCAGCTCCCTCTGTGTGTCCTATGCTAGTGCTTAGGTTGCAGCTGCTCCCCACCACCCCCATCCCAGTGACTGGAACATTATTACTCAGTAAATGACTGAAAGAAAATTATCAATCTGGGTAGAAATGACTGGGTAGAAAACTTTAAAATTACATTCACCTGTAAGCCTACCACTCATAAACGTAACTGTTGACCTTTTTTTGTGCTTCCTTTCAGTCTTCTTTTGAAGTTTTTTTTTTTTTTACATTACTGTAACCCCCTCCTTTTTTTTCATTAAACATTAAAAGGTATATTTCATGTGTATTATCCTCCCCCCACCATTGTCTTACCAGATGGGTACTGGATTTAATTATTCATTTCTGTTACTTCACTGGTGGCTAAGACAGTAAAGAATCTGCCTGAAATGCAGAAGCCCCGGGTTCGATCCCTAGGTTGGGAAGATCCCCTGGAAGGGCATGGCAACCAACTCTAGGATTCTTGCCTGGAGAATTCCATGGACGGAGGAGCCGGGTGGGCTACAGTCCATGGTGTGGAAAAGAGTGGGGACATGACTGAGAGACAAACACTTTAACTTTCTCTATTGTTGCACTTTTAAGTTGTTTGAATTTCTTTTTTTTTTCCCCCAACAATTATTGAGCTCCTACCTGACTGGTCCCTATCCTCAGAGTTGTTCGAAAAGGAGATGTGCATATGAATAGTACATTACAGGGGCGTGCAAGGTACTATGAAAGGTCTACGAGCTGATGCTGTGCTAACACAGGATGACATTCCCGCTTCAAGATGGCTTCTTAGAAGTGTCATCTAAGTTATTATGGATCGAAAAGTGGAAAGAAATGTTTTTATGCTGTGCTTTTTTATTTCAGTTATTTCTTCAGATCTATCTCAAAGCATTGGGATTACTGAGTCAAAATATTCAATACAGGGACTTCTTTAGTGGTCCAGTAGCTTAGACTCTACACTCCCAATGCAGAGGCCTGGCTTCAATTCCTGGTTAGGAAACTAGAGCCCAGTTCGCCTGCGGCAGCTAAAGATCCTGCATGCTGCAACTAAGACCCTGCACTGCCAAATAAATAACATATATTTTAAAAATTCAATAAAACACACTTTTCAACTTTTGATTAAAATGACCTTATCAATATAGAGGATTTTTAATGCATTGTTTTTTGGTTCTAGTTCCCTTTTCCTGGAGTTTGAGTTTTGTGAAAGCATGAAAATTGCTTATCTACCATGAACTGGAAGAACTTGTGTAATGAAAAAGTTTGGGGAGAAGAAATTGGGAGACTGGTACAAAATATCTTTCTAGAGGGTGGTTTGTCATAATTATCTCATTTTTCTCAGAAATTTCTCTTTTGACTGCAACTTTATGGCATTCCTTTTTTTCCCCTTCCACTTCAGCCATGCCGTTCTTTGATGTGCAGAAAAAGCTGGGTGTTGACTTAGACCACTGGATGACAATCCAGAGTGCTGAGCAGCCTCACAGGATTCCAGCTCGATGCCATGCTTTTGAGAAAGAATGGATAGAGTGTGCACATGGAATCGGTAGTATCCGAGCGGAGAAGGAGTGCAAAATAGAATTTGAGGATTTCAGAGAATGTCTGCTTCGACAGAAAACGGTGAGGAAGTGATGAAGATGGGAATGGAATTACTTCCTTGTTTCTCTAGAGCTACTTTTAAATACTTCTAACTGATCACTGGGCATTGTCTTGCCCCATGTGAATTGGCAAAACTTTTGTGTGAAATACCTTCTCTACTTAGGTACCATGTCAAGGAAGTTAACTGTGTTAACCTGTTCAGTGTTCTTCCTCATATTCTCACATATTGGGTTGGCCAAAAAGTTCATTAGGGTTTTCCCATCAAACTTTTTGGCGAACCCAATATTTTCCTTAGCATTGTACCCTGCTGCAGCCATCAGGTTAGAAATTGCATGTGTAGATTTCCATTTTTGCGTAGGCTGGAAAGTAAAGAGTATCAGCTAGTCTTGGGTGTTTGTCCTTGAAAATGTTTGGGCAAATATATTTCTAATTCATTGAACCCTCACTGGGGAAGAGATTAAAATCCTGTAGCTCTATTACACTGAACCTAATAAAACAACCTCTAGATTTCTACTCTGCAGAAGATGGAGGTGTTAATGACATTGTTTTAGGTGATCCTGACCGAAAATACAGGGGAAAAAGTGTTAGTAGCATAGTGTTTACCTCCTCAAGAGTTGAATGAATTGCATAACATATAGGGTCCTGTTCCCCTTTAGAGAAGAAATCTTTAGCTATGGGCTGTCATTTTGCCTATTTCTGTGCTCCACATATAACATAGAATTATGTTTATTACTGTCAACTCCTTGGGATTCAGAAATACAATTTAGATTTTCAGTTAAATGTATCTCTAAAGTTATCTGTATCCATTTTAATATAGCTTGTCTTTTATAATCTGCTATTGGCATTTGGGTGAAGTAAAGCCAAATTTGGAAGGAATAAATGGTTGTCAGGTAATAATTTTGTCATGTTCTCTGGAAGAATATTTATCATCGAGTGATACTGTAGTAGACAAGGAGTGGGTGGTGGCTGGCCACCAACCAGCTAGTTAGTTCGCAGCATGTCATAACTTCTCTTCTTCTCTCCCCACTTCTCTCTCCACTTATTCCTTGCTCAGATTAACACTTGATTTATTATGGAAAATTTATACCAAGAAGAGACAGTGTGATGAGGTGGAAAGAATATTAGATTGGGAGTTGGGAGAGCTGGATTTTGATGCTGGTTTTACCACCACTATTTTTGTGACTTCAAGAAAGTCTTTCCCATCCAATCTTGGTTTCCTTATTTGGAAATATAGTGTTGCTCTAAGGTCACTTCCTCATCCTGTGAATTTCTGAAGAGATGTTACCATTTTAGAGGTCATCTAAGTGAAGATGTTAGTGAATCAAAGAATTAGAATCAAACACTTCTCTAAGTTCTTAGAATGTAATAGTACATATATTTCTTGCAATAATCTCAAATGAGATGCTGTAGAATTATTTTCCCCACTGTATGATTAAAACATTGAAGCAAGGAAATATTAAGTCCATTACCTAAGGTCACATAGCCCAGGAAGAGGTGGAAATAGCATTGGAACCTGGCAGTGCTGATTCTAGACCCTGTGCTTATATTCAGAACACCAAGTCATGATTGGTTCTAGCTGGGAGAGACATTTGACATAACGGCTGTATGATACCTCAACCATAACTAGTTTTATGTTGGGAAATTCTTTACTAGAGAAATGTTAAGAATACAGTTTTTAAAATGGTTAATGTTTAGTATTGGGAATACCTAAAGTTTTTTTCTACTGAAGTTACGTCCTCATTCTTTAAAGTTAATGGGATGTTTAATTGAATGTACTGCCCCTTCATGCCTTTGTGAAAACCTAGTCATTCACTCAAAAAGTATTTTTTGGATCACCTATTATGTCAGGAACTATTCCAGGTACTGGGAGTATAGCAGTAAGCAAAACAGCAAAAAGTCCCTGCCCTAATGGAACTCATTCATGGGGCAAGGGTTGGGGGTGGGATACAGAAAATCTACGAACAAGGTAAGAAATAGCGTGTCAGGTGTTGGCAAGTGCAGTGGGGAAAATAAACAGAAGGATAGGAAGCACTGGTATGGTTGCTCTGTGCTTCAGCGGAGTGCTCCTAAAAGAGCTCAAGGATAGAAAACATTTGAGCAGAGACTTGGAGATTGTGAAACACGTACACTTGAGGGAGGAGGCAGCGAATGGAAGGGTCTCTGAGTTGGAGCAGAGAGAGCTGGAGGAAGGTAGAAAGACATAAGAGAAGGGTCTTATAAGTCCTTCTAGGGAAGGATTCAGCTTTTCCTCTCAGTAAGATGAAAGCCATTGGGTTTTGAGCCAAGGAATAGTGCATTCAGGATTGGTAAGTCTGTTTTCCATGTCCCAGAATCCATTAATTGCGGCTCTCACACAGTCTTGGATAGCTTGATTTTCATCCGTAGGGCACGTCCTGCTGAGGGGAAAAGGCAGAACTCAAGGCCCTGCCTCTCTGAGCGACTACTGGCTGGGCACATAGCAGGTCTTTCAATGCGGCCCACAGACCTCATTGGTCTGTTTCTGCTTCATTCATACCTAGTGAGCAGTCACCAGCATATGTGTGAGGTGATGTCAGCTTTTCATATTTTAAAAGATTTTAGCATGCACAAGTATACCTCTTAAAGCTTCTGTATCTCTATTATTTTTGTAAATGCTTATATTCCTCTATATAATAGAAACATACTAGTTACCCGTTTTCAAGGAGGTATTACTATATATACAGCAGAAATTGATTCTTTAAAGATGAGATTTAGCTCAGAGGCCCTCCAGGATGAAAAGCTTCCATAGTTTAAAAAGGAAACCAGTTTTGTATTCAGCTTCTTCAGTGCTCACTTTCTGGTGCGTATCTCCCTCCGAGTTTAAATATTTTCCTCCTTTGACAGATGAAACGTCTGAATGCCATCAAGAGACAGCGGGATAAGCTAATCAAGGAAGGGAAGTACACACCTCCACCTCACCACTCGGGCCAGGAGGATCTTCGGCCCTGAGTGGAGCAGCTGCCAGTGGCTGGAGACTGATTCTCACGTTCTCTCTTCTCCACTGGAAACTATGTACTAAAAACCCCTTTGTGAGAGAGTCTAAAAATAAAGGATTGCTCCATCCTATTTGTTCTATTTTCTTTTGGATCATACTTTTCAATAATGAGGTTGCAACCTATTTTTTAAGTTTGGTAAAATGCCTTTACCTTAAAAATTAGCATCAAGGGAATACCAGTGATATGTTAGTACTTCTGATTGAAATGCTTAGAAACATGTTTTTAAAAGAGAAAATTCAGATGTAGAAGGGAAGGTATGATCCCTAGAAAATTAAATGTTGAGAATATAATGACAACCTCAGATATCTTGAGAATTTCTTGAACTATTTTTTGTCTTAAAATGCATATAACATAAAACATACCATCTCAATCTTTTTTTTCTTTGACCTTGTGGCTTGCAGGATCTTAGTTCCCCGACTAGGGATCAAACCTGCATCCTCGGCAGCTAAAGCAGAGTCCTAACCACTGGACCAGGAAACCAAGAAATTCCTCATCTTAACTATTTTTCAGTGTACAGTTCAGTGGTATAAAGTACGTTTACATTGTTGTACGACCATCCATCTCCAGAAGTCTTTTCATCTTGGAAAACTGAAACTATACCCATGAAACCATAACTTCCCACTCCCTCGTCCCCCTAGCGCCCGCTTTCTAGGTCTGTGATGCTGACTGCTCTCAGTACCTCATTATAAGTGGAATCATACAGTATTTGTCTTTTTGTGTGAGGATTATGTCACTTAGCAGACACAGCGTATATCAGGACTTCTTTGAGGCTGAGTACTTTCCCGTTGTGTGCATGTAGCACATCTTGTTTATCCATTCATCTGTCAAGAGACTCTTGGGTTGCTTCCGTGTTTAGCTGTTGTGAATAATGCTGCTATCAATATGGCTATACAGATGCCTCCTTGAGACCCTGCTTTCAATTACACTCCCACCAATAGTGCAGAAGACTTCTAATTTCTCCATGTCTTCACCAACATTTGATGTTTTCTGGAGTTTTTTGATAGCCACCAGATAGAAGTGAAGTATCTCACTGTACTTTTTATTTGCATTTCCATAATTATTAGTGGTGTTGCATCTTTTCATGTGCTTACTGGCCATTTGTGTATCTTGACTATTATATGGATATATGTCTGTTAAGTCTTTTGTTCATTCTTAATTGAGGTGTTTTCTTGTGACAGAGTTTTAGGAGTTTTCTATATATTTGGGATGCTGATTCAGATATGTAATTTGCAAATGTTCTCTCCCATCCTGTAATTGCCTTTTTACTCTGTTGATAGTATCTTTTGATGCACAAATGTAAAGTTCCTCCAGGGGATTTCCCTGGTGATCCAGTGGCTAAGCCGCCGAACTCCCAATGCAGGGGACCGAGTTTGATCCCCAGTCAGGGAACTAGATCCCACATGCCACAACTAAAGATCCTGCATGCCACAGTGAAGATCGACGATCCCACTTGCTGTAACTAAAGTCTGGCACAGCCAAATAAATACTAGAGATTCTATGAATTTTAGGATGAGCTTTTCTGTTTCTGCAGAAAAACTGAGATTTTGATAGAGATAGCATTAAATCTGTAAATGGCTTAGGGTAGTATTGCTGTCTTAATAAGTCTAACAGTCCCTGAATATGAGATTTCTTTCCACTTATTAATGTCTTTAATATTCTTTCAGATATATGTTATAGTTTTCATGGTATAAGTCTTCCATCTCCTTGGTTAAGTTAATTCCTAAGTATTTTTTAGATGCTCTTTAAAAACATGTTTATTTTAAACTGGAATATAGTTGATTTACAATGTTATATTTGTTTCGGGTGCACATGAAGTGATTCAGTTATACATATATTATTTTTCAGATTCTTTCCCATATGTTATTACAGAGTATTGGGCAGAGCTCCCTGTGCCATGCAGTGGGTCCTTGTTGATTATCTATTAGATGCTATTTTAAATGGAATTGTTTTTGTAATTTTCTTTTCAGATTGTTCATTGTTAGTCTTAGAGCATTTTAAGCCATAAATGTCAACTGTAAGGCTTGAATATAACAAACTGAAGCAGTGAGCAGTGCTCAGTTGTGTCCAGCTCTTCTCAACCCCATGGACTATAGCCTCCCAGGCTCCTCTGTCCATGGAATTCTCCAGGCAAGAACACTGGAGTGGGTTGCCATTTCCTTCCCCCAGGGCTCCAACCCGAATCTGCATCTCCTGCACTGGCAGGCGGATTCTTTACCACTGTGCAATTCTCAAAAGGGAAAGCACATTGTGTCCTAGTCTCAGAATTGGAAATAGGGGATTTGGCATTCAAGCAGGGTCCTGCTTATTCCTTGTGTGAGCCAAGCACGTTTTCTTAAACTAATCATTAATCCATCACAATGGAGAAGCAAACTGGAGGCCTTCCAGCAAGATCCTGTGCTGTGGCCCTGGGTTAGGGTGTTTTATTTTCTCTAAATACACAAACTTCTCTGAATTCTTAAAGTCCCAAATGGTTTTAAGTGCATACATATTTATGGGAAAGCAGAGGCCAATTGGAAAAATCAGAGAGGATAGCAGAATACTAATCAAGGCTTAGTGTAGGTACATGCTCTTTCATTCAAAGATATCTTTTATTCCTGAGCTCTGGGTTGTGTCGACAGAATGAAGGGAAAGCAAATCCCACAAGATTATATTTACCTAAAGGTAAAAAATGTGTGATAGAGAACACTTAGTTGTATTTGTTGGGAAGAATTGCCTTGATGTCTTTACAGGATATCAGAAAGCTTCCTTTACATCAGATACCCATTAACAGCTCTGGGACCAGCAACCCTGCTTCTTTGTCTTTGTGTATTTAGCAAACTTTGTTTCTTAATCGGTATTTTGAGAAAGTAGGACAGCAATGTTATGAGTCGGTGAAAGCAAGGAGCCAGCTCCAAGACCCTTGTCCTTTAAGCATTCTAATAAGAACAAGCAGAGCTATCTTTTTGAACAACTAGGCTGGTAAGAATAGGACTGAGAAGGTTAGCGGACAGAATGGCTGTGAAGTTCTTTGCTTTTGATGATGAAACATGAAGTTACTTGCTGCCCTTGCCACCTCCCTTCATCTGGCAAATGGGACTCATAACTTATTTGGTCTGTGCTTTTTAACCCTGACTGCCACAAAGGAAACCACTGAATATTTTGGCAACTGCATTTCAATTTTTCATTTAATTTTTTTGAATAGGTAACTTATGTGGCTTAAAATTCAAACTGGATATACAATGAAAAATCTTTCCCAAGCATCCTGTTCCCCTCCCTAGAGGCCACCAATGTTTTCGGACATTCTAGAGATTCTGTCTACACATATATACACACATTTTCTTTACCCTTTTTGAAACAAATGGTAGCAAATTGTTCCCATAGTTTATGCGTTTCACTTTTTGTCCTTACTGTATTCTCAAAAATGGTCTATATTAGGCACATGACCCAGTTGAAGCCAACGAATGACTCTTGCTTGGAATCCTAGAAAAGAGGAGTTATATTTCCTCTGGGTTTAATGCTGAGGAGATTTAGTTTTTATGCTGACAGACATAAATAACGTAGTCGTGCATGTTCTCGGGGTGATTACATTTTGGGACTCTGTCGGAGTTGACTCTAGAGATGAATCCCTTAAGAATCTGCCTGCTAATGCAGGGGACACAGATTCAACCCCTGGTCCAGGAACTGAGATCCCACACTCCGTGGGGCAACTAGGCTTCTGTGCCGCATCTACTGAGCCTGCACTCTAGAGCCCACGAGCTGAAACTCCTGAGCCCAAGTGCCCTAGAGCCAGTGCTCCACAAGAGAAGCCGCCGCAATGAGAAGCCCAGGCACTGCAAGTAGAGAGTAGCCCCCACTTGCTGCAACGAGAGAAAGCCCTCTCACAACAATGAAGACCCAGTGCAGCCATACATAAATGAAAGTTTATAAAAAGATGAATCACAAACATATAGAAGTGCAACCAACATATTTACAGCTCAAATTCTAGCAAGATCAAAAAGTAGCACCTGGGAAGGTTGGCATTTGGATTAACCACAGGTGAAATCAATCTAATTAAGTGACGTCACTCCCAAAAAAGTGACAACTTATCTTCAACCCTACTCTAGGGGGAATCTGAATGATCATTTCCTCTAACGGTTAGAGGAAAGGGTTTTACTTTGGGGGAAACAAGTAGTATACTATATTAGGGGCTTCTCTGCTGACTCAGATGGTAAAGAATCTGCCTGAAATGCAAGAGACCCGGATTCAGTCCCTTGGTCAGGAAGATCCCCTGGAGAAGGGAATGGCGACCCACTCCAGTATTCTTGCCTGGAGAATCCCATGAACAGAGGAGCCTGGTGGGCTACAGTCCACGAGCTGGCAAAGAGTCAGACATGACTGAGCATCTAACACACACACACATTGCATTAGCTTCTGTCCTTTTATAAACAGTACCTGGAATACACTATGAAATCATGAGACATGCAGAAAAGCAAGAAAACTTGAAATTTATGAAAATTTAAGAAAACTTGACCTATAAAGAGAAAAAGTTAACCAAGCTATTGTGAACATAAACAAATGAAAATTCTAGAACTGGAAAATACAATGTCTGAAATCAACTCATTGAATGGGCTTAATGGTAGACTGGATACTGTAAAAGAAAGAATCAGTTAATGTGAAGACAGATCAATAAAAATGATCAAAATTAAAGTAGAGAAGACTGTAGGGAAAAAATATCAGTAATCTATGGACTAATATAAGGCAGTCTATGTATAATTGGGCTTCCCTGGTGGCTCAGCTGGTAAAGAATCCACCTGCAATGTGGGAGACCTGGGTTCAATCCCTGGGTTGGGAAGATCCCATGGAGGAGGGAACAGCTACCCATTCCAGTGTGCTGGCCTGGATAATTCCATGCACCGTATAGTCCACAGTGTCACAAAGAGTCGGACACGACTGAGAGACTTTCACTTTCACTTCACATATAATTAGAGTCTCAAAAGGAGAGGAGAGAGAGAATATGGCATATAACATATTTGAAAACAATCTGAAAATGCAGTTAAGAAAACAATTCCATTTATAATAGCATCAAAAAGAATTTTAAAAATTTAACAAAGAAGGGTAAAACATAAAGTACAAAATATTAGCAAAGGAAATTAAAGAAGACCTTTAAAATGTAAAGTCATCCATGTTCATGATCAGAAGACAAGATTCTTACGATGGCAATACTTCTCAAATTGTTCTACGTATTCAGCATATTCCCTATCAGACTCTCAGCTAGCTTCTTTGTCAAAATCAGCAGTTCAGTTCAGTTCCTCAGTCGTGTCCAACTGTCTGCGACCCCATGGACTGCAGCATGCCAGGCTTCCCTGTCCATCACCAACTCCTGGAGCCTACACAAACTCATGTCCATCATCCCCATCAGTGATGCCATCCAACCATCTCATCCTCTGTCGTCCCCTTCTCCTCTTGCCTTCAATCTTTCCCAGCATCAGAGTCTTTCCGAATGAGTTGGTTCTTCACATCAGATGGCCAAAGTATTGGAGTTTCAGCCCCCCAAAATCAACAGATTAATCTTAAAATTCACATAGAATTATAAGAGGCCCAGAATAGCCAAAAGAATCTTGAAGAACAATGTTGAAGGACTCTCACCTTCCCAATTTCAAAACTTAATACAAAGCACACTAATCAAGATAGTGTAGTATTAGTGTAAGGATAAATAATTAGATCAATGGAATAAACTGAGTCCAGAAATTAACCCACATATCTACAGTCGATTGATTTTTGACAAGTGTGCCAAGACCATTTAATGGGGAAAGAATAATCTTTTTTAAAAATGGTGCTGCGATAGCTGGATAATCCTCTTGTAAAAGAATGAAGTTTGGACTTCCCTGGTGGTCCAGTGGGTAGGGATCTGCCTGCCAGATGGGTACATGGGTTCAGTCCCTGGTTTGAGAAGATTCTGAATGCCACTGGGCAACCAAGTCCATGTGCCGCAACTACTGAAGCCCATACAGCCTGTGTACCGCAACAAGAAAAGCAACCGCAATAAGTCTGTGGACTGCAACTAAAGTAGCTGTGCTTGCTGCAACTAGAGAAAACACACAGCAACAAAGACACGGTGTTGCCAAAAATTAATTAAATTTAAAAAATAAAAAATATGTATATATTTTTTAAATGAAATTCGATCCCTAGTTACCATATAAAAATCAAAGTGTCTTTTCACAGACCCATTCTAGCATTGGATAAAATCAAGTTTCCACAAATTCAAGGAAATCAACCAGTAATAATAACTGCCTGAAAGAACAAAAATCAACTTAGAAAATAACAGCAAAAGTCAGAGTCTATAACTTATTTTATTCCCAGTGTTCAATATACAGTAGACATGTTTACTGTAAACAGGAAACATGACCCATAATAAAGGAAAACAGCAGTCAACAGAAACAGACCCCCAGGAGACTCAGAAGTCCAATTAGCAGGCAAGGACTTAAAAGCATCTATTAAAAATATGTTCAAGGAATTAAAAGAAAAAATGATCATAGTGCATGAACACATGGGAAATCTTAGAAGAGAAATAAAAACCCAGGAAAAGAACCAAAGAAAATTTTAGAATGCAAAACTGCAGTATCTGAAATTTCAAATTCACTGAGTGGGCATAACAACAAATTGAAGACAATATATGAATAAATGTAAAGGTAGCTTTTTTCTTCTTTAACATCTCTGAAAACTACGAAATAGTGATGAGAAAAATTAAAGGAGACTGTGGTAGGCTGCTTCTACAGTGACTCCCAGTGATCCCCATACCCTTACACGATGCCCTAAGTAATCACCTTTGGTTGTGTGTGACCTGATTTAGTGACTTGCTCCTAACAGATAGAATAGGGCAGAAGTGATGGGGTGTCACTTCAAAGATTAATTTACAAAATACTGTTAACTTCCATTTTGCTGATTCTTTCTCTCCCCCAGTCTCACTCACTCTTCTCACTTGCTCACTCTGAAGAAGAAAGCTGCCATGTTTTAACCTGCCTAGGACTTTGACACCACCACCCAGCAGTAAGAAGATGTCACTCATCCATCCAGAAGAGGTTTTGCAAGAGAAAAAATTGATGAAAGGGATTTTTAAACCTGTGTATGAAGTCCAAAGCAAACCCCTGAGTGATCCACATGTCAGACTGAATAGAATCAATATGGCAAATATTTGAGAACTGAATTATAATGTGCCGTATTATGTAGGTTTTCAGCTTGGTCTCAGGTAGCACACAAATGAAGCAGACCAGAATAGCACCCAAGCACTCTGAAAATTAAATCATCTTTGGAATGACAGCCCATGAAATTAAGCCAGAACCTGCATGGTAAACTCAATAGGGTGACTGCCAGCTAAAACAGAAGATTTAAATAGGATCAGAGTTTTCTAACATAATATGCAAAGTGCCTAACTTTCAATAGAAAATCACTCATTATGCCAAAAACTAGGAACCTGAATGAGAAAACATAATCAATAGATGCCAGCACTAAGACTTTAGATGTTGAACTTATCTAACAAAGATTTTAAAGCAATCATCATAAAAATGCTTCAACAAGCAACTACAAACCCTCTTGAAACATAATAAAAATCTCCGCAACTAGAGAAATATATAAAAGAACCGATCTGAAATTATTGAACTAAAAAATATAGCAACCAAAACAAAAATTCACTGGATGGGCTAAGCAGTGGAATGAAAATACAGAAGAAAAAATTGGTGAACTTGAAGACAGACAAATAGCACAGTTCTAGAAAAAAATATAATAGAATGTATTTATGATCTGGAGTTGGCAAAGATATCTTACAAAGAACATAGAAGTTACTAACCATTATTTTTAAATTGATATATTGGATTTCATCAAAATGAAGACATTATTCATCAAAAGACACTATTAAAAAATGAATAGGTAAGCCAAGATTGGGAGAAATCTTCAAAATACATATCTTATATCCAGAGTATGTATGTGTGTGTGTATATATATATATATGTAGTGGCAGGGGATGTATATACACACATGTGCATATATTATATTTCTGCAAATCTATAATTAAAAGGCTAACAACCTCAGGGTTTGTTTGCTTGCTTTTTTAATAGCAGAAGATTTGACTAAATACTTCTACAAAGGAAGATATATGAATGGTCAATGAGAATATAAAAGTACTCAGTCCTCACTAGTAACCAGGAAACTGCAAATTGAAACTATAGTGAAAGGGACTTCCTTGGTGGTCTAGTGGTTAGGACTCCGAGATTCCACCACAGGGGCACAACTTCAATCCCTGGTGGGAGAACTAAGGTCCTACAAGTTGTGCAGCCAGAAAAAAGAAATAAATGGTTTATTGGTCAGCATTCTGAGCAATAACAACAAATACTCAAGAATCATGGGGCCCAAATGCAGAATATCCAATAGATGAGATGAATCAGGAGTTTACTGATGGCAGTGTAGGAGTAAAGGGATGATGTGGTCAGAGTTTTGGAAAATTGATCAGGTGGTCTCTGAGAAGGATGGGTGGAAAGGACAAGAAAGCTTTTTTAACTTTTTATCACATATTGGAATATAGTCAATTAACAACGTTGTGGAAAAAAAACAACAGCAATGTTGTGATAATTTCAAGTGAAAGTGAAAGTTGCTCAGTCATTTCTGACTCTTTGAGACCCCATGGCTATACAGTCCGTGGAATTCTCTAGGCCAGAATACTGGAATGGGTAGACTTTCCCTTCTCCAGGGGATTTTCCCGACCCAGGGATCGAACCCAGGTCTCCTGCATTGCAGGTGGATTCTTCACCAGCTGAGCCACAAGGAAAGCCCAAGAATACTGGAGTGGGTAGCAGCAAAGGCCTCAGCCATACATAGATCTATGTTTTTTAACAGGAAGCACATATTGGCCCCACAATCTGTTGCTTGGAGGAAGCAGGGAGACAAGTTGAGGCCGATGCAGGGACACAGACTTGGCCTGGAAGAGTGATAGTGAAAATGCTTCACTATCAGAGGCGTCAGATAGAGGAGGGGGTAGAAAAGAGTCACCTTGAAGGTAAAATCCCTGTCATCCTAAGGGAGGGCAGCCCTGGGGTCCCCACCAGGAGTCAGTTGAAATGGTGTCCTCTCCTTCACCCCACTACCCAACCTAGGCGCCTGGAGGACTCAATTCCAGTGACCACTCAAATTCCTGTAACTGGCACTTGTCACTTGTGGATCAGAGAGATTTGCAAAGAAACAATCCAGGCTGGGTTATTTATTATTAATCTACATATCATTTGAAGACACTTATCTGCCAGAAGATAAAAACCTGAGCAACCCTGGACTTCTGTGGCTCTCACTGCCTGGCAGTTCTCCCAGCCACGAAAGAGACAAGGAGAACTCAAAGTTCCCACAGAATCCCAAATGAAGCCTCAAGTTTGGTGGACATGTTATTTGCATCATAATATCAGGTATCCTCAAACCCACTCTTGATGAGTTACATCTGGAGTGGGGTTTGCGGCATGTAGTGTCTACCAGGATTGGGTATCTAGCCCAGGACGAGTTCCAAAAGGAAGGCCTGAGCAAAGTGTCCTGCCAGCCCAAATGGTGGAGAGTCTGGTGATAACCACCCCAGGAGGGACAGCTCCATAGCACCGGGCTCTGTTCTCCTGCTCCCGCCAGAACGAAGGATACCAGCCACTATGCTGCCCTGTGTTCTTCAGAGTAAGTCCTAGTTGGGGTTCTGAAGGACTGATGAGGCTAAACCTGAAAACCGAATCTGTGGTACAGGCTATGAACTGTCCTCGGAGGGTCCCAACAGGAAACACACGGCACAACCAATTCAGGAAGATTTGAAGACGGTTTAATCAGCTTTCTGCTTACAGTGGTGCGGGCAGGATATAGAGAAGCCACAAAGGAGAATGTAACACTTTAGGGTGTGAGGAGGCACAGAAGGGAGCTGCTCCTGGAAGCCAGAGACACACGGAGCTGGGCAGAGCGGACCTGGGAGGAACTGCCAGCCTGCAGCAGCCCCGCAGTGGGGGAGGAGGCTGGGGAAGAAGTGCCCTGGTTTCACACTCCTCTCTCCCCGTCTCCTACCCATCCAGCTCCTCACTGGCCAAACCTAAACAGAGGTCAAAGGAGAAGGGAGCCCAGTGATGTTGTCTTATCACTCCTGGGGCATGGAGAAGGGTGAAGAAGAGCGGAGAGCAGAACTGGAGGGGCCAATGGAACATATCCTGCACACAGGCAGAGAGATCTGGAGCCAAACTCCTGCTGTGTGACCTTGAGCAAGTCACACACCCTCTCTGAGCTGCAGTTTCTTCAGCTGCAAAGTCGAGATCATTCTATTTACTTCACAGACTTTCCCTGACAATTAAGTGAATACACACACACACACACACACACACACAACCCAGAACTACTATGGACACAATAGGTACTAGATGAAAGATAACTGATGTTGCTACTTCTCTTCCCCTCAGCCTCCTCCTTTTCCTCTGCTCCCTCCCTGTCCTTCCTACTACACTATGGGGCTCTTGAAGGGTCTCTGAGTTGAGCTTCCTCCTAGTCTGCTCTTGTTCCCTTACGCCACTGAGGGCCAGGCATTTGGCACTGTGGCCAAAGAGAATGATAATGTCGCAGGCCAAACACACCTGCAAGATATATTGAACTGAGGCCCTTGTTGATAACCTTGTTTTGTGTTTGACCTCCCCAGAGGTGGATCACCTAAGGGAAGCCAAAGCTCCTGCAGGAAGCCCATGTCCAGTGTCAATTGTCAGGCTTTGTTTTATCCAAACAGAGCACAGAGGTTCTCATCATTCCTCAGCTCTGGTCAGAGTCAATGGTGGCTGTTCCTGCACATAAAAGACCAGAGGTGGAAATTCCCTAGGGGTTCAGTGGTTAAGACACCATGCTGTCATTGACAAGGGCCCAGGTTCAATCTCAGGTCAGTGAACTGAGATCCCACAAGTTGTGTGATGCAGCCCCCAGGAAAAAAAAAAAAAAAAAAAAGGCCAGAGATCATGTGCTGGGGACAGGGAGCGCTGAGGATTCAGGCAGCAGAAGGTGGATGCCTTTCTCTTGATGTTTCCCTCAGGAGGAAGCCGGAGTGCAAGGTATCAAAGGGACTAGGTGGCCCATGAGGCCTCATGCCCTTGAAGCGGGTCCGTGAACTCAGAAGTTTGTTTGTTTGTTTGTTTGTTTCAATTTTCATTTTGTACTGGGGTATAGCTGATTAATGATGTTGTGATAGTTTTAGGTGAACAGCAAAGGGACCCAGCCATGCATACACATGCATCCATTCTCCCCCAAACTCCCCTCCCATCCAGGCTGCCACATAGCATTGAGGAGAATTCCATGTGCTATACAGTAGGTCCTTGTTGGTTAACTATTTTAAATATAGCAGAGTGTACATGTCCATTCCAAACTCCCTAACTAGTCCTGTGTTATGCTATGCTCAGTCACTTCAGTCATGTCCAGGTCTTTGCGATGTAACCTGCCAGGCTCCTCTGTCCATGGGATTCTCCAGGCAAGAATACTAGAGTGGGTTGCCATTCCCTTCTCCAGGGGATCTTCCCACCCCAGGGATGGAACCCACGTCTCTTATGTCTTCTACATTGGCAGGCGGGTTCTTTACCACTAGTGCCACCTGGGAAGCCCAGCTATCCCTTGCCCCTGGCAACCATATGTTCAGAGCTCAAGAGTTTGAAAACATCTGCCTTGAGATGATTTTCCTGCCCTGCTAGTACTGGCAGGTTTGGGCACTGAAATGGCAGAGTGTATCAGGCTCTTTTTTGAATCTAGAACAACTAGTTTGAATCTGTGATGAGAAACAGAGCATTTTTAGATTTCTTCTTGGATCTGTTGAACCTTCCACATTACTGGGATCACCAGTCTGCCTGGAGCCACCAACACAGCATTCTTTGGTGTTTTAGAACACAAAGCTACTTCCCCTCAGGGCTTCACTTTGCAGCCACTGAACATCTAAGGCTTTTGCTGACTTACATTTTTCTCTGGGCCAACTGGCTCATTCTGTAGGGCTTCCACAAGAATGGGCTGGGAGCTTAACTCTGGGTCATGTCCTGATTAGGGGTTTCTCAAGAGGAGGAATGAGCTAGCTATTTCCTGAGATGAGAGAGGGGAATTTGTTTCTTTCTTACTGTAACTGCTCAGAACAATCTGTGCTAAAGCTGAGTTTTGTGCCGGGAGAGAGAGAACATTTTTGCAATGATGTAGCAGAATCCTCAAGGATTCTGCCAATGGCTCTTTCCCTGGTGTCACATTCAATCTCTCCTGTGGCCAACACTTCCTGGAGATCAAAGACAAGTTCTGAAGCAGAGATAGCAAGCTCAGCCTCCTACAGTCACATAAGAACTAGCAATACAAGTCTTTTGTCACGATAAATACAGTCACTGCAGAGGAGTGGGACCTGTGGTCAGCTCATCACATAACCTCATCACGGGGGCAGGGGATGCCCAGCTCCAGCCGACTGTTACCCAGCAGAAATGCAGGCCAGGATGATTTACCTTCCAGTGTTTCAGGAGAAACCTGAAGTCTACATTTTTATGGGAAACACGGGATTTTCAAGGGTTGCTTTTAATTTTTTTAAAGGATGTGGAACAACTTCCACTTCTGAAAGTATGGACTAGATCTATTTTCCCTATTCCTCATACTAAGCACTGATTAAAACCCTGGACATTATATATTAAACAAACGCAAGACTGTGAAAGAGAAGAATGCAGGCTGGCTAGGGACTTTAAGACCCAAGAAATGACTCAGCAGTGAGTTCTCCGCACTTTCTCTTTGCCTCAAATATGTTTGACTGGGTGCTGGAGAAGCCAGCAACCTCAAAATGTAATGGGTACAGGAAAAAGCCCCAAGAAAAGCCTGCTTTCTCCGGTCAAAGAGCCAGAAAAGGAGCAGCTTAGAAAGACAACCTTTAGACAATATGCCCTCTACTCCGAGCCTGCCTCTACCCCCATCAGCCAAGGTCAAGTGGAAAGCCTAGACCTCTGACCTCCCCAGGCTATGAGGCATCTCCCCTCCTTTCTAGGGTGGTGTCAGAAGAGACCTAGCTACCCACTCAGGACTTTCACCACTGGTCAGTAATACAAGGCCACCTCTCCCCACAGTGACAATAGAGGAAGTGAGAAGGAAGCCCTTCCTCTCTCAGCCGGTGAGGTGTCAGTGAGGACCTAGCGGGAAATCCGAACTTCCACCCGTTCCCAGCAGAAGGTGTCACTGGAGGCCAAGCAGAGGACGAGGACTTCCACACCCACCTGGCAGTAAGGAGGCAGTACCACCTCTTTCTGACGGAAGCAGTGTTAGAGGAGACCTCCTGAAACATAAGTTAGGAATAAGATCCAGAGTCTTACAACACAATATCTAAAATCTTCAGGTCTTAATCAAAGGTCACTTGTCATAACAAGACCAGAAAAATATGAACTTGACTAAGAAAAGACACACTATAGACCCCAATACTGAAACGACACAGACACAACAATTGGCCGAAAAGGATTTTGAAGTAACCATCGTAAAACTGTTTCAGTGTGTTCAGGGAGAACAAACTTGAAGCAAATGAAACAACTGAGAAACTCCCAGCAAAGAAATATAAAGCCTCAAAAAATATCATGCATAAAACAAGAACCAAGCAGACATTTTAGATTACAGAAATACAGTAACAGAAATGAAAACTCAGTGCATGGGTTCAACAGTGAACTGTAAAGAAGAGAGGATCAGTGAACTTGAAAACTTCAGTTAGAAAGCTAGTTACCCTAATCTGCACAACAGAACGAAAATAGAATGAAAAACAACAAAACAAAACAAAAGACCAAAATATTGCCTCAGAACACGTGGGACTATAACAGAAGGTCTAGGGAGACTTCCCTGGGGGCCCAGTGGCTAAGATTCCATGTTCCCAATGCAGGGGGCCCGGGTTCGATCCCCACTCAGGGAACTAGATCCTGCATACTGCAACTAAGGATCCTGCATGCCAAAATGAAGGCAGTAGATACCACATGCCACAGCTAAGACCCAGCACAGCCAAATAAGTAAATAAATCTGTGTGTGTACACATATACCTTTATATATATATGAAAGATCTAACATTCGTGTCATCGGAGTCACAGGAAAGTGTTCAAAGAA
This sequence comes from Ovis canadensis, assembly GCF_042477335.2. Lineage (NCBI taxonomy): Eukaryota > Metazoa > Chordata > Mammalia > Artiodactyla > Bovidae > Ovis > Ovis canadensis. The sequence goes on from NC_091245.1 coordinate 14,441,974, forward strand.
ATAATGGCTGGAATTTGCCCCCAAAATTGGCAAAAGACTCACAAAGCTAAGTAAACCTCAAAAAGGATAAATTTATGCCAAAACACATCAGAGTCAAACTTCCGAAAACCAAACACAAAGGCAATAATCTTGGAAGCAGCCAAGGAGAAATGACACATTACTTATAGAGAGAAAATGACTCAGATGAGGGCAGATTTCTGGTCAGAAACCACGGAGACCAGGAGAAAGTAGCACAAGATTTTTCAAATGCTAACAGAAAAGAACTGTCGATCTAGAATCATACCTGGTGAAAGCATTCTTCAGAACTGAGGGAAAATCGAAACATTCCTAGATAAAGGAAACTGAGCGTTAATTTGCAATGGACTTACCCTGCATGGATTGCTACAGGAAGTTGTTTAAACAAAAAGGAAATAGTAAAAGAAGGAATCTTGAAACACTGGTTAGGAAAACAAGAACAACAAAAAAAGCAAATATATGGATAAAAACAAAAAACTTTCCTTCTCTTTTCCAATGTCCTGAGTTGTGTTCGACTATAGAAGCAAAAATTATAACATTGTTTAATATGGTTCTCAATGTATGTAGAGGAATTGTTTAAGACAATTACATTATAAAGAGGGGGGCTTCCCTGGTGGCTCAGTGGTAAAGAATCCGCCTGTCAACGGAGGAGGCGGGAGTTCCATCCCTGGGTGGGGAAGATCCCCTGAAGAAGGAAATGGCAACCCACTCCAGTATTCTTGACTGGGAAATCCCAGCAACAGAGGAGCCTGGCTGGCTACATCCATTGGGCTGCAAAGAGTGGGACATGAGTTAGCGACTAAACAACAACGAAAGGTTCTACATTTCATGTGAGTTGATAAAGTATCAAGGGAGTATACTATGCTAAGTTATGTATGTGTAATGTAATACCTTGAGCAACCAAATGATAAAGGAAAATACACTCACACCACTATTTGTTTGTTTGTTTTGGCCATGACACAAGGCTTTCAGGATTTCAGTTCCCTGACCAGGGATTGAACTGGGGTCTTGACAGTGAAAGCACCAAGTCCTAACCACTGGACCACCAGGGAATTCCCTCAAAACACTGTGGATAGGACTTCCCTGGTGGTCCCGTGGTTAAGAATCCACCTGACAATGCAGAGAACAGGGGTTTGATCCCTGGTCCAGGAAGTCCAGGAAGATCCCACGGAGCAACTAAGCCCGAGAGCGGCAGCTGCTGAAGGCTGTGTGCTCTAGAGCCCGTGCTCCGCAACAAGAGAAGCATCGCAATGAGAAGCCCTCCCACCGCAACTATAGAGGAGCCCCAGCTCGCCCCAGCTAGAGAAGACCCTATGCAGCAACCAAGACCCAGCGCAGCCAAAAACAAACCATTAAAAAAAACGAAAAGCACTGTTGATAAATCAAAATGTGCTGAGAGGGAAATTATACCCCTAAATGGTTGTATTTTCCTAACATAAGGAAAAGTCTCAAATCTAATGAGGAAAAGTCCCAAATCAATAATCTAAGCTCCTGGTCATGAAAAACCTGCACATCTGAAGAACATTAACTGAGCTGCTCTAGACATCCCTCACAAAGTTAGAGTTGACATTTGCTCTGTTTTTATTGAGAGTTAATAAAATAAATGCCTACAAGAAAAAAAATCTAAGTTCCCACCTGAAGGAAGCAGAAAATTAAGTAACCCCAAAAAAGCAGATTGAAGGAAATAATAAAAAGCAGAAATCCACAAAACTGTAAAGAGAAAAACAATATGGAATATCAATGAAACAAAAAAGCTCACTTTTGGAAAAGATCAACAAAACTAACAAACCTATAGAAAGACTGACCAAAAATGAGAGAAGACAGGAATCCTTAATATTGGTGATAAAATAGGCTGCCTCTAAAAATCCCACAGATATCAAAAGACAAATAAGGGATTATTGTGAACAATATTATATACATACATTTGACCACATAGATGGAAAGGACCAATTTCTCAAAAAGCACAAACTAAAAAAAAAAACAGCACAAACTACTACAACTCATCCAGTATGAAGTAGATAATTTGAATGATGTCTTAACTATTAAGGAAATTGAATTCATAATTTTAGAACTCCCCGAATAGAAATCTCCATGCCCAGATGGTTTCAGAGTAGAATTCCCCCAAACATTTAAAAAAGAGTTAACACCAATTCTGTACAACCTTATCCAGAAAATAAAAGAGAGGAAATAGTTCCTAACTCTTTTTATGAGGCCAATATTACCTGATACCAAAACTAAAAAAAGACAATTAAAAAAAAAAAAGGGTACAACTGACCAATATCCTTCAGTACAGATACAGATACAAAAATTCTTTACAAATTGCTAGCAAATAGAATTCAGCAATGGGCTTCCCATGTGGCGCTAATGGTAAAGAATCTGCTTGCCAATGCAGGAGATTCAGGAGACATAGGTTCGATCCCTGGGTCGGGAAGATCCCCTGGAAGAGGGCATGGCAACCCACTCCAGTATTCTTGTCAGGAGAATCCCCATAGACAGAGGAGCCTGGCAGGCTACAGTCCATAGGGTCACAAAAAGTTGGTCACAACTGAAACTTAGCACTTAGCACAGAATTCAGCAACATGTAAAAAAACAGCATGACCAAATGGACTTTATTCCAGGGATACAATGCTAGCGCAACATTCAAAAATCAATTAATTTAGCTCAACAAATTAGCAGGCTGAAGAAAAATAAACTGAAACAGAGAAAGCACCTTACTTACGATAAAAAGCTTTCAGAAAATAGAGGGAAATTTCTTTAACTTGGTAAGGAGTATCTATAAAAACCTACAGCTAACACCATACTTAAATGATAAAAGACCAAATGCTTTCCCTAAGAATGGGAACAAGGTAAGGATGTCCACTCTTACCAATCTTATTCAACAGTGCTGGAAGTTCTAGCCAGTGCAATAAGAATAGGAAAGGAAATAAAAGGCATACAGATTGGAAAAGAAGAAATAAGACTGTCTTTGTAGATAACATTATGACCAATGTAGAAAATTCCAAGGTATTTTAAAAGAAAACTCCTAGAACTAATGAGTGAATTCATCAAGGGCCCAGAATACAAAATCGACATACAAAATTCAGCTGTATTTTTATATATTAGCAATGAACATACGGACACCAAAGTTAAATTTAAAAAACAATTCCACTTAACTTAATAAAATGCTTTGATGCAAGTCAAATAAAACATGTACACATATGGTAAAAACCAAGGCTCCACACTTCCTCTGCAGGGGTGCTGGCTGTATCCCTGGTCAGAAACTGGGAGGGGGAGGGGAAGAACCAATGAATATTTAAATAAATGGAAAGACATTCTATATTTATGGACTGGAAGACTCATCATAGTAAAGATGTCAATTTCCCTCAAATCATTATATAAGATTAATGAAATTCCAATCAAAATCCCAGCAGGGTTTTTTGGTGGATATAGACAAAATTATTCTAAGTTGTGTAAGGAAAGGCAAAGGAACTCAAATAGCTAAAACAACTTAGAAAAAGAGGAATAAAGTGAGAGGAATCACTCACTATCCAATCTGCAGGGTTATCACAAAGCTATGGGAATCAAGCTATGCAGTATTGGCAGATGGGGAGGCAATGATCAATGAAACAACAGAGAACGCAGAAGCAGCCGCATGCAATTCAGTGGAGGAAAGATAAACAACAGAACGCCCAGCCCTACCAGTCAAGCCTCACGCCTCATACAAATATCAGCTCAAAATGATCACAGATTTAAATATACAATCACAAAAACTTTTAGAAGATAACCTAGACTATGTTTAAGACCCAGGGCTCGGTGAAGCTCTGTTAGGCAGGACACCAGACACATATTCCATAAAAGAAAAATACACAAGTTGGACTTTATCAAAATTTAAAACTTTTTACTCTGTGAAAGTTCCTATTTAGGGAGTTTCCTGGTGGCCCAGTAATTAGGACTTTGCCTTCCAATGCAGAGGGTGAGGGTTCAGTCCTTGGTCAGAGAGCTATGATCCCCCATGCCTCAAGGCCAAAAAACCAGAACACAAACAACAGAAGCAATATTGTAACAAATTCAGTAAAGACTTAAAAATATAGTCTTTTTTTAAAAAATGAAAAGAAAAGATCCTGTTAAGAGAATAAAAAGAGAAAATACAGAGTGGGAGAAGATATTTGTAGACCATTTATCTGACCAACGACTCTAATCTAGAATAAAGAATATTCAAAACTCAAAAGTAAAAAAAAAAATCTAATTAAAAAATGGACAAAAGACTCGTTGGGACATTTCAGCAAAGAGAATATAGATGGCAGATTAGCATGTGAAACAAAGTTCAATGTCATTAGCCACTCAGTTCAGTTCAGTCGCTCCGTCGTGCCCGACTCTTTGCGACCCCATGAATCGCAGCACGCCAGGCCTCCCTGTCCATCACCAATTCCCGGAGTTCACTCAGACTCACATCCATCGAGTCCGTGATGCCATCCAGCCATCTCATCCTCTGTCGTCCCCTTCTCCTCCTGCCCCCAATCCCTCCCAGCATCACAGTCTTTTCCAATGAGTCAACTTTTCACATGAGGTGGCCTAAGTACTGGAGTTTCAGCTTCAGCATCATTCCTTCCAAAGAAATCCCAGGGCTGATCTCCTTCAGAATGGACTGGTTGGATCTCCTTGCAGTCCAAGGGACTCTCAAGAGTCTTCTCCAACACCACAGTTCAAAAGCATCAATTCTTCAGCGCTCAGCCTTCTTCACAGTCCAACTCTCAGATCCATACATGACCACAGGAAAAACCATAGCCTTGACTAGACGGACCTTAGTCGGCAAAGTAATGTCTCTGCTTTTGAATATGTTATCTAGGTTGGTCATAACTTTTCTTCCAAGGAGTAAGTGTCTTTTAATTTCTTGGCTGTAGTCACCATCTGCAGTGATTTTGGAGCCCCCCCAAAAATAAAGTCTGACGTTAGCCACTAAGACAGTGTAAATTAAGATCATGATGAGTCATCACTACACACATATGAGAACAGCTAAAATAAAAATAGTGACAGTAGCAAACGCTGATGAAGACAAGAGGAAACTGAATCATATACATTGCCGGGATGTAAAATGTCAGACACTCTGTAAAATAGTTGGATCTTTTCTTTACTTTCTATTTACTACTTATTTTTTTATGGATATGTTGGATCTTCATTACTGCACTCGGGCTCAGTAGCTGTGGCCTGAGGAATCTTGGCAGACCAGAGATCAAACTTGAGTCCCCTGCATTGGCAGGCAGAGTCTTAACCACAGGACCACCAGGGAGTCCCTGTTATTTTCTTTAAAAATTAAACATATATTTGCCATACAATCCATAAATCAAACTTACTGCAGATAAAAAGAAACTTATGTCCACATGAAAACCCATAGATGATTGTTTGCAGCAGATTTATTTGTAATAGCCTAGACCTGGAAACAACCCAAATGTCTCTCAGTTAGGTGAATGGTTAAAGAAAGTGTGGTATATTCATATCAAGTGTAATGGGTTAAATGGGGGCCCCTCAAAATGTACGTTCACCTCCCAACTCCCACTACTATGAACGTGACCTTGTTGAAAAAAGTTCTTCACAGTGTGGTTAAGGATCTTCCGATAAGATCATTCGGAATTATCTGAGTGGACCCTAAATTCAATGATAAGCATCCTTATATGAGATGGAAGAGAGGATCTGTGAAGAAGCCTGCCTTAAAATACAGCTGGAGATGGGATTTATGCAGCTGCAAGCCAAGCAATGGCTGGAGCCAGCAGAAACTGGAAGAGGCAAGGGAAGACTCTCCTCTAGAGCCTTTGTGAGCAGTGTGGCTTGGATGGCATCTTGATGTGGAACTTCTGGCCTCCAGAATCAGGAAAGAATAAGTTTCTATTGCTTTTAGCCTCCAACTTTGTGCTCATTTGTTTTGATAGCTGTAGGAAACATATATACTATGAAATGCTGTACAGCAAGGACATGGACCAATCAGCAGCAACTTAGATGGATCTCAAGGGCTGAGTGAAAAAAATCATCTCATAAGATCACGTAGTGTATAATTCCATTCACCTTGCATTCCCCAAAGACAAAACTTTAGAGAAGGAAAACAGACAAGTGATCGCCAGGGGATAGGAATGGTGAGGGGAGGGTTGTGACCACAGAGGAGTCTACACGGGCGCTCTTTGTGGCGATGGGACAGTTCTATACCTTGGTTGCCCTGGTGGTTAACTGGCTGTGAAGATGATCAAACGACACAGACTTATCTGTTCACATCATAGATGTGTAAATTTCCTGTTCTTGATATTGTATTGATGCTACTATTGGGTAAGATGTAATCATTGGGGAACACTGGGTGAAGGGCACATGTGACCTTTCTGTACTGCCTTTGCAACTCCCTATGGATCTATAATTATTTCAAAATAAAGAAAAAAGGTTTTTTAAAAAGTTTAGTAGCATGAGAGAGCTTTATGGGTTAATGTATATATTTTGTGCTTTGATTATGATAGTGATTACATGGGTGAATACCAGTCTCAAAACTCATCCACCCAGACTCTTAAAATGGGTGTATGTTATTGCATGGAAACTACACCTCAATAAAGTTGAGGTATTTTAAGTTAAAAAGCATCAAGTGTTTTTTCTCTTCCTAGGATGGTATCCAGAGGCATTCAGAATGGTCCAGGGTTTGACATCTTTGTAGGCTCTGCTCCAGTACAGCCTCTAACAAAACTAGGCTGTCCTGAATCCCTGATAATAGAATCATTTACCTTTATACTGAGGAGGCTGGGAAAGCACCAACATCCACACATGGTGTGTGCCCAGGTGGACTTCGAGGAGTTCAAACTGTGAGAGATAAAGTTCTCATGAGGTTTTTCTGAATGAAAACACATCAGCAGGCCTGTGGTGGTTCCGTGTGTGCTAACTGTGTCTATGACAACATCAGGCACACTTTCCTTATTGAGCAGCAGAAAATCACTGTGAAGATGTTGAAGGCACGAGCACAGAGTCAGAAAGCTAAATTTTAAAACATGAAGCTTTTTGAGTAACCAGAAGTCAGAACAATAGCCAAAAAAGAAAGAAAAAGGTGTGTGGACCAAACTTTCAACCTCAGTTTTTCTAGGTCAAGCACTGGTATAGTCAACCTTTTCTTGCCCTCTTTGCAATCCCATGGACTGTAGCCCGCCAGGCTCCTCTGTTCATGGAATTCTCCAGGCAAGAATACTGGAGTGGGTTGCCATTCCCTTCCCCAGGGGATCTTCCCAACCCAGGGATGGAAACCACTCCTCCTACATTGGCAAGTGGGTTCTTTACCACCAGGCCACCTGGAAGACCCCTTTCCTACCCTATACCTTAGAAATCAACATCTACACCTGAGTACTTAAATGCAAGTGTTCCTTTGCCTCTGCAATATCTGATAGGGAATATAACAGCAACATTTACCAGTGAAGGTCTGTAAAGGCCTGCTGGAAAGGAGGCAGAGGCTCTGGCCTACAGTCTAATAGAATAACTTGTTTTTTGCTGGGGTGAGGGGAGCAGGTACACGCCTCACACTGCAGCATGCAGAATCTTAGTTCCCTGACCAGGGTCAAACCCTTGCCCCTGTAGTGGAAGTGCAGAGTCTAAACCACTGGACTGCCAGGGAAGTCCCCAATGGCAGAGTTTAGATTGTCTGTTGCTAACATACCTGAAGCCATTCCCTCTCCTTTTGGTCCGAGAAGTAAGCACATGAAACCAAACAACCTTAGATTATACCCTCTCTGTCCTAGAGAACAAATACGCCTGGATATCAGACTAGAAGGTCTGAACCAGGGGCATTACTCTTTGTATCATTTGGACTGTTATTTCTCTTTCTATATCTTTATTCTTTATTAGACTATGAGCTGGCGGGCAGGACTTTCCTGTTTTTCTAACCCTCTCCATCCTTACCGTCTAGCAGGAACTCGAGCATCCTTTGCTGGGCTTCTCTGGTGGTCTAGTAGTTAAGAATCCATCTGTCAATGCCAGGGACCTGGGTTTGATCCCTGGGCCGGGAAGATCCCACATGCTGTGGAAGATCCCACATCCCAACTAAGCCCATGCACCCTAGAGCCTTGGCTCCCCAACAAGAGAAGCCACGGCAATGAGAGGCCCGGGTACGATGCTGAAGAGTGGTGCCCAGCTCACTGCAACTAGAGAAAGCCCTCGTGGAGCAGCAAAGGCCCAGCACAGCCAAAAGCAAATCAATCCATCCATCTCAAAAAGGAACCCTTTGTCACTGGTGAATTATAACGCCGTTTGTTCAGGGAACACCCAGCTATTTATGATATGAAATGTGAGTTTATATTTAAGAACAAATTGGTAAGCGGACTTGTTTTACGTGAAGACACTAGGTAAAATACTTAAATGGAAGCCTTTCCTGTCGCAGATCAACCTATTTAGCTTCACACCATTTATCATTTTAGCAGCCAAAACCACTTCTAGGAATAGAGCCTAAAGAAATAATAGCATATGTACGCAAAAAAGCATGTGAAAGAATATTCATTGTAGCATTGTTTGTATTCAACAAATTAAAAATAGAATGTCAATGAGGAAATAGTAAACTAGATTATGGCACTCCCCAAATGTCATACTGCTGCTGCTGCTGCTGCTAAGTCGCTTCAGTCGTGTCCAACTCTGTGCGACCCCATAGATGGCAGCCTACCAGGCTCCCTCGTCCCTGGGATTCTCCAGGCAAGAACACTGGAGTGGATTGCCATTTCCTTCTCCAGTGCATGAAAGTGAAAAGTGAAAGTGAAGTCATTCAGTCGTGTCCGACCTCACAGTGACCCCATGGACTGCAGCCTTCCAGGCTCCGCCGTCCGTGGGATTTTCCAGGCAAGAGTACTGGAGTAGGGTGCCATTACCTTCTCCCAATGTCACACTAAGTAGCCACAAAAATGGAGAGGCAGACCTTGAAAAAGTTCCAATTGTAGTTTATTATTCATTTTTTTATTGGTTGTGCTGAGTCTTCGTTGCTGCCTTCAGGCTTTCACTAGGCGTGGTGAGCAGGCCAAGTGCACAGGCCACAGAAGTGGAGCCCAGAACCAAGGTCACCTCCGAAGCTGATGGAGCCCCTTTGTAACTGTTGCCAAAAGCCCCCATGATGAACACTAACTGGCTCCCAGTTAGGCAAACATGCCCACTCCAGTAAACACCCTATGGTACCCCAACCAGTCACCTAAAGCCAACCTTCCAGCAAGAATTTTCTTGGGCTTGAGGTTATAAAAATTGGCTATTAACCCATGAAAACTGTCACCTTTCTCTGATCAGTCAGGAGGTCAGCCCACTGTGCTTGCAGCATCAACTTTACCTCTGCTCTTTGTTCTTAATAAAATCACTCCCTTCTGAATTCTCTGTGTCTAGAAATTCTTTTCCAACTCATGCTCGAACTGCCTCAACATGTACCACCAGCGAAGTCCCAAAGTTCTACATTAAAAGAGATGTAAAGATATCTAACACAATCATCAAAAACATGACTGACAAAAGATTTAAAAATTTAAAAGGAAATGCAAGTTTCAGAGTTCAGGTATATTCAGTTCAATTCAGTCTCTCAGTTGTGTCCAGCTCTTTGCGACCCCATGGACTGCAACATGCCAGGGTTCCCTGTCCATCATCAATTCCTGGAGCTTGCTCAAAGTCATATTGATGGAGTTGCTGATGCCATCCAACCATCTCATCCTCTGTTATCCCCTTCTCCTGCCTTCAATTTTTCCCAGCATCAGGGTCTTTTCCAATGAGTCAACTCTTCGCATGAGGTGGCCAAAGTACTGGAGCTTCAGCTTTAGCATCAGTCCTTCCAATGGAATATTCAGGACTGATTTCCTTTAGAATCAACTGGTTTGATCTCCTTGCGATACAAGGGACTCTCAAGAGTCTTCTCCAACACCACAGTTCAAAAGCATCAATTCTTCGGTGCTCAGCTTTCTTTATAGTCCAACTCTCACACCCATACATCACTACTGGAAAAACCATAGCTTTGAATAGATGGACCTTTGTTGGCAAAGTAATGTCTCTGCTTTTTAATATGCTGTCTAGGTTGGTCAGGCTTCCCTGGTAGCTCAGCTGGTAAAGAATCCACCTACAATGCAGGAGACCTCAGTTCAATTCCTGGGTGGGGCGATCCCCTGGAGAAAGGATAGGCTACCCACTCCAGTATTCTTGGGCTTCCCTGGTGGCTCACATGGTAAAGAATCTTCCCTAAGTGCAGGAGACCTGGGTTCAATCCCTAGGTTGGGAAGACCCCCTGCAGGAGGACACGGCAACCCAATCCAGTATTCTTGCCTGGAGAATCTCCTTGGACAGAGCAGCCTGGCAGGCTACAGTCTATAGGTCACAAAAAGTCAGGCACAACTGAGCGACTAAGCACAGCACTAGGTTTGTCATTGCTTTTCTTCCAAGGAGCAAGCATCTTTTAATTTCATGCTGCAGTCACCATCTGCAGTGATTTTGGAGCCCAAGAAAATAAAGTCTCTCACTGTTTCCGTTGTTTCCCCATCTACTTGCTGTTAGGCAATGGGACCAGATGCCATGATCTTCGGTTTTTTGAAATGCTGAGTTTTAAGCCAGCTTTTTCACTCTCCTCTTTCACCTTCATCAAGAGGCTCTTTAGTTCCTCTTTGCTTTCTGCCATAAGGGTGGTGGTATCTGCATATCTGAGCTTATCGATGGTTCTCCTGGCAATCTTTTTTTTTTTTCTCCTGGCAATCTTGGTTCCAGCTTCTGTTTCATCCAGCCCGGTGTTTCACATGATGTGCTCTGCATATAAGTTAAATAAGCAGGGTGACAGCCTTGACATACTTGCTTCCCAATTTGGAACCAGTCCCTTATTCCATGTCTGGTTCTAACTGTTGCTTCTTGACCTGCATACAGATTTCTCAGGAGGCAGGTAAGGTGGTCTGGTATTCCTGTCTCTTGAGGAATTTTCCACAGTTTGTTGTGACCCACACAGTCAAAGGCTTTAGCATAGACAATGAAGCAGAAGTAGATGTTTTTCTGGAATTCTCTGGCTTTTCTTTTTGTTGGCAATTAACAACTATATATATATATATATAAAGCCACCTCACGCCCAAGGCCAGGGCCGGTGACCCTGAGGAACCACCCCAAGCCCGAGGCCAGGGGCAGCAGGTGGGAGGAGCCACCAACGCCTGAGGCCAGGGCCGGCAGCCGGGAGGAGCAACCCGAGGAGCAGTGGCTGCAGACACAGGAGGGCCTAGAGGAGCTATCCTACGTTGAAGGTCAGGAACTGCAGCAGTAAGGAGATACCCCTCGTCCAAGGCAAGGAGCAGTGGCTGTTCTTTGCTGGATCAGCCGTGAAGAGATACCCCATGCCCAAGGTAAGAGAAACCCAAGTAAGATGGTAGGTGTTGCAAGAGGGCATCAGAGGGCAGACACACTGAAACCATCCTCACAGGAAACTAGTCAATCTAATCACACTAGGACCACAGCCTTGTCTAACTCAATGAAGCCAAGCCATGCGTGCGGGGCAACCCAAGACAGGCGGGTCATGGTGGAGAGGCCTGACAGAATGTGGTCCACTGGGGAAGGGAATGGCAAACCACTTCAGTATTCTTGCCTTGAGAACCCCATGAACAGTACGAAAAGGCAAAATCATAGGATACCAAAAGAGGAACTCCCCAGGTGAGTAGGTGCCCAATATGCCATTGGAGATCAGTGGAGAAATAACTCCAGAAAGAATGAAGGGATGGAGCCAAAGCAAAAACAATACCCAGCTGTGGATGTGACTGGTGATAGAAGCAAGGTCCGATGCTGTAAAGAGCAATATTGCATAGGAACCTGGAATGTCAGGTCCATGAATCAAGGCAAATTGGAAGTGGTCAAACAAGAGATGGCAAGGGTGAACGTCGACATTCTAGGAATCAGCAGGCTAAAATGGACTGGAATGGGTGAATTTAAATCAGATGACCATTATATCTGCTACTGCAGGCAGGAATCCCTCAGAAGAAATGGAGTAGCCATCATGGTTAACAAAAGAGTCCAAAATGCAGTACTTGGATGCAATCTCAAAAATGACAGAATGATCTCTGTTCATCTCCAAGGCAAACCATTCAGTATCACAGTTATCCAAGTCTATGCCCCAACCAGTAACGCTGAAGAAACTGAAGTTGAATGGTTTTATGAAGACCTACAAGACCTTTTAGAACTAACACCCAAAAAAGATGTCCTTTTCATTATAGGGGACTGGAATGCAAAAGTAGGAAGTCAAGAAACACCTGGAGTAACAGGCAAATTTGGCCTTGGAATGTGGAATGAAGCAGGGCAAAGACTAATAGAGTTTTGCCAAGGAAATGCACTGGTCATAGCAAACACCCTCTTCCAACAACACAAGAGAAGACTCTACACATGGACATCACCAGATGGTCAACACCGAAATCAGATTGATTATATTCTTTGCAGCCAAAGATGGAGAAGCTCTATACAGTCAACAAAAACAAGACCAGGAGCTGGCTGTGGCTTAGATCATGAACTCCTTATTACCAAATTCAGACTGAAATTGAAGAAAGTAGGGAAAACCGCTAGACCATTCAGGTATGACCTAAATCAAATCCCCGGCCTAGATCTAATAGATAGAGTGCCTGATGAACTATGGAATGAGGTTCATGACACTGTACAGGAAACAGGGATCAAGACCATCCCCATGGAAAAGAAATGCAAAACAGCAAAATGGCTGTCTGAGGAGGCCTTACAAATAGCTGTGAAAAGAAGAGAGGCGAAAAGCAAAGGAGAAAAGGAAAGATATAAGCATCTGAATGCAGAGTTCCAAAGAATAGCAAGAAGAGATAAGAAAGCCTTTCTCAGCGATCAATGCAAAGAAATAGAGGAAAACAACAGAATGGGAAAGACTAGAGATCTCTTCAAGAAAATTAGAGATACCAAGGGAAAATTTCATGCAAAGATCGGCTTGATAAAGGACAGAAATGGTCTGGACCTAACAGAAGGAGAAGATATTAAGAAGAGGTGGCAAGAATACACAGAAGAACTGTACAAAAAAGATCTTCACGACCCAGATAATCATGATGATGTGATCACTAATCTAGAGCCAGACATCTTGGAATGTGAAGTCAAGTGGGCCTTAGAAAGCATCACTACGAACAAAGCTAGTGGAGGTGATGGAATTCCAGTTGAGCTATTTCAAATCCTGAAAGATGATGCTGTGAAAGTGCTGCATTCAATATGCCAGCAAATTTAGAAAACTCAGCAGTGGCCACAGGACTGGAAAAGGTCAGTTTTCATTCCAATTCCAAAGAAAGGCAATGCCAAAGAATGCTCAAACTACCGCACAATTGCACTCATCTCACATGCTAGTAAAGTAATGCTCGAAATTCTCCAAGCCAGGCTTCAGCAATATGTGAACCGTGAACTCCCTGATGTTCAAGCTGGTTTTAGAAAAGGCAGAGGAACCAGAGATCAAACTGCCAACACCCACTGGATCATGGAAAAAGCAAGAGAGTTCCAGAAAAACATCTATTTCTTCTTTATTGACTATGCCAAACCCTTTGACTGTGTGGATTACAATAAACTGTGGACAATTCTGAAAGAGATGGGAATATCAGACCACCTAGCCTTCCTCTTGAGAAATCTGTATGCAGATCAGGAAGCAACAGTTAGAACTGGACATGGAACAACAGACTGGTTCCAAATAGGAAAAGGAGTACGTCAAGGCTGTATATTGTCACCCTGCTTATTTAACTTCTATGCAGAGTACATCATGAGAAACGCTGGGCTGGAGGAAGCACAAGCTGGAATCAAGATTGCCGGGAGAAATATCAATAACCTCAGATATGCAGATGACACCACCTTTATGACAGAAAGTGAAGACGAGCTAAAAAGCCTCTTGATGAAAGTGAAAGAGGAGAGCGAAACAGTTGGCTTAAAGCTCAACATTCAGAAAACGAAGATCATGGCATCTGGTCCCATCACTTCATGGGAAATAGATGGGGAAACAGTGGAAACAGTGTCAGACTTTATTTTGGAGGGCTCCAAAATCACTGCAGATGGTGACTACAGCCATGAAATTAAAACCTGCTTACTCCTTGGAAGGAAAGTTATGACCAACCTAGTTAGCATATTCAAAAGCAGAGACATTACTTTGCCGACTAGGGTCTGTCTAGTCAAGGCTATGGTTTCCCCATGGTCATGTATGGATGTGAGAGTTGGACTGTGAGCACTGAAGAATGGATGCTTTTGAACTGTGGTGTTGGAGAAGACTCTTGAGAGTCCCTTGGACTGCAAGGAGATCCAACCAGTCCATTCTGAACGAGATCAGCCCTGGGATTTCTTTGGAAGGAATGATGCTAAAGCTGAAGCTCCAGTACTTCGGCCACCTCATGCAAAGAGTTGACTCATTGGAAAAGACTCTGATGCTGGGAGGGATTGGGGGCAGGAGGAGAAGGGGACGATAAAGGATGAGATGGCTGGATGGCATCACGGACTCGATGGACGTGAGTTTGAGTGAACTCCAGGAGTTGGTGATGGACAGGGAGGCCTGGCGTGCTGTGATTCATGGGGTCGCAAAGAGTCGGACACAACTGAGCGACTGAGCTGCACTGAACTGATATATATAGCTAAGTATATGTATACTTAGCAACTAAACAACTATATATATATATATATATATGCATATACATGGTTACCATGTGGGCTTCCCTTGTGGCTGAGCGTGTAAAGAATCCAACCTGTAATGCAGGAGTCCTGGGTTTGACCCCTTGGTTGGGAAGATCCCCTGGAGAAGGGAAAGGCTACCCACTCCAGTATTCTGGCTGGAGATATCCGTGGGCTGTACAGTCCATGGGATTGTGAAGAGTCGGACACGACTGAGTGACTTTCACTTTCATAGTTACCATGTGCTCAATCGTGTCTGATTCTTTGCCACACCATGGACTGTAGCTTGTCAATGGGATTTCCCAGGCAAGAATACTGGAGTGGGTTGCCATTTCCTTCTCAGGGGATCTTCCCAATCCAGTGATCAAGCCCACATCAGTGGGCTTCCATCTTCGTTTCGGCATAGAAGTCTTAGCTGCAGCATGTGGGATCTAGTTCTCTGACCATGAAAGCTTTCGTTGAGATTGAGAAGTCTTAGTGACTCTACCATCAGGGAAGTCCCTCTTGTCTGACTTCACTTCAGGGCCTTCCCTCTGGTTGGGCTTTGACCAGCCCTTTCAGAGGCTAGAGTTTATACATCCATTCATTCGATCAATATTGAGCACTATAATCGCCACATGGCATTCTGGACAGGGAGGGTGTAGCAGTGACCAAACAGGCACAGACTGCCTTCATAGAACTTACAATCTCCCTTGGAACCAGATCCCGTGGCCGAGCTCCATTTTCCACTGCTTATGTCCACAGCCTGTCGCCCACATGAGAAAAGATCTGCAAAGCATCTGTCTTTATTCCTGACACTTAAAAGACAGTGTGGCATCATAGAAGGTAGTCAGTTTTGGGACCTTATGACTTGCGGCATATCTTCCACATGGTGCTTACAAGCTACGAGACCTGGCACAAGCCATTTATCCTCGAGCCCTAATTTCCACGTCTGTAAAAATGGGACGATGACAATACCTATCTTGTAGGGCTGTAAGATGGAGAAGGCAATGGCAACCCACTCCAGTACTCTTGCCTGGAAAATCCCATGGATGGACGAGCCTGGTAGGCTGCAGTCCACGGGGTCGCAAAGTTGGACACGACTGAGCGACTTCCCTTTCACCTTTCACTTTCATGCATTGGAGAAGGAAATGGCAACCCACTCCAGTGCTCTTGCCTGGAGAATCCCAGGGATAGGGGAGCCTAGTGGGCTGCTGTCTATGGGGTCACAGAGTCGGACACGACTGAAGTGACTTAGCAGCAGCAGCAGCAGGGCTGTAAGGATTGAATATATTGGTATCTGCATAGCGTAAGTCACCCTATCTGAACAGTAAGAATTTAACACATGGTAAATGTTTGAGCTTTGTATGTCAGAACCAGGAGCCTTGTACAGAGGGCTTGGGAGAGAGAGTGAGTCAGCATCCAGGAACTGGGACAAGAAAACAGAAGAGTGTCAAGGAGAAGCAGGCTCTAAGCAGCCGTCCCTAGCCGGAGCACATCCGCTCAAAACGGATGGAGAAGTGGCAGACGGTGGGCAGCCGCCCCTGCCAGCATCGTCTCTGGTCTGGTGTGTGTGTGGGGTGGGGGGTTCTGAAAGCAACTAGCAAAGAAGAGCAGGCAGGGCTGAGGCAGCACGCAGGTCCCAGGAACCCAGATGGCGAAGGGACAGGGGCAACGGGAGACTAGAACAGGCATCCAAGCCTGCCCGCAAGTCCCCTGCCTACATCCCTGCTTGCCCTTCCTCCACTCCTCTGTCCCTGGCCGCCTCTTTAGGAAACTCGCATGGATGGCATTCTTTCCGATTTCTTCCTTTTTATTACTTCTTTCAGATCAACAGTTGAGCAAGGAGACTTCCTCAGTGGTCCAGTGGTTTAGAAACCACTGTGCAATGCAGTGGGTACGCATTCCATCCCTGGTCAGGGAACTAAATCCCACATCCGTGGGGCAACTAAACCTGAGTGCCAGAAAGAAGACCCAGTGCAGCCCCCCCCCCAAAAAAAAAAATTATAATAACAGCTGAACATGCCCAAATCTTTCTCTGCTTAAAAAACATATAAGCAAACAAACCCCCACTCCCATATCCCCTCTGTCACTACCCTCCCATCCCTGCATCCCTTCACTGCCACACCCTCCATCACCTTCCCACTACTCCTCAGCTCACTCCGCCTGGCTTCTCCCCGCAAGAGTTTGCTGTGCCTACTCCTATCCAACCCCAAGAACAAGAGGCGGCTTGCTGTGCACTCTGTTGCAGGCCTTCGATGTCTCTGGGGCTCTGGTCTGCAAATGAGAGACTGGAGAGGGAGCTGGTTTGCCTGTGCAGCAGAAGAGGTATAGAGGGCTGCACCCCGCCTCCCCCGTCGCTGTAAGGGAACGCCTGCCCCGCACTTCATGGCGCAATGGCGCTCAGTGCCCCTTAGCGGTTTCCAGCCACACTGTGAATGAGGCTCACGCGGCTCTGAACTGGGCCTCCCAGGGCCCCTGCCCTTCTCTCCAGCCAGCTTCATCGTCCATCCCACCACCCCTCGCTCCCTTCTGAGCCTCCTGGCTCTCCTCTAACACACAAAACTTCTTCTTGCTACTCCTGCCTCGGCACTTGCTGTTTGTTCTGCCTGAGACATTCTTCTTCACTGCACAATGCAGAATCTACTCGCCCCTGGTGGCTCCCGAGTACCTGAAATGTGGCTCTTCCAAATTGAGATGGGCCACAAGTGTAAAATGCACGTGGGATTTTGAGAAATCAGTTCACAAAAAGAATTTTAACATTTAATGGGTGCTTTTTATACTCATTGCATTCAAAATGATGTTAATAATTGCAGCATATGAGATCTAGTTCCCTGACCAGGGATTGATCCTGGGTCCCCTGCATTGGGAGCTTGGGGTCTTAGCCACTGGATCACCAAAGAAATCCCTTCAGATTCAACTTTTCAGTCACTCCCTTCTTACAGAACATGGCCTCTCCATTGTTCCTTGATTCCCCTAGCTTTTCTCCTGCCTCTCTGGGTTCTTCTCTTCCACCTAACCCTTAATTATTGGCCCAGCTCAGGGCTCTGTCCTCAATCTTCTCTCCTCACTTTTAACACTTGCCCTGGATGAGTACAACATGGATTCAGCTTCCATCCTTATGCAGACAGATAGGGAATCTAGCTCCAGCCCTGGCCTTTCTTCTGAACTCCAGGCCTGGGGATCCCTACTGTGTAGGCCAGTCAGTTAGTTCAATCGCTCAGTGTTGTCCAACTCTTTGCAACCCCATGGACTGCAGCATGCCAGGCCTCATGTCCCTCACCAGCTCCTGGAGTTCACCCAAACTCATGTCCGTTGAGTTGGTGACGCCATCCAACCATCTCATCCTCTGTCGTCCCCTTCTCCTCCTGCCTTCAATCTTTCCCAAGATCTGGGTCTTTTCAAATGAGTCAGTTCTTCGCATCATATGGCCAAAGTATTGGAGCTTCAGCTTCAGCATCAGTCCTTCCAATGCATATTCAGGACTGATTTCCTCTAGGATTCACTGGTTGGATCTCCTTGTAATGGAAGGGACTCTCAAGAGTCTTCTGCAACACCACAGTTCAAAAGCATCAATTCTTCAGTGCTCAGCTTTCTTTATAGTCCAACTCTCACATCCATATATGACTACTGGAGAAACCATAGCTGACTCGATGGGCTTTTGTTGGCAAAGTAATGTCTCTGCTTTTTAATATGCTGTCTAGGTTGGTCATAACTTTTCTTCCAAGGAATAAGCATCTTTTAATTTCATGGCTGCAGTCACCATCTGCAGTGATTTTGGAGTCCAAAAAAATAAAGCCCCCCACTGTTTCCTCTGTTTCCCCATCTATTTCCCATGAAGTGATGGGACCGGATGCCATGATCTTAGTTTTCTGAATATTGACTTTTAAGCCAACTTCTTCACTCTCCTCTTTCACTTTCATCAAGAGGTTCTTTAGTTCTTTTTTGCTTTCTGCCATAAAGGTGGTGTCATCTGCATATCTGAGGTTACTGATATTTCTCCCGGCAATCTTGATTCCACCTTGTGCTTCATCCAGCCTAGTGTTTCTCATGATGTACTCTGCATATATGTTAAATAAGCAGGGTGACAATATACAGCCTTGACATACTTCTTTTCCTATTTGGAACCTGTCTGTTGTTCCACGCCCAGTTCTAACTGTTGCTTCCTGACCTGCATACAGATTTCTCAAGAGACAGGTCAGGTGGTCTGGTATTCCCATCTTATTAATAATTTTCCACAGTTTGTTGTGATCCATACAGCCAAAGGCTTTGGCATAGTCAATAAAGCAGAAGTAGATGTTTTTCTGGAACACTCTTCCTTTTTTGATGATTCAGAAGATGTTGGAAATTTGATCTCTGGTCCCTCTGCCTTTTCTAAATCCAGCTAGAACATCTGGAAGTTCACGGTTCACGTACTGTTGAAGCCTGGCTTGGAAATTTTTGAGCATTACTTTATAAGCATGTGAGATGAGTGCAATTTTGTGATAGTTTGAACATTCTTTGGCATTGCCTTTCTTTGGGATTGGAATGAAAACTGACCTTTTCCAGTCCTGTGGCCACTGCTGAGTTTTCCAAATTTGCTGGCATATTGAGTGCAGCACTTTCACAGTATCATCTTTCAGGATTTGAAACAGCTCAACTGGGATTCCATCACCTCCACTAGCTTTGTTCATAGTGATGCTTCCTAAGGCCCACTTGATTTCACATTCCAGGGTGTCTGGCTCTAGGTAAGTGATCACACCATCATGATTATCTGGGTTGTGAAGATCTTTTTTGTATACTTCTTCTGTGTATTCTTGCCACCTCTTCTTAATATCTTCTGCTTCTGTTAGGTCCATACCA
Source organism: Ovis canadensis (assembly GCF_042477335.2). Taxonomy (NCBI): domain Eukaryota; kingdom Metazoa; phylum Chordata; class Mammalia; order Artiodactyla; family Bovidae; genus Ovis; species Ovis canadensis. The sequence goes on from NC_091245.1 coordinate 14,461,411, forward strand.
TTTCTGTCCTTTATTGAGCCCATCTTTGGATGAAATATTTCCCTGGTATCTCTAAATCTCTTGAAGAGATCTCTAGTGTTTCCCATTCTATTGTTTTCCTCTATTTCTTTGCCTTGATCACTGAGGAAGGCTTTCTTATCTTTCCTTGCTATTCTTTGGAACTCTACATTAAATGGGTATATCTTTCCTTTACTCCTTTGCCTTTCACTTCTCTTCTTTTCTATTTGAAAGCCCTCCTCAGACAAACATTTTGCCTTTTTGCATTTCTTTTTCTTGAGGATGGTCTAGATCCCTGCCTCTTGCACAATGCCACGAATCTCCGTCCATAGTTCTTCAGGTACTCTGTCTGTCAGATCTAATCCCTTGAATTCATTTGTCACTTCCATTGTATAATTGTAAGGGATTTAGGTCACACCTCAATGGTCTAGTGGTTTTCCCTACTTTCTGAAATTTAAGTCTGAATTTGGCAATAAGGAGTTCATGATCTGAGCCGCAGTCAGCTCCCGGTCTTATTTTTGCTGACTGTATAGAGCTTCTCCATCTTTGGCTGCAAAGAATATAATCAATCTGATTTTGGTATTGACCATTTGGTGATGTCCATGTGTAGAGTCTTCTCTTGTGTTGTTGGAAGAGGATGTTTGCTATGACCAGTGCGTTCTCTTGGCAAAACTCTATTAGCTTTTGCCCTGCCCCATTCTGTACTCCAAGGCCACATTTGCCTGTTACTTCAGGTGTTTCTTGCTTCCTACTTTTGCATTCCAGTCCCCTATAATGAAAAGGACATCTTTTGGGGGTGTTAGTTCTAGAAGGTCTTGTAGGTCTTTGTAGAACCGTTCAACTTCAGCTTCTTCAGCATTACCGGTCGGGGCACAGACTTGGATTACTGTGATATTGAATGGTTTGCCTTGGAAACAAACAGAGATCATTCTGTCATTTTTGAGACTGCATCCAAGTTCTGCATTTCAGACCCTTTTGTTGACTATGATGGCTACTCCATCATACTACTCCATCTCTCCTATGTAGGCCAAGGACTCTTCAAAGGGAACATGTCTAAAAATGAACACAGCATCTTCCTCCCAAACCTACTCTTCTTTCTATGTAACCTTAGAGAAGGACACCATTAATCTGCCTGAGACAGAAATCTGGAAGTCACTCTTGGCATCTCTTCTCCCTCACCCTCTAAACCTAGTTCATCCATAAGTCCCATTGGTGCCATTCTATATGCCTTCGATTCCATGCACTTCTCCCCATTTTCACCACTATCACTCTTGTCCAAGAGCTTGTCTTGCCAGGACATGTTTAAATGGCTTCTAACTGGCACCTATTGGTGGTTTTCTCGCACTCAACTTAGCCTCCTTGTAGTCTACTCTCCTATAGTACTTATGGTGATTTTTTTTTTCTAGAATGCATACAGGACAAAGTCCTCCCCTGTTTAAAATGTTAGAATGGGGGACTCCCCTGGTGGCCTAGTGGTTAAAACTCTGCACTCCCAGTGCAGGAGGCCTGAGTTTGATCCCTGGTCAGGGAACTAGATTTCACAGGCCACAACTGAAAAAAAGATCCTGCATGTTGCAAGGAAGATCAAAGATCCTGTGTGTTACAACTAAGACCTGGTGTAGTAAATAAATTAAAAATAGAACTATCATATGATACAGCAGTCTCACTTCTAGGTATACATGCAAAGGAAATGAAAATAGACAATAAAAGAGATATCTTCACTCTTGTGTTCATTGCAGCATTATTTACAATAGCCAAAATATGGAAGCCATCTGAGTGTCCATCAATAGACGAATGGATAAAGACAACGTGTGATATCACATCATCTTTATCCATTCATCTATTGCTATATGTGACATATATCATATATGTATGTGGGAATATTACTCACCCATGAAAAATAAGGAATCCTGCCATTTATGACAACAGGGATGGAGGCATTTTACTGAGTGAAATAAACCAGACAAAGAGAAATCGTGTACAGCGGCACTATGTGTAGAATCTAAAAAAGAAGAGAAAGAAGTCAAACTCATAGAAAGAAAGAGTAGAAAAGTGATCGCAGGGACTAGAGGGTAGGGGAAATAGGGAAAGGTTGGTGAAAGGGCACAAACTTTTAGCTATAAGATGAACGAATGTGCAAGCACAGCATTCACATGATCTCTCCCAAGCACTTCTCCAGCTTCATTTTGGACAACTTACCCCCTAGCACTCTTCATGTCAATTATTCTGAACTTCTTCAATTTCCTGAGTGCCTTATCGTCTCAAGTTCAGGTCTTTGTACTCACTGAATCTCTCTGATGCTAAGTCTCTTCCTCTGCTGTCCTCACTTCATTGATTCATTTGATTATTCTTTTGTTCATTTGACAAATATCTGTTGAAAGCTTACCATGTGACCTGCACTGTAGGGATACAGCAGTGAAGAGCACAGACATGGTCCCCCCACTCATGGAGCATCCTGGAGAAGGAGACAGAAAATCAACAAGTAAACACAGGAGCAAGATGGTGGAAAAGTGACAAATGTTATGAAGGAAATAGAATAAGGTTTAAATGAGAGGGCTACATTAGACAGGTGGTCAAAAAAGGCCTCTTTGTGAAGGTGATTCGTAAAATGAGTCTTGGATAATGAAAAAGACACCAGTTATGCAAAGCATTTAGGCAGGGGGTAGTTGTAGGCAACCAGAACGGTTCTGCAAAGCCCCAAGATGAGAACGAGATTCATTTATTAAAGGAAGAGGATGATGATCTGATTTGTTGGAGTCCAGTGACCAAGGAATCTAGAGATTAGGTCTAAGCAAGGACTAGATTGTATGAAGTGTTATGGACCATTTTATTCTAGGTGCAAATTGGAACTTCCCATGACATGATTTATATTTAAAAAGATTCACTTTGGCTGCTTCTTGGATTGAAATGGGGGTGGGAGTAAGAGTGGAAATGGAGGTGATTTGGAAGGTAAGCCCAGTTGTCCAGGTGAGCGATGGATTAAGGCATTAAAAAATTGGAAGAAAAGTTATGACCAACCCAGATAGCATATTCAAAAGCAGAGACATTACTTTGCTGACTAAGGTCCGTCTAGTCAAGGCTATGGTTTTCCCCATGGTCATGTATGGATGTAAGAGTTGGACTGTGAAGAAGGCTGAGCACCGAAGAATGGATGCTTTTGAACTGTGGTGTTGGAGAAGACTCTTGAGAGTCCCTTGGACTGCAAGGAGATCCAACCAGTCCATTCTGAAGGAGATCAACCCTGGGATTTCTTTGGAAGGGATGATGCTAAAGCTGAAACTGTTGGCCACCTCATGAGAAGAGTTGACTCATTGGAAAAGACTGTGATGCTGGGAGGGATTGAGGGCAGGAGGAGAAGGGGACGACAGAGGATGAGATGGCTGGATGGTATCATCGACTCGATGGACGCGAGTCTGAGTGAACTTCAGGAGTTGGTGATGGACAGGGAGGCCTGGTGTGCTGCAATTCATGGGGTCACAAAGAGTCGGACATGACTGAGCGACTAAACTGAACTGAGTAAGAGAAAAGTGGAAGAAATGATTGAATTCAGAATACATTATTGGAGGTAGCTTGTCAGACCTTTCTGACAGGTATAAGGGGGATAAGAGAAAGAAAAATCAAGAGTAACTACTAGATCTTTGACTTGACTAAATGGCAGGTAGTGGGGCTGTGTTTTGAGATGGCCAAGGTGGGAGAGGAACAGTTTTGAGGGTGGTCAGGGCAGATATCAAATTTCCACATGGGGCATTTTGAGTTTGAGGTGCCTCAGGGAGGGGTGGGGATGTCAAGGTAGCAACTGGATGTGAGTCTGGAGCTAGGAGGAAAGAGATGAGAACTAAGCTGCAGATGGTACGTGCGTCTGGAAGTCATCCGTGTATGGCTGGGGGAATCAGAGAAAGATCAGAGGGGAAACATTCTACGCAGAGCTTAGAAATCTCTAAGGTCCCTCCCAGTTTGGGGATTCTGGGCTATTTCCTCTGTTTGGATACTTGACTTTACAGGGCTCCAGCCTCTACACATGCTCATGTTTCATCTTCACCTTCAGTCAGACACCTGTCTGATTCCAGAGAGTCCAGAGAAGCAGGCGGGGAGAGAGGGCAACAGTGGAAGGAAAAGTCAACATTGAAGAGCAAGCTTTTCCCTGAAACTTTCCAGTGAAATTTCCATTGGCATGAAGACCTAGAAGAACAAAGGTGGAACGCTTGGTAAGAATACCTGGCCTTGAGCTTCTACAAAGTGTTCCTTCTCTGTTTCCCCTTCCAGGGTATATCCTGTACTTTCCCCATCGCAGCATGAATCAGTGGAGGTATAACTTCCCTTTTGCTTGTCTATCTCCCACCTAGACTGTGAGCAACACAAGGACAGGGGCCATGCTTGTCTGGTTCATTTTAAAAATTAATCAACACAAATCTTAGTGCTTGAGGCTGAGTCAATGTTTAATGAGGGTTTGCTGAATGGATAGGTTAGAGTACATGTCATTCTTCCGATGTGTCTGGAAAGCTGGTGGCCCAAGTAGTAATCTGGGAACCTAGTTCAGGACTCCAAACAGGATAAAAAGTTGTTTTGTCACTCCTCCAAGGAAAGAACCCTGCCCAAGTGTATGGGGTGTAAGGTCCCCTAGTTCCAAGGTCACTAATTTCTGGAGGAAATTAGCAGAGACCTTTAGTTAGTGAAATAAAGGGCAGTAAAGGAGAATACTTATCAGGCTCAGAGGAAATTTTATTGATAGAAGGGAATAATTTTTTTTGGGGGGGGGGCCATCCTGCTCAGTATGTGGAACTTCCCCAGTCAGAGATCAAACCTGAATCCCCAGCAGTGGAATGGAAGTGTGTAGTCTCATTCATTGGACCACTGGTGAAGTCCAGAAGGGAATCATTTTTAAGCGCCTGTCCCCTCTATCACCCTGTGACTCCTCAAGGACAAAGACCTGATCGGATTCACATCTGTGTTCCCAACAGCACTCAAAACTGTCTCCAGCACATAGTATTCCTCAATAAAAAGTTGCTAAAATGAATCGAAGCCCAGTAGCCCAAGGTTACTGGCCAGCTGCCAGCTGCAAAGAGCTTGACACATGGCACCAGCAGCTCAACCCCAGGCAGGGTAGCTCTGCTGGAACTAGAGCCTCAGGGAGACACAACCGAATGTCCTAAGTCCAGAAGCTTCTGGAAGCTCCACCTTCTCATAGCCCACGGCATGAATAATTCAGGACAAGACTGGTGGTCAGGTTTGGGAAGGACACTGAGACTGGAGAGGAGCAAAACCTGTCCATGTTCTCTAGTTAGAGAGGCAGGGAACTGCAGGCATCCTGGGGACTCGACAGCCCTCCCCCAAGGGTTCCCCTCAGCTGGCCTTGCAAGGCAGATCCTGCCCCTGAGGTGACTCAGCTTCATCCCCAGGCTCCCCACACTCTGGTTATGCGTTCAGCTGGTCTTCCCCCTTGGCACCCATGTTCTGCCCTCACCAGGGAAGGACTGCTGCATTCATTTCTAAGCTGAGAACGATTCCTTTATCACCTCTTCAGCTATGTGTCTCAGGCATAAAGGAACTTGGAATCAGGCTGGAGAATTCTCCTGGTCTGAGGCCTCTACAGGCTTCTGTGGAGAGACATCCTACACAGGGACTGGCACTATTAGTCCAAGTACTGGTTAGTTTACAACTATGGACTCCTGACCTTTCTCTGCAAGTCTTAGCATTATATGTAGCTCAAGGAAAAGAACACTTGACTGAATCAAAGCACTTGGGTTCTTTGCCTTGGCTTCAGACAGTGGAGGGGAGAAGGAAATGACAAATTACTCCAGTGCTGTTGCCTAGGAAATCCCATGGACAGAGGAACCTGGTAGACTACAGTCCATGGGGTCGTAAACGAGTTGGACATGACTGAGTGACTGACAACAGCAGCAGACAGTGGAGACTGGTGGTTAGAGCATGAGGTTTGGAGGTAGGCCTGGCTCTAACCCAAGCCTCAACACTAGTTTGCTTTGTGGGCTTTAGTAAGTTACACAAGCTCTGAAAGTCTCTGTTTCCTTATTTGTAAAATAAGGATAATAAGGATACTTACTGTACAAGGTTATGGGGAGGAGTTAATGAGATAATATACACAGAATATTCAGAGCATTGTCTAGTGCTTAATAAACTTTAGCAAATGACAGTTTCTTTCCCTTCTTAATGGGGGAAGGCAAACAAGAACCTACAAGGTTTCAGTGAGTGGAAAACATCCCTTCCCATCCCCACTGTCCCTTTTTAGGATGAGAGCTTCATTACTTTTTGCTGGGACCATTGCAGTAGTCTCCCAGCATAACTACTGTCAACTTAAAAAATAGTCACAACCTAACAGTTGAGAGTTATATTTTATTTGGTGGGAATTTTTAGGACTTCAAGCCCCGAGGTAGCATCTCAAGTAACCCTGAGAGAACTTCTTTGAAGAGGAGGGGTTGAGGTTGGTGTGGGGGCATCAAGGGATACAGAATTTTGTAACAAAGGGCAGGTAGTCTGAACATCAAGAGTACTTTCAGGAATTAAAGAAAACCAGACATCTCAAGTTAAGGAATTTAGTGCTTTTCTATGTATGGGAAGATGCAAGAGTTTGGGCTGACTGAAATCATTTCTTTCATATGCATCTCAGCTATCTGGGGCCAGCAATCCTGTATTTTTCCTCAGTGCTCACCCTAAGGAGTAGCTGCAGCCGGATGACTGCCCATCAAAGGTTTTGTTCTTCTTCCTGGTTGCCCTGGAGGACTAGAACTGATGATGACTGTGGCATCCTTGTTTATTGATATGGCAGGAACTACTCCATTTCTCACCCCCCACACCTACCTTGAATCCATCTTTGGTTTCTTTCATTGTCCTGCTTTCCACCTTCCTGCGCAGCTCATAGCCATCTAATTTAGACCAAATTCCTCAGTTTGAAGGTCAAGATCCTCTGTAAGTTGATCCCACCCACATTTCCCCAACAGTCATGGTGAAAAATAAGGGCAGGAGGTGGGGTGTGAAGAAGACATTGGATTCCAGTCTTGGATTGACTACAATCTTCCCAAATGACTGAATAAATCATCTAATCTGTTTCCACCTCCAGAAATTGAAGTATTGATCTTAACACTGCCTCAACGGATGCCATGGTTTATAGCTAATTGTCCCTCTTTACTGCTAACCCCGTGGAGCCAATGGACGGGGACCATACACAGCGCTGTATCCTTAGTACTTAGCACTCGACTATGTCTGGGGTCCATAGTTGTTGAATGAGTGAATGAACAGCATGGTGTGGATTACCCATGGTGTGACCCAGGTGAGGCACCTTGCACGGTTCCCAGGAGGCTCGCCCAAATGGTAACTGTTGCTGTGCAGCCTGCTAGTGAAGTGACTTTAGGCAAACACCCTTCTTTCTCTGGACACAGTCATGGATCTGTGCTAGGAGAGCATTGAAGGCACTTATTTACCGTATTATTAGGCAGAGCATACAGAAGGAGCTCAAAACATGTTTTCTCCCTGGATGACGCCTCTTCCAAGGCTCTGAATGGGGCGGCTGCTGCTGTCTAAACCAGTCTGAGTTTTTCCTGGGGCCTGGTTCCACTCTGCCTTTCACCCTGAGGGGAAGACGGGGCCTCCTCCTGGTCCCTCCTACATTCAGTTCCGAAGCCCGAAGCCCGGCGGGTAGGTGGACCGGCAGGGCGCTCTCGGAAGGGGGAGCAGAAGCCCTAGGAGCAGAGACGGAACATGGATGGGTTCAGGGGATGCAGGCAAAAAATGGGAGCAGGCGGGGGAACGGGCTGGTTCCGGACCCGGGGCCGGGCTGAGAGCCCCGCAGCTTGGGAGAGCGCCCCCGGGACCAGGGATGAGGAGCTCCAAGGGGGCGGGCCGCGTGAGCCAGGCCCGGGTCAGCGAGCGGCCGCGGGGCCGGGACACAGAGGGCGCCGGAGCCGAGGGCGGGGAAGGTGGGGGTGTGAGTTGGCCCCGGGGATGCGAGCGGCCGCAGGGGAGGAGTCACCGGGGGAAGGACCCAGAGCGAGGACCCGGGGGCAGCGACAGGACGCGGGGTCAGTGCGGAGGGCGTGCGGGGCGCGCGGAAGCGGCCTCGGGTGGGGTGCAGGGCGGGGAGCGCGCATCGGGGGGCGGGGGGCGGCGCCGGCGCCGCGGGTGGGGGAGCGAGTTGGGCGGCTGCGCCGGCTCCGCTTCAGCCGCCGCCGCTAGGGCGCGGGGGGCGGGGGGCTCGGCGCCGCGAGCTCGGCCATTGTGGGAGCCGCTCCCCTCGGCTCGGCGGCGCTCCCCTCCGCTGCGCTCCTCCCGGGGCGCGCCCCGCCACCGCCGTCTTCGCTGCCGCCCCCGCCGCCGCCGCCGGTCCTCTGCCGCGCGGGTTCCCAGGGTAAGGCGCGGGGCGCGGGGCTGGCGGCGGGCTGCCCGCCCGTCAGCTCGGGGTGCGCCGCGGCGGCCGGGGTGCGGTGCCTGCTCGCGCGGGGCGGCCGCGCCTGATCCGGGGTAGCGGGCGGCAGCGGGAAGGCTGGTTGACAGGCGCGGGCATCGCGGCCGGCCGGACCTCGCACCTGCAGCCCAGGCGGCGGGCGGCGGGCATCGCCGAGCGCGCGCCGGGATTTCCCTCGGCGGGCACTGCCCGGGCCAAAGGGAGGCGTGTTCTTCGGAAAAATGGGACACTGAGCCCTCCTGGGCCGGGCGAGAGACCTGCGGGGACGGGCAGGGCCGGGCGGGGAAGGTGGCTGCCGGGCTCCGGATCTCGGCCGCTGGCCGGGACGCCTGATCGGTCCCCGGTCGCGCGTCCGCATGGCGCGGCCCCGCTCTTTGTCAGCCGCGCGCGGCGGGCACGCGGACCCACCCCAGTCGCCTCTGGCCCTCGGCGCGCCCTCCCCCGCCGTGGGGAAGGGGTGAGGGGGGAAGGCCAGCCACCCGAGAGCTGCAGGTGAAGTGCCAGTCGCCGACCTGGCCTGCGACCTTTGGAGTGGGTTGGGGGCGTGGGCGCGCGCTCCCGGGAACGGGGAATTGATGGAGCGGCTCAGGTGACCGAGGGGTGCGGCGACAGCCGCGAGGTCAAACAGGTGTCGGTGAGGGTCTGGAGACTGACCCGGGTCGAGCTGGAGAGACCGGTTCTCAGGCTGGAGGCCTTGGTTGCGCGGGCCTTTGTAGTAAAATGGGCGTCTAGGGGAGGAGGCAGGCGGTCTGAGAGGAGGGGCGTTTTCCTGCCCAGGGCTGAGTATGGAGATGGAAGGACGACCCGAATTTCCCCGAGGTGGGGGCGGTCACTTATGCACCTGACTTGGCTAACGGAAGTGGGAGGCGGACACCAGAAGGTAACGGGGGTTACATGCTAGCATAAAAGGCAGAGCTGTGCCAGAACCCAGGTCCTTTCCTTTCTGCCTTTCGGGGGCTGGATTCCTTCTTGATCTTCCAGGGGAAGAAGGCCCAAATGCTGCTGGCACAGGAGGTGCCCTGGCAGGGCTCTTCTGCCTGCCGGAGGCTGCCTAGAAGCCTCCTGCACCATTTGATGTTTCTTTTGTTATCTCTCCTCACTCTGTGCCTGTGATTGGGATCTGCCAGTGACCCAGGAGGTGTTTCTGCCTCTTGCTGCCTCCAGGCTGAGATTCCCAGAATCCAGGAGGAGCTGTGCCCAGACATTTAGGCCACCTCCCTGTCTCAGCCCAGCCTTCTGTGCTGGTGCCCCATAAGGGAAAGGTGATGGTTTCCTGCCCTCCCTGGACCCTGAAGCCCCACTGAGAGCTGTTTGCTTGGACTGGATTTCGGGTTGAAGGCATGTACCACAGGGACTCTGATGAGGCCCTGGGGTGGTGGGCCATGTATAGCAGATGGTTCTGGGAAGTGAACTTGACCTGGCTGAGGGAAGCCTGCCCAGTCTGGCTGGTGGAGCCCAGCTGGCCTCAGAGTGTTTGTGTTTCCGCTCAGATCCTTACTGTAGCTAAACTGACCAGAAAAATGGACTTTCTGTACCACCTCCCCCACCCCCATGCTGTGCCAGTTATTTCTACAACAACCCCTTGGAATAGAATAGGCAAAAGAACATTTTATCCTATGCCTTGGGTGCCATGTATGGCACCAGCAAGTTTTTTTACATTTGCTATGTTCTTAAGACAGCAGCTTAGAAGCTGAACTATTACCCCCATTTTGCAGATGGGGAAACTCAGTTTCAAAGAAGTGAAATGACTTGCCTCGGATCACACCAATTTTAAGTGGCCAAACCAGAAACTACACCTAGGTCTGTCTGTCTCCAAGTTTAGTACTTTCTAAACTTCTAAAAAATATATTTGCCAGAGGCAGTACAGGAGAAATCAAGAATTTCTGCCTTTTCTAACCCATGCTTTGTATCATGCCTAACATTGAGATCATGCTTTAGCTTTTTGAAAATACTTCCCATCTGTTGCCCCGTTTTATCTTTACAACATTCCCTGGAGGTAAGTAGAACAGGAATGTAATAATAGATGATGTTTGTGAAGTGCTTATTGGATACCAGACTCTTAAGCACTTTACCTGCAGGATCTCATTTAGTCCATGCAAACCGCCTTGTGAGGTAGTTGCTCTTACATCCCCCTTGTATAGATGAGGATTCCGAGGAGGCTCAAAGACATTAAGTGACTTCCCCAAGGTCAAACAGCTAGTAAATGATGTGGTAGAACTTGCTGGGAAAGATTGAAGGCTGAAGAAGAGGGTGACATGGATGAGATGGTTGGATGGCCTCAGTGATTCAACGGACATGAACTTGGGCAGATTCCAGGAGACAGTGGGGGACAGGGAGACCTGGTGTGTTGCAGTCCATGGGGGTCACAAAGAGTTAGACACGACTTAGCAACTGAACAACAACAAAGAACTTGAATCCAGATATTTCTATCCATGAAACCTGTAAGCTTAATCCTTCGCAAGTACCAAGTAACAGAAATAGTGCTTACTAGTAATAGGAGCTAACTTTTGTTTGTTTATTTGGCCACACCGTGCAGGACCTTAGTTCCCACCAGCGACTGAACCTGTGCCCCCTGCCAAGGAAGTGCAGAGTCCACCACTGGACCACTAAGGATGTCCCCAATAGGAGCTAACTTTTGCAGTGTTTTAATATTTATGGACACTTTCACATACATTACTTCATGTGATTTCTCCCAAGCCCCATGAATTAGTTTTGCCGTGATACTTATCCCTATTTTCCAGATAAGGAAATTGAGGTTCAGAGAGGTAAAGAGATCAAGTCAGTGGCAGAACCAGGGTTAGAATCTCTGCCTCCCGAGTCCCAGCGTTCGTTTTGCAGCCCCTTCGGTCTGTTCACGTGCACTCCTCTCCCCTACAGATCATTCATCCAGGGGCTGCAGGCCCTCCAGCTGCAGCCCCGGCCTGGGCCATGTCTTCTTCAGATGAAGAAACACTCAGTGAGCGGTCATGCCGGAGCGAGCGGTCATGTCGAAGTGAGCGGTCTTACAGGAGTGAGCGGTCAGGGAGCCTGTCTCCCTGTCCCCCAGGGGATACCTTACCCTGGAACCTGCCTCTGCATGAGCAGAAAAAGCGGAAAAGCCAGGACTCGGTGCTGGACCCTGCGGAGCGTGCTGTGGTCAGAGTCGCCGGTAAGAGAGGCCTGGACTGAGCTGGGTGCTGTGGGTGTCCTGGCTGGGGGTGGGGTGGTGGAGGGGCCCTCCCCTGGGCTCTCCGACAAGCCAGCTGGAGTCCAGTTTGGAGTTATTACTACTGGAAAGATGATGAAAAGACATTAAAGAAAAATTTGAAAGAGGAAAGTCCGCCACTCCTGATCCCAGTGTGCTACCATGAGGCCCATTTTCCTTTTTCATCTTCTTCCCTGCCTTGGTTCCCGTGCAGTTGTATTTTCCATGTAGTTGCTTGCCTTCCTTCATGGCTTATGCACCATTGTGAATCTGATTTTTTTCTACTCACTCCTACATCAAAAAGATTTTCCACATGACATCTCAGGCTTTATATTACCATTTTTAAAGCCTGTGTAATATTTCACGATTTTTAAAATCCTACTCATTTTTCTTTTTGGGGGGGCCACGATAGACAATGCTGCAGTGAACATCTTTATAAATCAAAACACTTAACTTCATTGAGTTATTTTCTTGGAAAAAAGTCCTTGGAGAAGGCAGTTTAGCTCACATTGCCTTCTAAAAATGTGGTTCCTGTTTACCCTTTCTGCAGAGTGAAAGCTGGGGCTGCTGCCCCTTTGCTGAGCAGCAGAACTGTTGCCAGGGCAGTGGTCACCTGCCCAGATGTTGGAGTCAGAGAGGGGAGGTGCTGGACTGTGGCCCCGCCTCCAAACAGCTGTGTGATCTGGGCAAGTCTCTCACCCCTGCCAGAGCCTCACTTTCCTCCTCTTGAGGATGCCTCCTGTGCAGGGCTTTTGTGAGGATTAGAGGAGAAAATGTATATAAAGCTCTTAGCACGGTTCTTGGCTCAGTAAAGGGGAAGCGCTCTCTCTGCTGCTTCCACCAAAGGCTGGATCCGGAGCTGCCTCCGTGGGTTGTGCTCAGCCTCTCAGGAGGCGTTGGTACCAGAGTGCAGATAGAAAGACAGACAAAGCAGTATCTGCAGCAAATTCAGTGACATCACCCACTTTCAATCCATCACCAAGGCCTGTCCTGCTCCCTCTTTTGCGTCCCTCAAACAATGCACCTGCCCGCCTCCACTTTATCATCTCTACCTGTACCACCAAACACCATCTGATAGTTCTCCTCCTTCCAGTCCTGCCCCATTTCCTTCACATGACTGGCAGAGTATTTTGTTCAAAAATCAAACCTGATTCTGTTCCTCAGCTGCTTACCAACCTTCTTTGGCTGTTCATCCCTGTGGGATAAAGGCTATATCAGACACCCATCAAAATTACCCCTACTCCCAGGCACCCTGCCGCATGGAGCTGTTCCTTGTCCCCCACATATCAGACCTCCACACCTGAACTTTCTTCTCTGCGAGGTGGTGGAAGCCCCCCTCCTCTCGTAAGTGCCGCCTCTTCTGTCCCTGTTGCCCCAGAGGTATCCAGAGCTCCCTCCTCCGCTCTTGTATTCATGCTTTTCTCTCCTCTGTGTTCCCTGGTACAGTAGAGCAGTTATCCCATGGGGTGCCCGTCACTCCCTTAGGACTGTGAACAATTCCAGACCTTATCTCATTGATTATTATTATTTTTTTTTTGCTGATGGTTTTACCCCCAGCTCTTTGCACAGGGCCTTGTGCATATTGGAGATCAACCAGTATTGAATGAATGAATGAAGGCAAGGAGTGTTGAGAGGATAATATGTGACAGATTGTGATCCAGGAACAGGCAGTGGGTTGTAATGGAAAGCTCGACATGGGGAGGGCTATGTGGGCTCAAGTAATCGGGAAGGGATTTGAGAGGGGTTGAGCCTCAAGGGAGGAGACCTGGAAGACGAGCTGAAGAGTTTGAGCCCCTGTTGTGGGCTTCCTTTGTGGCTCAGCTGGTAAAGAATCCACCTGCAGTGTGGGAGACCTGGGTTTGATCCCTGGGTTGAGAAGATCCCCTGGAGAAGGGAAAGGCTACCCACTCCAGTATTCTGGCCCGGAGAATTCCATGGATTGTACAGTCCATGGGGTCGCAGAGTCAGACACGACTGAGTGACTTTCACTGTGGGAAGTAGGAAGCCCTTGGCGGAAGGACTCTTTGGTCCTTCTCAAGACCTCTGGGACAATGGCATCAGTCAGTGAAGTTTCAGAGCTGTCCCTGTGATGTAGGAGGGGTTTATTTGTTTCCACCCTTGAAGGACCCTCATCGAGGGGCCTCTAAACGCTCAAACCCCTCATTCTTCTGAAGGCAGCAGGGCAGAGGCCTTTTCCTCCCTTCCTCACACCCTCTAGCCCCATACTCTATCACCCATGTGCACAGATGTGGAGCCTGTGGATATGGAGGGTCAACTGTATCATATCAACTGATCTATAAGGGACTTGGGCATCTGTGGATTTTGGTACCTCCTGGGGTTCTGGAGCCAATCCCTTGCACACACTGAGGGATGACTCTACTTATAGATTCCTTTGTGATGAATTCCCCTCCCAGGCTTCTCTGAAGAGCCCCAAGGGATGATTTGCCTGCTGTTTAGCATTCCGAGTCTAGAACAGAAATGGACTCAAGGGGGCTCAATCCGTGAGGGTGCTGCTGGGTCCATGTGCTGTTTCGGGCACCGGGACTGATCTTCTTTACATCCTGACATTGCCACGTGACTGTCTTGGGGTGGGGGCTGGGCCAGTGAGGCTGAAAACGGGGAGACTGCCATGGTTAAAAATAACTTGTGTGCTGCAGTTGGGCGTGTTTTGTTAGCAGGAGAGAGGAGAGGCAGCAGAGGAGAGGCGGGACTGCTACTTCAGGGCCCCGGCTGAAATCTTCCTGTGATTTCAGAGCGTGGTGGGGGTTCCACCAGAGTAATTAAGAAGGCAGCCTTCCTTCTCCGGCAGCTGCTTCCTGCGAGGGTGGGAAGGGCATGTTTGGGAGACCCTGTGTGCTCTGAAGCTCTCTGATGTTAGAACTTACATTCGGGGAGGAAATGAAGTCAGTCTTATCCTGGAAGCCAGCTGAGGCCTGTGTAATTTTCTCCTCCCTGTGGGCCTGGGTTCTGAAGCGAAGTAGGGGTGTCTGAGTCAGTCTCACCAAATACACAGACTGCCCCAGTGCCTGGCCTACTCGGTGTGCTGCACGGGTCTCAGGGCCTCCCTCACGCTGGAGAGGTGAATGGGGGACCCCTGCTGATGACACATGTCAGATGGAGAGGCATGTCGGGCTGAGAAAACTGCTGATCTTAAGTCTACAAAATCAGAACAGGTTCTAGGGGCCCCACACATGGTATAACCAATTCTCCCCATCCTCATCCTTTCCCTCCATTTCTTTTTCTTCTCTCTGCTTTGCTAGCCCTATTCTCAACTCCTTAAGCCCAGCCACACCAAAGTGGAACATTAGTCATTAATGAGAAAACCTTGTTTCTGTTGATCATAGAGATTTCATGATAACAGCAGGTTAGGTGGGACATGTGTTAGAATCTGAGGTCCAGGGGATTTAAGGGACTTGCTTGGAGTCACATAGGAACAGTAGACCCAGATCTTCTAACTCCAGGTACATCGCTGTTTCCATTCCCTTAGGCAATACCTGATAACCAGGCCAGCTGGATTTTTCTGCTGGCTACAATCTAAATAGCTGACTGGGCCTCCAGACTCACCAGAGAGTCATTCTGGTCACCTCTGGGAGAGGCTTCACAATCCTGAGCTATAGAAAAAAGCAGAGACAAAGATCTAGTGGAGTTTGCCTCTTGGGAGCCTTTAGCTCTCTGTTATCTGGTGAAGGGTGGGCAGGGCCACATGGAAGGGGGGATCTGGGGAGGGTACTTGGGCAAGGAGCCAACCCCACAGGCTAGAAGAGGGCAGAGGAGAGAAGGTTGTATCCCTTGGGGCTTGTGAAGCCTTGGGGGAGGAAAAAACCAGTGCAGGACCCTAGTCACATGGCTGGACACCGCTCGACTCTAGGGGGCGCCATTCAGCTTTTGTCATTGTAAATTTGTATTTTATTGTGGCAAGTTTCCTGCAGATGGCAGTAAAGTGTCTGATAGAAGGGACCCTGTTTGGGCTAGGGGCTGGGCTGGGGGCAGGAGGGATTCCTCATCTACCTACCAATCAGGAATTCAACCATGTAACGTCATATATTCAGGACTCTCCCTCTTCTTGGCATTAATACTTAAAGATGACTGAAAATGGAATCACTTCTTCATGGAACTAGTTCAGAGGCCAGAAGGGAAAGAATAATTACTTTCCTGTATGTGTTGTGAAATAGGGCTTCCTAGGTGGCGCAGTGGAAGAGAATTGCCTGCCACTGTAGAAAACACAAGAGGTGGGGGTTCCATCCCTGGATTGGGAAGATCCCCTGAAGTAGGAAATGGAAACCCGCTCCAGTATTGTTGCCTGGGAAATTCCATGGTCAGAGGATCCTGGAGGGCTACAGTCCATGGGGTTGTGAAGAACTGGACATGAATGAGCACCTGGGCATGCACACATGTATTGTGAAAGAGGGGAGCACAGGGACTCAGGGCTGAGGCATGGCCTCCCATGCACCAGTAGAAAGCATCTGTAGGATTTGCTCTTGGGAGCCCTTCAGCAGGTGCTCGTGACGTCATCATCCCCAGCACCAAGCATCCCCAGCATCCAAGGTGGTCTCCCCCAAGAAGCCTTCCCTGATTTCTCCACCAGTCAGACAGCGATTGTGTCTCTAGCCTTGTTTCAACTGGCCTTCTGTTAAAGCTCATTGTTTCCAGGTGTGTTTCCCTCACCAGATCTAGAGCTCACTGTAGTCAGGAGGCCCATCTCACCCTTCCTGGTTTCGCCCCAAGATCTCACTCTGAGAATGTGGGCTCTGGAAGCTAACGGCTCTGTGAGGGCTATGAAATGCAACTTGATGCTGGGGTTTCTCCTGCTTTTGAGCCTAAGCTCCGCTACTGGAGTGATTCAAGGGCTCACCCCTGGGGAGACAGCCTTGAGAGCTGTTGCCTGGTCAGGGCAAGAAGCTTGCTTCTCTGTGCCCGTGTGCCTCTCCTCAAGGATGGAAGCTCTCAGAAGGTTCCTGTTGGCTTGGTCATTCATTCATTCGGTTAAACAAGTGGGTTTAGCCCCAGCTGTGTGCTGGTCACTGTGGAGACACGCGAATCTGGAGTCAGAAAACCCGAGTAAATTATTTATTTCTTTGGGCTTCAATTTCCTTATCTGTACAAGGGAGGTGATGACATCTGATTCGAATGATCATTGGATGAGAGTCAAAACATGCCAGACAAATATGGGTTAACATGTCTGATACTGGACCTGGCATGTCATTCCTTGTTTTCCCCTGGACAACTAGAGGAGACAGTGGGGAGAGACTCCAGGAGGCCAGCAGTTTCCTAGGTGAGCAAGGAAGAAGCCCCAGTTCTCTTAGTCTTGTACCTTTTTTTGTTCACTCCAGGGCTTTGAGCAGATGGAAGTGTGTGTGCGCGCGTGTGTGTGTGTGTGTGTGTGTGTGTGTGTCTGTGTTTCTGGCCAAGCCATGATACGAAGAATGGGATGCGGGGGCAGGGAGAATGGATGCCTAAAAATTCCACTGGGAATCCCTCCTCCCGAGCCCAAGGAGCCTCCTCCTCCTTTCTGGCAGTATCCTCAGAGTCCCAGGCCCTGTCCTGGAGCTCTGTTTCAGTAGCAGGAGAGATGATCAGGAGAGAGTCCCTGAAAGTGGGGCAGAATGAATTGTAGCTACACACCACCGGCTCGGCTCCAGCTCTTTGACAGTGAATCTGGGTCACATTAGCTGCAGGGATGGAGGGCGACCACGTGGGCAGAATTCTGTGGAAGCAGCAGAAAAGACAGCCAAGCTGTCCTTTCTCTGAGGCTCAGGGTCCTTGTGGGACCCCCCAGCTGGTCAGGGAAGGTGGTTGTCACATTGTGAGGTGCCATCTTTATGTTGCTGAATTCCCATCATGCTTTTTGAGTGACTTCCCAGGTGACACAGAGACAGGTTTGGAGTGGCAGTCTGACTCACACCCTTTCTATTCTGAGAGCAGCCTGGAACCAAGGTTAGGAATGCGGAGGAAGGATCGGTTAACTTGGGGGGCTGTGAAAGGCTGCCATTTCTCACCCCCAGGGGTTTTGATGCCTCCAGAGGATCTGACAGTACAGCAGGGCCAGGGGCTGCACTTGTCTTTTATTCCAGTGGTCCTTCCCCTGGGGAGAGGTCTGTGAACGCACCTGGGTATGAACGTTAAGAACCCATCATCACCATTGTGCTATCTCGAGCCTGGCCAGTTGCTGTGGCTCGGGCCTGCCGTGATTTGGCCCTGGGGCTGCCTGTTGCCACCTGTCAGGTAGAAGCTGGCCAGCTTCCTGGCTGTGCCTTGGCTTCCCTGCAGGAGCAGAGCCGGTACTCCTGGCTATAATCTCCGCCCAGACTTAGGATGTTGCTGCAGAGATGGTCTGGAAGGCCCTGTAACCTGGGGAGTGATTATGGGCTGACATTTCTCTCCTCAGCTGTGTCCCACCCCTACCCCAGAAGGCACCAGGCTTTTGCCTTTGGGTCAAGGGGAGGATTCCACCTGGAGCCTCAGTGGGTGTATCTCTAGGCATCCTCTTCCCTTCTCATTCCTTCCTTTCCTCTTTTCCTAAATTTCCATTCATTCACTCCAGGGAATGGCTTTGGGAGTTGGCTGGAGTCCCGGGTCTATCACTTCATCAGGTGGGTGACCCTGAGTAGTTACTAACTTCACCGAGCCTCACTTTCTCACAGTTAGAACGAGGGCGTGAAAGAGCCACTGCTAGGTGGATTACCTGAGCTAATGGGAGTGAGGGACTCGGCCGTGCCTGCTGTGCAGTCAGACTTGATACATGTTAGCTATTCTCATTAATATCATTCATTCATGCACCTGTGCGCTAATTTATGATTTGTTGATTCACCCCTTTGCTCATTCATCGTTCATTTAACCATATTCCTAGGGCTGCTGTGTGGGCTTCCTAGGTGGCGCTCGTGGTGAAGAGCCTGCCTGCCGATGCAGGAGACATAAGAGATATGGGTTCAGTTCTGAAGTAGGGAAGATCCCTGGAGGAGGGCATGGCAACCCACTCCAGTATTCTTGCCCGGAGAATCCCATGGACAGAGGAGCCTGGTGGGCTACAGTCTAGTGGGTCACAAAGGGTTGGACATGTCTGAAAGCACACACCGACACCCAGGACTGCTGTGTGCTAGACTCAGAGTGGGCTTTAGAACCCAGCTCCAGCCTGTGAAGGCAGCTAGGATGCAGCGTGAACTGTGCACGTTGCAAGCCCAGAATTGTGAGGATGTTCCGAGAGGGAAGGGCTTCCTTCTACTTCTGCCCTGCCTCTTAGCTGAAAGCAATGATGGCATTTGATCTGCGACTTGGAAAAGACATAGGAATTTGTCAGGACAACCTGAAGAGAGAGGACATGTCCCTGTTGCTTGTTTCTGTTCTTGCTCTTCTTTCTTTGGCCTCAGTAGAAAAGATGGAAGGGAGGTGAAGAGAGAACAGTTGATGGGAAATAGGATGAAAGAATCCAGAGGGTGGTTTGGGGAGTTGAACTCTGGACTCAGTCCAGGAGCTCCTGAGAGCTGATGCCAGCTGGGATCCCCTAGTAAACAGTAGTTGGAAAAGCTACTGTGTTTTGAGTCCGAAACGTGTGCCAGGCATGAACATATATTGTTTAATCCTTATGGAACCTTGGAAAGTTGTTGCTATTCTCCCTTTTTACAGAAGAGGAAAGTTGAGGAACTTGTTTGAGCTCATACAGTTGGCTAATAGTGGACCTGGGATACAGTACTGAGCCTGCACAGCATCCCTGAAACACAACATGGGCACGTGCTCTTTGGAGATGCTCATTGCTGGCGCTCAGGTTGGCCTAACTCCAAATCCCCTGCCTCTGCAGAACACTTCAAACATACACTATAAAGCTGTGAGAATACAATAACCTCCCATCACCCAGATTCAAGAATTAGCAATTCATGGCCAATCTCAGTTCATAACATTCCCCAATTCTGCTTCCCTAGTTACATAGATGTAAACTCCAGAAATCACATACTTTGAGCTCCCACAGGTTTCCCTGGTGGCTCAGTGGTAAAGACTCTGCCTGCCAATGCAGGAGACATGGGTTTGATCCCTGGGTTGGGGAGATCCCCTGATGTAGGAAATGGCAATCCACTCCAGTATTTCTTGCCTGGGAAATCCCATGGACAGAGGAGCTACAGTCCATGGGGTGGCAAAAGAGTTGGACACAACTTCGTGACTAGACGATAACACCTCCCACACTTCCTAACTATTCCATTGCCTTTCCCCCCATGGGAAGTATATCAGTTTATTTGCTCAGTAGTTCTGTCTGAAGTCTGGCCAAGTTCCACGGAACCATTTCACAGAAGTGCGAGGAGGGATTTTTACTCCTGGCCCAGGGGTGTGTCGGTGTCGCTCGTCTGATCCTCAGTTCCTCCTAGCTTGAGGTTCATGCCCTGCTCCCCGGACACACAGAGCTAGGCTGGAGTGCACCTGGTTCTGTGTCTGAAATCTTGATTTCTGAGGGTGGTGTCTGTCTGGTTTGCCTAAAATACTTCAAATCCGCAGACCCTGGGTTTGAATCAGCACCCTGCCAATGTACTTGAGGAAAGTACCCCCAAAATAGATTTTTGAGGATTTGGTCTTGAGAGACTGAAGTTGAGATGCAAAAGGAGTGAAATCTTTTAAAACCACGTGCTGTCTTGTGTTCAGTCGCTTCAGTCCTGTCCGACTCTTTGGTTCCTAATGGACTGTGGCCTGCCAGGCTCCTCTGTCCGTGGGATTCTCCAGGCAAGAATACTGGAGTGGGTTGCCGTGCCCTCCTCCAGGGGATCGTGTCAACTCAGGAACTGAACCTATATCTCTGGTGTCTCCTGCATTGTAGGCAGGTTCTTTACCCACTGAGCTACCCAGGAAGCCCTAGAGGGAAGGAATTCTGTTCTTGTGCGAATATAGGTAATTCAGCCCCAGGTCTACGCTGTCACTGCTGAATTATTCCATGTGACTCTGACCTTCCACAGGAGTAGCCACTGCTCTCTAAAGCCTGAGGTAGTATAAGCTGGGGAGATGTTTCAAGTGGAGGGGAGCTTTGTAGGTTACAAGCCACACCCCCTAATTTGAGGAGCCTCCCAATTCCCCAAGGGGTCCAGACTGCCTGTGGCCCTGTTTGGTAGGAACTTCAGAGGCCCCCCACCCTGCCGGATGAGGCCCTCCCCTGACCCAGAGCAGGAAGGGAGATTGGGTGTGGTTGAGCACACGGGGCTCATGTCAGCCTCGATTCCTTAAAAAGAGAAAATAAAACATATTCACAGAGACTAGGAGATTGGAGAGGGGCCAGTACCTTTTCCAGCTTGTACTGATATGTTTTAAGTGCTAAGCTTTGTGCTTAGGTTCTTCTATGCTTTGTTTGACCTAATCCTTGAAATAACTTGAGGAGGCAGACGTGCTGCAATTGAGGAAACAAACCCAGAGAGTTGGGTAACTTGCTCAAGGTCTCCCAGCCAGTGAAGGACCAAGCTGGAATGGCACTAGCTCTGCCTAGGCTAACCCACTGCCTCCCCCATTACAAGGAACAGTAGTTTAATAATAGCTAACATCTGTGTGCCACTTCAAGGTTCACGGAATGTCTTAACACCCATTATCTCCAAGGAGCCTCAGGAAGCCCGGGTTGGGCAAGTTATTCCACGCCCCTTTGAGACAACTGCCTATCAGGGGTCCAGCTTCTGCTCATTTCCCCCAGTAAGGATTGAAGAGTCTTTGGCATTGGCTCTGATAAGCCAGAGGAGAAGGCCCAGGGAGAGGCTGAGGTGGAGAGACTTGGCCAGTTGCTATGGTAACCCAGATGGCTGAGTAACCATTTTGAGGGTTGCTATGGTGACAGGGTGATGGGCTGCTGGGTGGCTGGGATCTTGTCTTTCTGGGTGGCTGGCACCCTCCAGGCCTCATAAATTAGTGGTGTTGAACTTTCAGAAAGGAAGAGGGCAGCATGATAGTGGGCAAATTCCTACCCCAGAAGCAGATTTGGGAACTTTGGGCAAAGTTTAGCAAGGGTTTCCAGGGGCTGGGCTGAAAAGGAGCTTTGGCTGGGACTAGCTAAAGCTGATGTCTAAAAGGATGGTGGGGCTGGGCCTGGAGGTAGGTCTAAGCCTAGAACTAGGTTTTCTTCCACGAGTTGGCCAATGGATAGCCTCTTTAGTGTCTGTCTGTCTGGTTGGCTGGCTCCGGCTACTGTTAGAGCACAAGAGACAGTGTACCTTTGCAAAGAGGACCAGAGAAAACACACACACACACACCCTCCCTGCTAGCAAGTAATTTATTTATAAAGCAGCAATTAACACATGTAAAATAATGCAGCATGAGCCAAACTGAAGAAGTGCTAGGAGTAAGCCTTCCAAAGGCTGGAGGAGCACCAGCAGGAGGATTTGCACTTCCCTATTTCCTCTCTGTGCACGACCTGCCCTCAGCTCTCGGCCACTGAATTGGACTTAGTTGTCTTGAATCACAGATCTAGTTCACAGCCCCCACCTCTGTGTGTTTTCAGCAAGGCACCCTTGCCTTCAGCAAATATTTACTGAGCACCCATTAGGTGCAAAGCATTGTGTGCGGCCGTATGATGAAGAAAGTGAAATCAATTCTTCTGCCTCAAAGAATTTGTGAACCAGGGCACTAGGAGGCCGTGATGTAGGTAGATTGCATGCGCAGTATATGTGGCTGCCCCAGGAATGGGGAAAGAATGGGTTTGTGGTTGGGATGTTTGAGAAGAGCCTCTTCTATCTGAATTGACTAAAAAATAACCTCAGGTCGTTTTCAGGTGAGCTTTTACAAGATGTGCAGGAGATCATTAGATGGAACTGGGGATGGAGGACATTCCAGGCGAAGCTTCTGAGTTTGATTGTTAGGGATAAGGGAAATCAGACTCTAAAGGAAGGTAGATGTCAAAATATGGAGGACTTTGAATGCCGGGCGGAGATAAGGGAAGCTGTGGGAGAAGCATACTTTCTTAAATACCCTTGCCTTCTATGGAGTCAGAAGCCACAGGCAGCTGAGTATTTTAGAATCGTCTGGTTCAGTCATTCATGCATTTAATCGAAAGTTAAAACAAATATTTAATCAGTACCCTCTGGGCCAGGTCATTTGCTAAATGCTAAGGATCCTGTGGTGAACAAGACACACAAACAACAGCCCTCAGGGAGCTAGTGACTTAGTAAGGAAGGAAGACACTGAACCTGTAACTCCAGTGTGATGGTCATTACCCGAGGGGAGTAGAGAGGCAGGAGGGCCTACTAATCCGAGAGATTTTCAGCAGAGGCCTGAGCAGGAGCGAGCCAGGAGAAAAGAGGAGAGCAGTGGAGGGTTCTGGCCTGGGAGAAAAGCAGGTGGGGAGGCCTTGAGGAGAGAGAGCCCATAGGAGGTGGTGAAAGAAGTTGAACCTTAGGGAGAGAGGCACCTGGTGAGGCTTTTAAGAAGAGGAGGACACTCAGAGAAAATAGGGCTTTATTTACTTGCATTACCCCTTCCCACCACTAGATGCCCTTCGGAGTACACCTTGTCTCCTTCAGCTTCCCCTTGGCAGCCTCTTTGGAAATGCAACAGCAGTCTCACTATTGGAGCAAAGGAAAATCATGGACCAAAAGGAGAGAGCCTCAGAGCTGTCCCAATTGTGTGGTCTGGCTATAAATTTAGACGGTTGCCTGGAAAAAACTAAAAACTCCCCTGCCTAGGCTTCATTCTTCCCATCACTCCCCACCCCCCCAGCAGCCGCTTTGTTCCTCTATCCTTGTAAAATTTTCTCTGTATAAAACGGGAACATCAGCCAAACATGTGGACTTCCCCTTTTCCATTCATTAGAAGAATGCATTACTTCAAAATCTCTTGGGAGCATTTAAATGCAAATCGTGTCAAGAAGCCCTTCTAGCCACAACCCAAACCAGAACTTTCTTCCTTAATTACCATGCTTCTTAATGGCATCTCAACCCCTTGCCCTCTCCCTCAGATCACCCCCGAAGCCTCCAGCAAAGCCTAGTTCCCAGAACAGATTCTCATTCCCTTCCTGCACTTGCCTTTCCTCACCTTTGGCAATTCTTGAGCAACCTGCTCGCTAAGTGGTGCATGTAGCAGCCGCAGGAAGGGATGGAGCAACTTTCCAATTTACTGTGCTGAAAATGAGGAGGCAGATACTGTTTGGGGGCGAGGGTGGAGGTGTGTGTGTCTGTATGTTTGTGTCTGGGCTTTCCTAGCTCCTCTGCTATGAAATAATATAGGAAATGCAGATGACTCAGCATGAATAGAGTCAAGATCCTCAGAGTTAGCATTTCTATATTCTCTGCTGTTTACGAAAAATGTGCTTATGCCATCAATCACTGACTTCTGCATCCTGCATTTTCTACTGAAAGCCTTTTATTTTAAAAAGAATAAACCTCAAGCTTCTTCTCTTCCTTTTCTTAAACTGAGCTCATTAGCAGTTGATGCCAAACTGTGAACTAGCTTTTTCTGAGTACAGAGGACTAAACTGGAAGGAAACGAGCATTTGTCCAAGGCGCCTCCCTGTCTGTCCTCTTTCAGGCCCTTCCCTGTATGATCTCTATGCCTAGAAGTTGGGCAGGTCAGCAAAATTTGATGGAAAAAGACATGATTAATGACTTGCTCACACAATTTCTGATCATGGTATGATGTGGAAACAACCATCAAGCACCTATCAGTGAAAAGCATCATCTCTTCTTGTTATTAATGTGCTTGCTGAGCACTAATCAAATACTTGGCACTACTCATAGCGTACAGAGATGCAGGCCTTGCCCCGGGGTGAGAAGCTTCTCTTAAAAATCTGGAGAATGGGAACTGAAATGGAAGCCCAAGTCCCAAATTTGTCAGCTCAGTGTCACATGAATTCTTTTTTGACTTGCTAGTGCGCTGTTATTGTGAGATCAGTGAGCCTAATTTTTAACTCACAACCACATTCCCACCTGCTTGCTGCTGCCCTCCCCCTAAACCCCCAAAATTAACAGACTTGCGGAGGCTGGGAAGGATAATGGCTAGATAGGTGTAGATGTGGGCAAAAAATCACCTGCATTTACCTGAGTTCCTCACTGCTCTTGCCTCAGTGCAGCCCATGAATACTGGCCTGAATGGAGGATCAGAGGATGTTGGGAATGCCCTCCTCAAAATGGTCCTCAGTATATTCCTACCCGCATTCCCCAGCACTCTTTCTTCATTCTTTCCCTTTTCCCTGAGGACAGAGAGTTAGTGGCTTGCCTTTTTCTTCTGTGAGCAGTTAGGCTCCAGAATCCTTTTGTTGCATAGCAGACTCTGTTCAGCCTCAGGTCCCCACATTTCTCCCTTTTTATCTAAGCCTCTGTCCCTGTGGCCGTCACGGTGTAACAATATTCCTGTTGCATCGGTTCCCTGTAGATGTGTTATCTCCCCTCTCTCCTCTTATTCACCCCACGGTTCAGTCAGAATCCTGTTTTCCTTCCCTCAGTTGTCATTTCTCAGGCTCTGGCTCCTCGTTCTTGGCCTGGTTTATTTCATGGAGCTGGGATTCAGTTTCTTCCGTTTCTGGAAAACCCTTTGTTCCTGGGATTCTTTGTGGTCTGAGTGTTCCCTTGGCCTCGCCCGGCAGCCCGTCTGGATCTTGCCCCGGCTTCCTCCTGACCGTGTCTGGCCCTGCGACCTATCTAGGTCTTTGGCTCGCTCCCTAACCTTCAGCGTCCCTGGGTCCTTCTCCAGCCGCGGCACAGGCCCAGCTCGGCTTCTCTCCAGCCAGGGGGCTCCCTCCTTTGTCCCGGCTCCGGGTGTGGGCCCGCCCCGAGTGGGGCAGCCCGCCCGCCCCGCCGAGTGGGCCCCGGGGCTCTCCCCCACCGCGGCGGCCGGCCGGGCCTTTCATCCCGACGCGCCGGGAGCCTCCCACCCGGCGGGGCTCGGGCGGAACGCCCCCGCGGGGGCCGGCCTCGCGCCCCCCACCCCGGCCCCGGCCGCGTCCCGGCCGCGCGGGGGGCCCACAGACCCCGGGGGTGGGGGTGGGGGTGGAGGGGGTCGCGGGGGCGGCCGCTCGGGGCCCGAGGAGGCGGCGGGGAGAGGGGCGGGGAGCGGGCCGGGCCTGGCGCTCCTGACGGGAGGAGCCGCCGCCGCCGGCGGGGCGGGCTGAGGGAGGAGCGGAGCCGAGGGGTGGGGAGGCGGAAACGCCAGCGGGACCGGCGGCGGGGCGCGAGCGGGCTGAGGAGCCGAGCGCGAGCGGCAGGCCGGACGAGGCGGGCGCGGAGCGGAGAACCGAGAGCCGGGGGCACCGCCACCACCGCCGCCCTCGGGCCGCACAAAGGGGTCGAGGCTGGGGCTGCCGCCTCAGCGCGCCGGCCTGGAAGCGGCGCCCGCCGGGGCCCCGGGAGAGCGCGGCGCGGGCGGCCATGGCCGGCTACGTGCCGGGTCAGCAGCCGGCCAACCGCAACCAGGAGAAGGAGTTCGTGCAGGCGTACGAGGATGTGCTGGAGCGCTACAAAGGTGCGGCGGCGGCGGGCGGGCGGGCGGCCCTGGCCGGGGGCGGGCTGGAGCCGGGGCCCGCGGCAGGTGGGGCGGCGGGCGGGGTGGCGCCCACCCGCGCCGGGGCCGGGCCGGAGCGGCCGTGGGCCGAAGCCGGCTCGTTTCTAGAGTTGAGACGAGCCTCCGAGCCCTCTCCCACCTGGGACGGCGCCTTCACAGCACTAGTTACATTATGAGCCCTGTTATCTGGCCTCTGCTAGAAGGAGGCGAGGCCAGGCGCCGCTTCGGAGACCAAACGCGGCGGGGAGTGCGGGGAGGAGGAGGAGGAGGAGCCGGGGCGGGAGAAGCCACCCGTTCCTGGAGAGGCTCGGACCTCCGCGTGCCCGCCGGGGTCCCTCGCCCCCTTTTGTCTCCTTCGGCCTCCGATCAGTCGCGTGGCAGCGGAGGTTGTGAATCACCTTGGTTCCTTGGGGGTCGGGGTGGGGGGCAGTGGGTGAGCGTCGGGCGGGGTCGGTGAGCGTGCAGGTTTGGTGACGAGGTCGCCTCCCACCCCCAGCCCCTGGGCTTCCAGCCTGATCGAGGCAGGGGTCTACTGGTCTTGGTCCTCCCGACCCCCTAAAAATTTGTCTTGGGAGGTCGGATTTCCAACCCCTGGAAGCTCTCTTGCTAAGCAGTTCTGCAAGTTAATGCCTTGTCCAAAGCCTGGGTGTCTGCAGAGAAAGTTTTGACAGGCCCGGAGGCTGGTGGACCGCGTTTGCCTAACTGCTGGAGGTGCCCTTTAAGTGGAAGCAGGGATTCGTGGCCTCGGTAGGCCCATGCTTTGATTTTTAACATCTAGTTTTGGGATTTTGCTTTGTGTGGCGGTTGTGCTTGCCACAGACATGGAGATTTCCCCAGAAACTACATGGACAGCACTTTCTCCTGTTTTATTCAGCTGGGGCCCTTGTGACTGGGCCTTTAGTTTCTTTTCATCTGAAGGAGAGGAAACTTCAGCCCTTTTGACCGAGTCCAGCATACTTGTTTATGGCAGCCACTCAGTGAAGGGAAACTAATGAAGAAGCTGTAAAACGCTCCATCCCCCCGCCGTGCCATTAGAGCTCTGCTTGGGAATGCAGCAGAGAGAGAGAGAGGTAAAATGCTGAAATGGACCTGTTTAGGAGTTCTACTTGTTCCCTTCTGCATCAGCTCCTGTAAGCTGTCCAGGTTTTCCTGCCTGCAGCAAGTTTTCTGTCAACCCCCTTGTGGTCTTTCTTTTAAGAAATGTGGTTCATTTCAGTGCACAAAGGGATTAGATTGTGCTGCTGAACTTCATTAAAAAAAAAAGTGCTGCTAAGTGGATGGTTTCATTAAGTTTCTTTTGCAGGATTTTGGGCAACTCTTGTGCCCCTCTGGGCCTGTCTCTGGCTGCTGTAGCTTTAAAAACCAGCAGAATTAAAACAAAAATAAGTGAAGAAATCCCAGTACTTCAGTGGATCATCTTGCTGGTGGCCTCCAGCTGAAAGGAAGTGCGATTGCTGGCAGGTGAAGCTAGGAAAGAAGGGGGAAGTAGGGTTTGTTCCAGGAGAGGCTCCTGTGTCCAGTCCTTTTAGCTGTTTCACTCAGTTTGGCCTTCCTCTGAAGGACTTTGATCAGGTGTATAGGAATTTGATCCTTCCCAGACACAGATCTCTTTTTTGAGCGGAAGAATGAGTCAAAAATGGTGGGCCAGAGTCAATTAACTTGAGCTATATGAGACTGTTGTGCAGTCTGCTTTATGCTTAAGTGCCAAAGAATTTCTCTCCCTTCTCTGCACCATTCTCACTGGGAAGTCAGGGTGGATTAGCATCCGAACCTTTGTTACTTTGCTGTGTGGAATTTCTGCATTTTCCAGACTTAGAAATCCCCTTATTACCTTATAGAGAACTGTTTGCCTAAGCTGGAATCAGTAGAGTGAGCAGGGGAGGTAGTTTGTGAGGTTAAAGCCAAACATTCTTTTGGAGAGAGTTGGGGAAAGAGATGTTGATGATGATGGGGATCCTAGACACTCATTGTTTGACCCTTAAATGACTTGGATCTCTCTGCTTCTATTAATTTGTAGTCTCCTCACTCTACAAATGAAACAGGATTTTCGTACTCAGGAGAGCTAAAGTTTTCAGTTACATACACTGTCCCAGAAGGGGCAAAGATGAGAAGGGAAGCGATGCATTTGCAGCCTGAGGGGAGTAGGGCAGTATGTGTTGCAGCTGTATTAGGGTTGGTTGTCAAGCATGGGTTTTCCAGAATTGTGCCTGGCAACCATTTGCCTGTGTGTTGGTAGTGAGCATGGTTTTGGCAGGATTGGATGCAGCCTGGAGATAAACACTCTCTCATCTCCTGAATATCCGAAAGGCTCTTGCAGACCTTGACTGGCCAGCAAACAGGAGGTACTAAGTTTAGTTTAGTACCTAAACTTTGGATCCTAGCATTTTACAGTAAGCAGCAACCTGACGGAATCAGGATAGATTCTTCATTCTTCTGATCCTCCAACGAACAATTATTAAATATCTTTTAAAGGTAACATAGTGTTAGCCATGGAGATGCCAGAATTTTGAATGAGATCTGGTTCCTGCCCTTGGTCATTCATATCTAGCAAGGGAAACATACATGCAAGCAGATCGTTGTGATCCTGTGAGCAGTGCTGGAACCGATGTGTGTGGGTGAAGTGCTGCAGAAGCAGAGGAGAGATGAGTGTCTCCACTTGGGGTTCTCTGGGAGGTCTGAGAAAACTGGTGACATTTGAGTGAGCCTTTAGGATAAATGGGGTTTAGTCTGATGGAGGAGTGTAGGTAGGGGAGAAGGCAGAGGAAATAACACGTGCAAAGGCGTGAAGGTATGAACTGAATGGAGAGGTTTGAGGAATGGGAGTAGTTGAGTGTGACTGAAGGGCTAGAGTTTTGTGGCAGCTGGTGATACTGTAAAGAACTCAGAGTCCAGCATATAAAGATTCTTTTGTGGCTTCATTCCATGGGCATTGGGGGAGTTAGTCATTGAAAGTTAAAAAAAAAAAAAAGCAACCGTTTGTAGGCCAATTTTATTGCTTCATAATAGAGGACATACCTGTCCAGTGATTGGAAATTCTTACTGCTGCCTGGAGCACACTTTTCCTTATACCAAAGTGCTTGTGACGCTCATAATCAGATGGTTGCTTGGTAAATATCAAAACAAGAGAGAAATGTTTCATCCAGATGATGATATGGACTGGTCACATGTACACTGAGGTCCTTATGAACACCAATGGGAGCTAAGAAGGAACAGTCAGAGAGGTAGAACCAGAAGCTAATTCTTTTCCTAGTATAGAGACACACTCTATCCTTGGTCACGTATGGACGGAGTTTTAGCTTTTAGAGAGGACGTTTACTTCCCTGGTGGCTCAGATGGTAAAGTGTCTGGCTATAATGTGGGAGACCCAGGTTCAATCCCTGGGTCGGGAAGATCTCCTGGAGAAGGAAATGGCAACCCGTTCCAGTATTCTTGCCTGGAAAGCCCCATGGACGAAGAAGCCTGGTAGGCTACAGTCCATGGGGTCGCAAGAGTCAGACATGACTGAGCAGCTTCACTTTTCACTTTCACTTAGAAACAGACACACTCTGGATTTGAGGTGAGTGGTTAAACAAAAAAGGTAATATGTAAGGAGGAATTATACTATGTTTTCACAAAGCCCCAAAGACTGAAGGGCCTTTACATGCTAGGCTGGACTAGAAATAAAAAAGAACGTTTACGTTTCAATATTGGTAACATGGACTATTTGGTATTTAAAAGCTTCAGAGTTCTCAGCAGGTGCCAGGGGTATATGAAGCTAGTTAGGACTGCTTTTTTTAAAAAATCATACCACAGAAAAGAACTTACAAAACTTAGTGCACAGAGAGGAGTGAAGGGTCGGCATACTATTTAACAAATTGAGCAAGGCTTTGTATTTCTTCAGCCCTGCTACTGCTGCCACTGCTAAGTCGCTTCAGTCGTGTCCAACTCTGTGTGACCCCATAGACGGCAGCCCACCAGGCTCCCCCATCCCTGGGATTCTCCCGGCAAGAACCCTGGAGTGGGTTGCCATTTCCTTCTCCAATGCATGAAAGTGAAATGTGAAAGTGAAGTTGCTCAGTCGTGTCCGACTCTTAGCGACCCCGTGGACTGCAGCCCACCAGGCTCCTCCATCCATGGGATTTTCCAGGCAAGAGTACTGGAGTGGGGTGCCATCGCCTTCTCCAGTCCTGGTTTTGCCATTTACCTACACTGTGTGACCATGGAAAAGTTGCTTAACCTCTGAGCTTTGCATTTCTCATCTGTTAAAATGGGGATGACAATACTAACTCCTTGGGATTCATAAGAATATAAATGAGCTATCAACACATATTAGGCCATTAAGGTTCAGTAAAACCTTCATATATATAGTACTTTGTATTTTACAGAGTGGCCTCATATTCATTACCTTATTTGATCTCCATAATATCCTGTAAGGAAAGTATTATACCTGTGGGCAAATTTAGTAATACAGAGTTAAATTATTGTCCACTAGTCAGAGGATCCTGATGGCTCATATGGTAGAGAGAATCTGCCTGCAATGCAGGAGACCCAGGTTTGATCCCTGGGTCAAGAAGATCCCCCGGAGAAGGGAACTGGCTACCCACTCCAGTTTTCTTGCCTGGAGAATTCCATGAACAGAGGAATCTGGCAGAGTGCAGTCAGTGGGATTGCGAAGAGTCAGACACAACTAAGAGGGTTTGAGCAACTTCAGTGAGAGGATCCAGGCTTCTAGATGAAAGTTCCATGCTGTGTGGAAAGGAAGGAAATTCTTCCAGTCCTTCCTTTTTCCATGCAGAAGGAAATTTTAAAATCAGAGCAGTGACTTGGTTGAAGTGAGTTAACTGAAAATAGTCGTTACTATCATTGTTTTTTTTTAGTTAGATTTTTGTCAAAGTATACATACAGGCTTCAGCAATACATGAACCATGAACTTCCTGATGTTCAAGCTGGTTTTAGAAAAGGCAGAGGAACCAGAGATCAAATTGCCAACATCCGCTGGATCATGGAAAAAGCAAGAGAGTTCCAGAAAAACATCTATTTCTGCTTTATTGACTATGCCAAAGCCTTTGACTATGTGGATCACAAGAAACTGTGGACAATTCTGAAAGAGATGGGAATACCAGACCACCTAACCTGCCTCTTGAGAAATCTGTATGCAGGTCAGGAAGCAACAGTTAGAACTGGACATGGAACAACAGACTGGTTCCAAATAGGAAAAGGTGTACGTCAAGGCTATATATTGTCACCCTGCTTATTTAACTTCTATGCAGAGTACATCATGAGAAATGCTGGACTGGAAGAAACACAAGCTGGAATCAAGATTGCCAGGAGAAATATCAATAACCTCAGATATGCAGATGACACCACCCTTATGGCAGACAGTGTAGAGGAGCTAAAAAGCCTCTTGATGAAAGTGAAAGAGGAGAGCAAAACAGTTGGCTTAAAGCTCAACATTCAGAAAATGAAGATCATGGCATCCGGTCCCATCACTTCATGGGAAATAGATGGGGAAACAGTGGAAACAGTGTCAGACTTTATTTTGGGGGGCTCCAAAATCACCGCAGATGGTGACTGCAGCCATGATATTAAAAGACACTTACTCCTTGGAAGAAAAATTATGACCAACCTAGATAGCATATTCAAAAGCAGGGACATTACTTTGCCGACTAAGGTCCGTCTAGTCAAGGCTATGGTTTTTCCTGTGGTCATGTATGGATGTGAGAGTTGGGCTGTGAAGAAGGCTGAGTGCCGAAGAATTGATGCTTTTGAACTGTGGTGTTGGAGAAGACTCTTGAGAGTCCCTTGGACTGCAAGGAGATCCAACCAGTCCACTCTGAAGGAGATCAGCCTTGGGATTTCTTTAGAAGGGATGATGCTAAAGCCGAAACTCCAATACTTTGGCCACCTCATGCGAAGAGTTGACTCATTGGAAAAGACTCTGATGCTGGGAGGGATTGGGGGCAGGAGGAGAAGGGGATGACCGAGGATGGGATGGCTGGATGAGTCTGAGTGAACTCTGGGAGATGGTGATGGACAGGGAGGCTTGGCGTGCTGCGATTCATGGGGTCGCAAAGAGTCAGACACGACTGAGCAACTGAACTGAACTGATACATACAGAAAAATATTTTCACAAACATAAATCATATATACCATCATTCACATCAACAAAAAGAAAATTATCAGCATCCACAACCTCTGTGTACTCTCTTCCAGTCATCCTCTGCCCCCACTATCCTAACTTGTAACATCACAGACTAGTTTTGCCTCTATGTACAGTATGTCTCTGAGAGTGATTAACTGTCATTGTTAATATCATTTATTGTTATCAGTTTTTAGCCCCTGAACTACTGTCACACACTTTATGTGGCCTGCATTTCCAGATCTCTGAGCCGTGAAGGATTTATTTTTCTCTCATTATGGGAGAGGTTTCATGGTATATAAATCACTGAGACAATGTAGTGTGAAGTGATAAAATTTTGTTAACACAGTGGTTGGAAAATACAAGCTTAGGATTTGGTATTGTTTATCTAAGTGACACTGTGAAGCAATCTCTTAGTTAAATGTACACTTGGTTTTTAAGTTCCTTTTTAGAACACAGCCCATGAATTGGAGTGGATAGCTTCTAGACAGAACAATAGAGTAATTGCTGCTTCTGGTCATGGACACTGTTAATTCAGAAAGTGAGTCAAGTCCGTCTGCTGGGAAATCACAAGGTTTGGCCACATTCATGCTGTTGAAATCATAAATGTGTGCATGTGCTAACAGTGCTTATGAGAGCTGCTGCTTGCTTGCTTGCTTACTGTCTTGGACTTGCTTGGCAAGTGACATCATCCATGCCAGGGAAATACATCAGCTGAGGCCTTATTGTCCTGGTACTTTTCAGTGCCAATTTCAGGTTTTTAAGATCATCGTATAGAGAATACTTCAGAGTGCACATCTGGGAAGAGGATCAAAGTCACAAGTGAACAATTATGGGTTGCACAATGAGTTGGTAGTGTTTTCTCAATGATCCTGAAAACACCCAGGCATTCCTTTTACTAAATAAGGTTGGCACTTTCAGCTTCTGACAATTATATGTTGAGCCATGTTGCGACTAGGTGTGTGGAGTGCTAAAGCTCCTTCCTGTCTTTGCTCCTCATGGTTTTGGCTGGAGTGTAAGCCTCTGTTCTCTCGCTTCTGTCAGGGGCATTTACTGATTTCCAGGCCTGGAGGAACTCTTTCAGACCCATTGGCTTTGTGTGTTTGCAGTGTCTAAGAATGTTTATTCTGACTTTTTTGTTACTTCTAGTAAAATACTATCTTTTTCTTCCAGACCTTCTCAGTTCCTGGAATAAATTACACTAAATTTCTGAGTCTTTGTCTCCAGTTTTTTGGCCTTCCATAATTTGACTTGTTGTGCACAACGAAGTCTCGCCACTGTGATTGCTCTCTGCTTCATTTGGGCAGGTCTCAGTAATCATTCCCTCAGGTCCTCATACCTGCCCCTGTACCTTCCTGTTCTCTCTTCCTGGGATGCCCACTCCCTTTCGCTTTGATTCTTCACATCTTATCTCTCCTTATTAGCGCTAAGCACAAGGCCTGTGCCCTCCATGTGGCTTTCTCCCATTCCTCTATCAGAAATTGATCTCTCCTGTCACTGATCTCCTGGAATGTCTACCTCGTAATTAGTCTTACAACTATATACTGTTTTGTGTTATTCTTGCATTGCCTCATGTCTGTTTGAATTGTTTCCCTAATGAGATTTTATATTCTTACAGAGTAAGGACTTTTCATACTTGTTTTGCATGTGGTCCTTTGGCAGAGAATTTCTCTGAAGAGAAAGGGCAATCTTGGCAGCACTTTCAAGTCATATTTTAAGATAATTTTCTTTTCATATTGTAAAAGTCATATGTGCTTATATGCCTTCTGTGTATGTGTGGAGAATGTGTAAAGGCAGGCCTACCTGCAGATAGATGTGCTCTAGCTGAAGAGAACACAGCTCGCAAGAATAGGCCCCTTTTAGCAGCCTGGGATCTGATACCCTTAGCTTGCCTCTGGCTCCATAAATTTTGTGTCAGATTGTGAGTCTGCTTTCGTGGGGCCCAAACAGTTGTTTTTCTTTCACTGTCCAGGACTGCTTCCTTCTGTAGGACTATGTGTCAGTCATCAGGATGTGCCAGTTATCAGGTTGATTTGGGCTGTAGCCTAGGACAAGTTAATTAATTGGTCAGTCAGCATCTTTCTTTTGGGCAAGGGCTTTGCCAGATGTACTGTTGGGTTGCCTCTTACCATTTCACATTTCTCTCATCATTTTTATTCAGAAAGGTAAACAGTTCCTTTGTGTGAGTAAAAGAACAAGCTTGCTTAAAGTGTCTGTGAAGTTCAAATGGTTTCAACCTGCAGGAGCATGTTGGATTGAGATATATAGGAAGGGATTTTTTTTTTGAGGGGGGGGCCATGTTTTTCAGTGGGTCTTCAACAGTGAATAAGCTCACTTTCGTACACTGCGTTCTACTAGCAGCTATAAACAGATACTCTATTGGGGAGTGTGTTAACTGGAAGATGGGGGCACTTAGAGTTGAAAAGTAACATTGAGATTAGGGGTCGAGGGAAAGAAGGTCCTGAATGTTCATATGGGGAGCCTGAGTTTTATGCAATGGCAGGATTAGTGTAGTGACTGTAAATGATGAATGAGAGTGGAGATTGACTCTCTTGCATGTCACTGTTGCAACTGAGTCAAGAGGTTAGATTAAGGGATATTAAAGAGGGAGGGGCCTGTTTGAGAGACATTCTGGGCAGGGCTTCCCAGGTGGCATTGACAAAAGAGATGTGGGTTTCATCCCTAATTTGGGAAGATCCCCTGGAGAAGGGCATGGCAACCCACTCCTGTATTTTTACCTGGAGAATCACCATGGCAGGCTATAGTCCATAGGGTCGCAAAGAATCCGACATGACTGAAGTGACTTAGATGCACAGGGACCTAAGTTTAGATACTTTAACAACATTGTTAACTCTTCTAGAAGATTTTGTCTTGAAATGAATTAACTATCACTCATTCCAGGGCTATTCCAAAGCAAAATCTTTTTTCTTGTTTAAAAATCTTCTTCTAAAGATTTTACTCCAGCTGAACTTGTTAGATAGGGCTGTGTGTTTGAACGTAGGGCTCAAGATTGGGTTTCTTGGTCATTACGTCTCACTTAAATTAGCAATGCTGAGTTCCCCAGACACTGACTCTTCCCATCCTCTGACAGCCTTCAATGTGTGCTTCCAGGAACACCTGCTGAGAATTGCATAAGAAATCCTCTTAAATCCCTTCTAAAATCTTCCAGTATATCTTAAAGTGCTAATCTCCCAGAGTGTCGGGGGTTGTTTGGAGGATCCATTCATTCATTTAACTAGTGTTTATTTATTGACCACATCGTGTGGCAGTGGGATCTTAGTTCCCCAACTAGGGACTGAACCCACGCCCTGCAGTGGAAGCTCGGAGTCTTAACCTCTGGGCCACCAGGGAATTTCCAGTAATCATTTAATGAATATCTGCTCCAAACTAGGCAGTAGGCAAAGTGTTGAAGGAACAAACATAATGTCCTTGCGTCTCTTTGACCTTACAGTTTAACAGGGAAGACGTTTTGGTGGACTGACAATGACCTTCCATTGCAGGGAGTGCTGGTGAACATGGGAGTCTAGTGCCATCGTAGTGAAAAGGAGTACCCACGACAGCCAGCGTAGGCAGGGGCCAGGGAAGACATCCAAGAGGAAGTGGCTGACTTGCCACCTGGAGAATTCAGAACTCTGGGCAGAAAGTTCAGGTGAAGGGCATTCTGGGCAGCATGAACAGGAGGAGGGATGGAGAGCCTTAGGAGAGGAAACACGGGATCTTAGTAAGGGGGAAGTGGAGGATGTGAGGGGAGGAGAAATGAGATGAGGTGGCAAAAGTGGGCAGGCTGGAATGTTGACTGATACTCTTATCATACTGCAGAGAGTTCAGACCTCACCCTACAGGCTTTGGGGAGCCATTGAAAGATCTTAGGCAAGGAAGACTGGGATTGGATTTACACTTTAGAAATACCCCTGCTCTAGCAGAGCTGTGACAGAGGACTGGAGAGGGGCAAGGCTAATGACAGACCAGTTAGGCGGCTGTTAGAGTAGTTTACGAGTGATTAGAGTTTAAACTAAGGTGTGGACATAGCAATGTGGAGTGGACAAATCAAGAAATGTTAAGGGGTAAAATC
Organism: Ovis canadensis; assembly: GCF_042477335.2. Taxonomy (NCBI): domain Eukaryota; kingdom Metazoa; phylum Chordata; class Mammalia; order Artiodactyla; family Bovidae; genus Ovis; species Ovis canadensis. The sequence continues at coordinate 14,497,634 of NC_091245.1, forward strand.
CATTGGTTTTGCTGACTAACTGGATGTGGTGTGAGAGGGGAGAACCTAGGATGACTTGCAGGTTTCTGCATGGGTGGGTGGTGTCATTCACTAAAATCGGGAGTCTAGGAGGAGGAAGGCTATTTGTGGGGACTGGTGGCAGTGCTGGCGCAGGGGATGGTACTGAGTTCCGCTTTGGTTGTGTTGAAGTTGGGGTTTCTGAGGGGCACCGGCAGAGGTGCCCTGCCGGAGGGCGCCTATAGGATATGGAGCTCAGGAGGGCTCTAGATAGGAGTGGACGGACCAGGAGGTTGCTGAGCGAGTGTGTATACACTGAGAGACAAAAACCCTGGGGAACTCCCAAGGAGAGGGTGGCTTGGGGACCAGAGGAAGAGGATCCCGTGAAGGAAATCGTCCACCGAAAGTGAGTGCCCAGAGACGTAGGACGAAGAGGGGAGACCTGAGTTCAAGAAGGAAGCTGTGTCACACCGTGTCAGATTATTTAGAGGTCAGGCAAGACCTTTCTCCTCTGTTAGAAAGGTCACCTTTTCCTGGAGCATGTTCAATGGCAGTATGGACGGTATAGTCCAGAAAGCAGTGGGTTGGCGAGTGAATGAGAAGTAGGTTTTGAAACCTAGACTTGGATGAAGTAGAGAGGAGGAAGGCCCAGACTAGTTAGAGAGGGATGTAGGGGTGGAGAGCATTTTGCTTGTTAATTGTAACACAGAATTAAACATTAACACAGAATTAAGTTTAAGTGCTGTTTGAAAAGAATCAGCAGAGGAAAGAATAAAATTCAAGGGAGGGAGAGAATAATTGATCAAAGTGTGAGATCCAGAGTCAAAGGAGGAATGTGTCTGATGAGAAAGATAGAGGGAGGAAGCCAAGAACGCAGGTGGTCGAGCTGGTTGATTAGAGGCCAGGGAATTTCTCCTGATGGGTTCTGTTCTCTCTGGAAGTAGGGGGTGAAGTTATCTGCTGAGAGTAGGGGTTGTGCATCTGTATGTGTGTGTGCATGCTTGCCCAGGTGTGTTCATTCTCTCCCTCTAACCCCAGAAGCACTCACCAACCTGAGTCTAGACACTGAGAGAGCAGACAGGTGGATTGATCCGGGATCCAAGTTTTCCAGTGTAGGTTTGATGGAAGAATGAAGGGTCCTTACAGAACGGGGGTGGGGTGGGGTAGGGTAGGGGGCTTCCTTGGAAGCTCAGCTGGTAAAGAATCCGCTTGCAATGCAGGAGACCCTGTTTCGATTCCTAGTTTAGGAAGATCCCCTGGAGAAGGGATAGGTTACCCACTCCAGTATTCTTGGGCTTCCCTGGTGGCTCAGATGGTAAAGAATCTGCTTGCAGTGCAGGAGACCTGGGTCCTGTCCCTGTGTAGGAAAAATCCCCTGTAGGAGGGCACGGCGACCCACTCCAATATTCTTGCCTGGAGAATCCCATGTACAGAGGAGACTGGCAGACTACAGTCTATGGGGTTGCAAAGGCTTGGGGACAGCTGAGCGACTAAGCACGTATGCACAGAATCAGGGGTCTTTCTAAGAAAATGTAACATCTGCTTGGTTATCGATTGTTTATGTTATTTTCTGACTTTTATTTTGTGCCCCTAGAAAAATTTTAAACTCTTTCGGAACCTTATGTAACTTGTATATTCTTCTGTATCATTTAGTAAAGTACAGGGCAGAAATTGATTTTTTCTCTATTTGTTGACTTAATCTGACTTTTGCAGTTAGGAGCATCTTGACTCTTGACAAGGAGAGAGGCTTTTCTCCCCTGTGGTCTTTAATACTTGTCTCACTGTCTGTTGTGGGAGTCCTCACGAGCTAGCCTCGCTTACTCTCCCCAGGGCAGTTGAGCTCAGGAACATTGGTGCTTTCCATGAAGACTGCAGGGTTAGTATTTCCTATTCTGTTTGGACCAGGCTTGTGAAGTCCGGGTCCTTTGCAGGACTAAACAGAGTGGCTATTGTGGAGGACGTAGCCTCCTTTTTGTTGATTTTGGCAGGCAGGCAGCGGATGTGATGGATTTGTTCTCATGACTCAGAACCTCCCCTGCCTTACCTTAGCAGATTCAATATAATCAAAGTGAAGTCGCCCTCAGTCATGTCTGACTCTTTGTGACCACATGGACTGTAGCCTGCCAGGCTCTTCTGTCCATAGGATTTTCCGGGCAAGAATACTGGAGTGGGTTTGCCATTTCCTTCTCCAGGGGATCTTCCCAACATAGGGATCAAACCTGCATCTCCTGCATTGCAGGCAGACGCCATACATCTGAGCCACCACGGAAGGTTAATATACAATCATCAGGGAAGGTCAATATAATCACAATTTTTCAAATCATGATAGTGTCCTTCAGAGTTTATCTGACCTTTGTATCTACAAAGAGTATTAGTTACCCTTCCCTTTGTCCTCTGCTTGCTTGGGTTTTTTTGCCTTTAGTGTAGAGGGTATTTCCTGGTGTGTTAGGTCCCCTTCAGAATTGACTTAGGTCTTCCCCCTGTGGTATTCTCTGATTTAGTTGTTAACTGGTAGGTTCTCCACAGTGTGACTTGTTTTCTGTTCTTTGTTGTGTAAATTTGGACTCTATATTGGGTGAACTTGATGTGAGTCATCCCTGGGAATGGAAGGTGTGTCTCCACTAATTTGGAGAGTCTTTGATCTCATTTCAGTCCCTGGTTTGGCTGATCCAGTTTCTGAGTCCTGCAGGAGGTGTGTGTATGCGCGCTTATTAGTTCCTTGCCTCTCCTTTCACAAAACGCAGTGGGTGCACTCCAGGGGATGCTGCTTTACGTGTATGATCGCCCTCTGCTAGCCTTGTCATCACCATCAGCCAAAAAATGCCTCTGTTAGGGGCCTCTTTGAATGTAGTGCAGTATCTACCACTGAATAAGTGGAGTTGGTAAACCCTCCATCTGCCCCCCGGGAATGAAAGTATACAGTGGATGTTACAAATGACAGACAATAAAGAACGTATAAGCAGTTGAACACATAATAGATGGTTACTCCTTTTTTAGGTATCATTTTCCCAGTAGAAATTCTCCTAAAAAGAGACCTAGTCCAGAGGGAAAGGGGTTTGACAGAGTCAAGCTTATCTTCTGTTCCAAGCAGAGTGACAGGGAGCTGCTGTCCATGGCCCTTTGGAGTCAGGCAGTTTCAGTGCCCTTTCCAGTTGTGCAGAACCTTATTTCCGTGTTCCCTCTCCATACAGCCAGGTCAGGATCCTAACTGGGCCCCCTGCTCTCTGTGACCTGTGGCTGGAGTGGTAGGCAGGAGACCATCCAGAACACTTGGGTTCCCTGTACAATGGTAACATGAGGCAATTCATCCCAGACCTTCTGCAGACACTCAGTGTCCACACAGAAACCAGAAATGAGCCATGGGGTTGCTGTTGGGTTGGAAAGAAACTGGGCTGGGCTGGGCTTGGGCACCTCTTGGCATCGGAATGTAGGACCCATCCCAGCCTCTGTTGGTTAGTTTCCCAAAAGGAGAACGGACCAGACTAGTTCAGGCGGGGTGCTTTGAGATCCTCACCTCTCCCAGAGGACTGATGCATTGTTTTTATTGTTGTTATTTTTAATTAGTATCACAACACTATTCATGTAGTGCTGCCTTTATTAGGAAGAATGGGTGTCTGTGAGGAGCTGGAATTTCCCTCCACCTGCCTGTGGGAGGGAAAGCTTTAGAGGGAGCATTTGATGCCCATTGCGCAGGCCTCCTCGCTCGCATCATCCTGTGGGCGGCTCCTGGGGTGAGGCAGTGGAGGCCCTGGTATGAACATGCCATTGAGAAAGGATAAGAGGCAGTAGCCGCTGTAGTTGTGGGCACAGGCGGTCTGTTAGTAAGTGTGGATGGGCATGGGGGCACTGCCCTGGGGGAGAGGCAGCCTGCCGTCTCTGTTGTTGCTGTTGGCTGCTTCCCTCTGCCTTTGTCTAAAAGCAGAGCCACCCTCTCTGTCTTCTTTCCTCTCCCACCTCGCCTCCTCCTCTTGATCATATCTCACTTTCGGGCTTGTAAAGATGTGTAATGCCTTCAGCAGATAGGCTTGTGATAATATGGAAAGTTAAAGAAATAAAAGCTCCAGAGATTAGAAAGTTGAGTGGGGATTTGATTAGTGGTTTAAGTATAACAAGTGTTTTTCTTGCAACTCATCATAAACCAAAACTGCCTTATAGCATTTCTTATGTTTTTTTTTGTTGTTGTTGTTAGTTAACTTTTTGTATGTATTTGTTTGACCTTCCCAACCTAATTATGATCTTGTTCAAGGTGTTCAGTTCAGTTCAGTCACTCCGTTGTGTCCGACTCTTTGCGACCCCATGAATTGCAGCACGCCAGGCCTCCCTGTCCATCACCAACTCCTGGAGTTCACTCAGACTCACATCCATCGAGTAGGTTGTGTCAAACGAGATGCATGTGATATACCAATACTTGAAAAAACTGAACCAATTTGCAAATGTTCGTGGTGGTTATATTTCTTTGTTCTTCCAACAACTTAGAGCACCTGCAGTGGGTTTTTCCATATGATTGTCCCACAGACATCTCAAACTTGATATGTCCAAACGGGCATCATTGTCCCTCTCCCTGCTCCCAGACCTACTTCACTTCCTGGGTCCCCAGCTCAGCTGAATGTCTTCCTCACCCATCCAGGTGTACAAGCCAGGAATCTGGCTTCATGCAGGTCTCCTCCCTCTCCTGCATCCTGCCCAGGCGACCAGGCTTTCAGCAAGTTCCATGGATTCTGCCTCCTGTAACTCTCTCCACCGCTCATCTCCTCCAGCGCCACTGCTAATATATGAGTTCAGAGCCTTATCGCTTACCAGTACTGCTGTGATTGCTCTTTACTCCGACTTTGCTCTTACTTCAAATTCCTACCTGAAAAAAAAAAAAAAAACAACTTTCCAAAACTGTAAAACTGTTCACATCGTGTGGTATGTTAGTAAGAGAAGATAGTGTGGACAGTTGTTTTTTGTTTTGTCTCTATGTTGGGTGGTGAAAAAAAAATGCTCTGAAAAACCATCCCTCCGTGTTTCCCAAAGGGTGCCTGTGCAGATACACACAAGCTGTAGTGAAAAACGGAAGCAGGAAGACCAAAGGCAGCAGTTCTAGTTCTCCATGTAGACCAGCTAAAGTCTACTTTTCTGTACCACCTTTTCCCCCTTCCTGGAGGTACTGCAATATCAGGCCAGAGCTAGGAGTGAATGGCGCAATCTCGTATCCCAACTCCCTGCTCCAAAAATCCATTTAATATATTGTCCTCGGATAGAGGGCGTACCAAATATTAAACTGGTAAGTGTGGGCAATTTTAAGGGAGCTAATAAAGGCAGAAAATATTTGTTGGTGTTATTAGCTGCTTCCTCTTGTTTGCATATTTGTCTAAAAGCAGAGTGGAAGTTCCTGCATGTTTTTGTTTATTAACTCTTGTATTCCTAGTACCTGGAAGAGTGTCTGGTGTATGCTGTTCTTTAGTTGGTAAGTTGTGTCCAATTCTTTGCAACCCCTTGGACCCCCACCAGGCTCCTCTGTCCATGGGATTCTCCAGGCCAGATTACTGGAGTAGGTTGCCATTTTCCTTCTCCAGGGGATCTTCCTGACCCAGGGATCGAGCCTGCATTGCATTGGCAGGGCGGGTTCTTTACCATTGAGTAAGGTACTCAATAAATATTTGTCAAATCAATGAACTGGAAATGAACAGTTGAGCTCACTCTTGCTCCTTGGAAGGAAATGAAATGAGGAATGGAAAAGCGTTAGTAACTTGCCCAAGGTCATGTAACTAGTGCTAGAGCCAGATCTCACCAGGCGAGTGGTGATTTTTCTTTTTTTTTTTAACGAAACCATGCCTAAACACAGTTCTTTTATGTGTGAACAGAGGCACATTATCGGCTTGATTGTGTATCCCTGTGAGGAGGGGTGGGGAAAGGAAACTAATACATATTAAACCCTGAATGCTAGGTGCTTTATCTCATTTAATCGTCACAAGTAGCATCCTGTGACAGTCCAGTGATCTTGGTGGATATTACAGATGAGGAGGCCAAAGCTTAAGGGACCTAAGTAAGTTCCCTGAGGCTCACATGCTGGTAAGCAACTGAACTAGGTTTTTGTACTCAGGCCTGTTGAACTCCAGTGGGCAGGGGGCCCTCTTACCTTAAATTTTGATTTTGTAGTCTGAGTTGCTTTAAAGCAACTTAAGATGTTCAAGTCAGACTGCTCTTGAAAATGGTCTGATTTGAACTGCTCAAACAGAGTTGCAGTATTGTTTGTTGTTGTTCGGTCGTTATGCTGTGTCGGACTCTTTGCAACCCCATGGACTGCAGCACACCAGGTTCCCCAGTCCTTCGCCATCTCCCAGAGTTTGCTCAGATTCATGTCCATTGAATTGGTGATGCTATGTAAATACCATCTCATTCTCTGCCACCTCCTTCTCCTTTTGCCCTCAATCTTTCATAGCATCAGAGTCTTTTCCAGTGAACTGGCTCTGTGCATTAAGTGGCCAAAGTACTGGAGCTTCAGCATCAGTCTTTCCATTGAATATTCAGGATTGTTTCAGTTTAGTTCAGTTCAGTTGCTCAGTCACGTCCAACTCTTTGCAATCCCTTGGACTGCAGCACGCCAGGTCTCCCTGTCCATCAACCAACTCCTGGAGCTTGCTCAAACTCATGTCCATCCAGACGGTGATGCCATCCAACCATCTCATCTTTGTCGTCCCCTTCTCCTCCTGCTTTCAATCTTTCCCAGCATCAGGGTCTTTTCAAGTGAGTCAGTTCTTCACATCAGGTGGCCAAAGTACTGGAGTTTCAACTTTAGCATCAGTCCTTCCAATGAGTATTTAGAATTGTTTACCATAAGCCAATCCCATGGAATAGAGGGAGGGATCGTGGTGACAGAGAGGGGTGTGCGGAGCTCTTGAGTCAAAAAAACAATCCCATGCTCTGGGTAATGCTAGCCCGCCATTCAGTTACATCACACAGAACTGAATTTCAGACCCAGGACCACTATATAAAGGCTCAGACCAGTGCAGCACTTCTGAATGTGTTTGGTAGTGTTCATAAGCACTAAGAGCACAAACAAAGACAATACCTAAAATGTAGGACAGGTAGAGCAGGAGAGAAGGCTGCGCCTGATTGAAGCTAGCTGTTTCTGTAGTAAGTAGGCAGACCATAATTACCTGTGTTGCTCAGAGACCTAAACTGAGAGTGGGGGTGGGGAGAGGTCACACCCATTGTCTTTGGAGAAATGATGGGAGTAAATAATCCTTAGTTTCCAGTTTACTCCAGGAGGTTTCACCTTTCAGAGTCACATGTGGACTTTGAGGTGGTACCTTGTCACCCCAGATCATCCAAGCATAAGGTTAACATTGTTTTTGTTAGAAATCCCCTTAGATTCCCCAGCTATTCATTTTGAACTCTCTATTAGCTTCCTCTCCATAGCTTTGTGTAGCCTGCCTTAGAAAAGAGAGTGGGGCCCAGGAGGGGAGAGGAAGGAGCAGGGAAGGTAGCAGAGAAACAAAGACTTAATTAGGAGGTTCCTCTGTCTTTTGGGAGTTAAAGTCCTTTTCATTAGCTGATTGCTGAGCTGGGAATGGAGACCCAGGAGGAGGAGGAAGAATTGTTGTGGAAGCAGAATAGTTAGAGACTTGGTGATCCAGGACTAGCAGAATCCATAGCACCTGGGAGCTAGTTAGAAATCCACAGTGTTAGGCTCCACCCCAGACCTGCTAAATCAGTTTTTATTTTAGCGAGATTCCCAGGTGATTCCATGCAAAATTTGAACAGCACCAAGTTGGTAATAAACAAAGCGGTTCAGTGTAAGGGATTTTGGAGTCTGATAGATCTGGGATTGAGACCTGGTTTGGCCATTGAATAGCTGTGTGATCTTGGATGAATTCTTTAATCTCTCTGTGTCTCAGCGTCTTATCTGCAGAATAAGGGGACTCTCTACTTCTTGGGCTGCTGGGGAGAGTAAATGAAATACTGATTCTTTCTGCGGTTGATGGTGTCTTAGATTTAATGAAATTTAGTAATGTCTGTAACCTATCAAATACTGAGCCTGGTACAGAGTAAAAAATAAATGTTATTGCTAATAACTGAATTAGGCAAATTTTCAGGAACAAAGCGCCTATTTCTTGTTTCCCTCTCTATCTCTCAATGAGTGCATTTGTCTGTAGTTTAATAAAACTACAGTCAGTATGTGTATCCTCTTTGATGTTTTACTTAGCATTATTATTTAATAATAGTTGGAGCAGGAGCAGCTAACAAATATAACACTTATTAATATTCCAGGCACAAAAATTTATGTGTGTCTTTATTCATTCAGCCCTTAGAGTAACGATGTAAGACAGGATCTCTATTTTCAGGTGAGGAAACCAGAGAGGTCAAGTGGCTTGCCCGAATCACACGGCTGGTAAATTGCAGAGCCAAGATTTGAACTCAGGTAGTCAGTTTCTAGCATCTGTGCTCTGTTTTCATGTATTACTGTTGTCCTCAAATGAATGGGATGTAATGGAAATCAGGAGACTTGGGTTGGGTACCTAATTCTGATACTAACTTATTTGTGACTCTGATCAAGTCAATTTACTTCTTTGGGCCAATTTCCTTATGTAAAAATGGGCGAATTAGATAGGATTTATAAAGTCTCTTTATTAATTCACTCAACACACAGTGCTTGAAATTAATAAAAGATTGTTAACTGGTTCAAAAGTACTTGCTCAGGCAGGTTGGTTTAGTTAAAAGCAAGGGGTTGGAATCTTGGCTCAGCCACTTTCTGGCTGTATGATGTTGGGTAACTTACTTAACCTTTCTAAACATTGATTTCCTCACTAGTAATGGGGTGATAGTTCATAGCATGCAGGGATTTATGAAATTTGAATAAGATAATGTGTATTAGCACCTAATATCCATGAGGCACACAGTGGATAATGTGCAGAGTTCTCTTTCCTTCTTTCTTTACATCCAGGGATGGTTAAGGAAGCAGATAGACTGAGTTCAAAAGGAGTAAGAATCTATATTGGACCTAGTGTCTTTTTCCCATAGTGGTATTTTCATTGTTGGGAAAAAAAGTGTATATATAGCCAGGTCCTGTCGTTTTTTAGTAATCCACCTTTGATTTTAAATTAAAATTTGCTTAAAAAATACATAGTTTATGAGCAGTTATTCTCGTTTAGTCACTAAGTCATGTCTGACTCTCTTGTGACCCTATGGACTGTAGCCCACCAGGCTCCTCTGTCCATGGTATTTCCCAGGCAAGAATACTGGAGTGAGTTGCCATTTCCTTCTCCAGGGGATCTTCCCCACCCAGGGATCTAACCCATGTCTCCTGCATTGGCAGGTGGATTCTTTACCACTGAGCCACCAGGGAAGCCCCATTAAAGTAGGATAAATGCCAATTTAAAAAAAAATGGTGTATTGCTTTCCTGGGGCTGCCATAGCTAAGTACCACAAACTAGCTTAATGCATTATTGACCAGAGATGTATTAATACATCCTTTGTTACTCAAACATTATTGGCCAGAGATGTTTCAGTATTCATTTAACATAACAAATTGCTGGCCACCGGCATTAGTTTTCTGCAAAAATTCCCCAGTCAATAATGTGTTAAACAACAAAAATTTATTGTCTTACAGTTCTGGAAGCTAGATATCCGAAATCAGGGTGTGTCAGCAGAATTGACTTCTTCTGAGGCCTGTAAGGGCGAATCTCTTCCAGGCCTTTTGCCCAGCTCTGGTAGCCTCAGGCATTCCTCGACTTGCAGATGGCTTGTCTCTATGTGCTTTTATACCGTTCGTATGTGTCTGTCTTTTTACAAGAAAACCAGTCGTATATTGGGTTAGAGTTCACCCTGAGGGTCTCATCTTAACTTGATCATTTGTAAAGCCTGTGTTTCCGAATAAAGTCACATTCACAGGTGCTGTGCGTTAGGACTTAAACATCTCCTGGGGGACACAATTCAAACTGTAACAGTTTGTTTAGCTACTTCTAACCAGGAGAGAAGAGCATGTATGGAATTCTGCTTGTCTCCCAGAATTTATTACTAACTGTTTTTTTTAACTTTATAAATGTGCATACATATATCTCCTCCCTCTGGGACCTCCCTCCACCCCACCCCACCTAATTCATCACAGAGCACTGAGCTGAGCTTCCTGTGCTTTATAGAAGGTTCCCACTAGTTATCTATTTTATATATGGTAGTGTATATATACATCAATTTGAAGGGGTGTTTCAGAGTCGCATGATCATGCAGAGTTGATGTTTGTCTGCAGGTACTGGAACGGGTTCTGACTGAGTAGTCTCTCATGCTTTTTGGTTACTGCCCACCTTTGTGCCAGATAATGGTTTGAAATCCTCCTTTATCTCTCAAAAGTCAATAGGAAGTTTTCATGCGAGCAGAACAGTGATTTTCATCCTTAAAAGTTTTTTCCCCAGCTTCTCTGGGCCACCTGCTCCCTGTGGCTCCCAGCCTCTTCCTCCATCTTGAAAGTCAGCCGCGTTGAGTCTTTCACCGTCCTTCCGACATCTTCCCTCTCTTCACTACGACTCTTTTGGTAGGAACACAGGAAGAAGCCAGGGTCACCCCCTGTCCTGCTTGCTTTGCTACACCTTGCTTTTGGCATCATTTAAGAAAGAGAGGGGAAATGGATCTGGTACATAGCATTGTAGGATATGTCTTTTTTTATGAACTGAATGGATTAATAATAAAGCTCCCATTAGTTGAATTTTTACCATGTGCCAGGGACTGTGTTAAGCACTTTATGTACACTAGCCCATTTAATTCTCATAACAACCTCATAAAATAGATATCATTATTATCATCATTTTACAGAGGAGAAAGTGTAGGCACTTGTAGTTCAGTTGGTAAAGAATCTGCGTGCAGTGCAGGAGACCCTGGGTTGGGAAGATCCCCTGGAGAAGGAAATGGCAACCCGTTTCAGTGTTCTTGCCTGGAGAATCCCACGGACAGAGGAGCCTGGCAGGCTACAGTCCACGGGGTCGCAGGAGCTGGACACGGCATACAGACTAAACCACCAGCACCGAGGAGGAAAATGAAATTCAAGCCAGTGAGATGACTTGCCCAGGGTCACATCTAGAGATATAACTCAGGGGTGACAAAACTCCTGCTCTTAACCACCATGTTAGACTTTCCCTTCATTTCCTTGAATAGAACTGCTTGGCCTGAGCCTCCTTTTTTCTAAAAACTCCTAGTTCTGAAAGCACAGTGACTGAAAGGGTCAGGGAAGTGACCTTTATATGCATTTCTTAGAGTTCCTATTGTTTGTGAGTGGGAAAGGGAGTGTGACTTGTGACTTCAGTTGGCACTTCTTATTTAGCGGTTTCAGTCTTTCCAAGGGGCCCTAGTCAGGTGTGGGACATTGTGAGTTACTTTAAAACAAAGAATACTGTTCTAGAACTGAAGAGGAAAACACACAGGCTTCCTATGCTTATCTAACTCTCATTATGATTACAAAATTATACATGCTTATTGCAAATTTAAGCAGTACAAATTAAAAGGTAAAAGTTTTCAAGTCTTTCTCTCTGTAGTCTCACTGGTCAGGGTAAATGGTCTTTTAAGTTTAGTTTGTATTCTTTCTGCTTTTTCCTTGCCAGGTTTACTGTTTTTTTTTTTTTTTTTTAATAATTGAAGGATAGTTGATTTATAGTGTTGTGTTAGTTTCTGGTATACAAAAAAGTGATTTAGTTATTTTTATATATACATACATATCTATTCTTTTTTATATTGTTTTCCATTATGGTCTGTTGTAGGGTATTGACTATAGTTCCCTGTGCTACAGGATAGGACCTTGCTGTTTACCTGTTTCATGTATGGTAGTTTGTATCTGGGCTTCCCTGGTGGCTCAGATGGTAAAAAGTCCACCTGCAATGTGGGAAACCCAGGTTTGATCCCTGGGTTGGGAAGATCCCCTGGAGGAGGGCATGGCAAGCCACGCTAGCGTTCTTGCCTGGAGAATCCCACGGGCAGAGGAGCCTAGTGGGCTACAGGCCATGGGGTCGCAAAGAGTTGGACACGACTGAGCAACTAAGCACACATCCAGTTGGTATTTGCTAATCACAAACTCCTAATTTATCGCTCTCCCACTCTGCTTTCCCCTTTGGTAACCATCAGTTTGTATTCTATGTCTGTGAGTCTGTTCCTGTTTAGTAAATAAGTTTATTTGTATCGTAGTCTAGATTCTGCATTTAAGTAATACTGTATGGTATTTGTCTTTCTCTTTCTGACTTCGCTTAGAATGGTAATCTCTAGGTCAGTCCGCGTTGCCACAATGACATGATTTCATTCTCTTTTACTGCCAGGCTTGCTCTGGGCTCCTGTGGTGGCTCAGTGGTAAAGGATCTGCCTACCAATGCCGGAGTCGTAAATTTGACCCCGGGGTGGGGAGGATCCCTGGGAGAAGGAGATGGCACCCACTCCAGTATTCTTGCCTGGGAAATCCCATGGACAGAGGAGCCTGGTGGGCTACAGTCCTTGGGGTGGCAAAAGAGTAGGACGCGACTTAGCGACTAACCCCCAAAATTAAAAAAGCAAACTTACTTATTTACTAAAGGTGACGTTTACCTATGTGCCCTCTAGAAAGCAGTCTTTCATTGGGAAGGGCTTTGTAGGAGAGAGAGGCTGTAGATTGTCAGTTTAGCATAAGGCCAAAATTTCTTAGTAGAAGACACAGTCTCTCCACATTTTGGGTCCATACTGCGATTCTTGTTTTAAACCGCTGTCATCCTTTGCTGTACTCAGGCACCTCTGCATGTAGTTTACTCACACTCCAAATCATTTCTAGTTCATTTGTCTTGCTCGCATTTTTGCCTCTGTCTGCAGAGTCCTCCTAAATCTATTCTCTTGAAAAACTTATCCTTCCTGACTCATTCCCGATCTTATGTTGTTATTGATGACTTTTTGAGTTCTTTTGAGTGAGTGAATTAGCCACTCTTCTTTTCTCTGCTTTAATATTCTATGCACACATATATTACTTATTTTTATCATAGCATTTATTTTTAATGCAAATGTTTTAGTGTATTTTTGTTATGTTTATTAAGTAAATAAACACCCATTATGATTTTTGCTCTGTGTAGACAATGTTCACATATTTATGTGGACCGTTTTTAAAGTCTTTATTGAATTTGTCACAGTGTTGCTTCTGTTTTATGTTTCAGTTTTTTGGGTGCTGGGCACATGGAATTGTAGCTCCCTGACCAGGGACTGAACCCACACCCCTTGCATTGGAAGGCAGAGTCTTAACTCCTGAACTGCCAGGGAAGCCCCAAGACAACATTCATCTGGATTTACCAAATATTTACCTTTTTTTAAAAGTTGCTTTTCCTTTCTGCTAGCATGTCCAGTCTTCCATTTGGGACAATTTCCCGTCTGCTTGAAAAAGTCCCTGTACTGATAGTCTGCAGCGTGGCCTGCTGGGTAACGCGGCCTCTTTGTTTGTATTTGCCTCTTATTTATTTTTGTTGCCATCTGTCCGGCTTACTCTGAAGCTTCGTTTGGTATTTAGTGCCTCTGCTAGCGCCGTCCCCTTCTCTGTCAGGTCTGTCCCCGCCTCTTGAAATCCTACCTGAGAGCCCAGCTTGAGTCCTCCCTTTTCCCAGTACTCCTTTGCAAACCACACTGACCTGTGCTAACTCAGCCACCTTCTGCGCTCACAGCATTAATTTCTATCACTCACTGGCCAGTTGACCATGCCATGCTGTATGTCATCACTTGTATTTTATCATTTGGTATTTAGCTTCCCATGCATTTGCCCAATTAGCTTGTGCTTCTGGAGCTCACAGATTATGATTTGTTCTTCCTTCCATCTGTCATCTTGTCTGGCTCAGTGCCCTGCATTCAGCAGGTATGCACCAAATGTCAGTGTGATTGGATTCTCTTAGTACTTCACACTCTGTTAAAGATCAGGTGCTCACAGCCGGAACCCTGGGAGCATTCAACTGATGACATCATCTTGGCTGCCTATCACGAGGGGCGTGTGCTACTGAGGAGTGTCAGCAGATGAAACACTCGCGCAACAGGTTATGCTTCCTCCTCTAATGAATGGGATTCAGACTCCAGGTTGGGGAAAAGATAGTAAGTGTAGGAGGAGGGCTGATAAGGGGATGGAAGGGAGGTTGCTATGTTGCTAGATATGAAGGTATGACTTTCTTAAACACATAACTAGAAGGATGGCGTAATGCAGAGAGAAACTCCTGGAACCAGGAGGCGGATCAAGTAAACCAGCTTCTCTGGTACAAACCAGTTATTAATTGCCATTCATTTTCTTTGCCATAAACCTGTACCATGCAGCTACTTGCTTTCTCATTAGAATGAGTCTGGGGAAAAGGCTTAGTTTAGAATTAGGAAATCCAAGGGAGGTGCAGAATAGCCAGAGTGGTCTCGGGGTGGGGGATGTACCTTTCATCCCAGCTGTAGACCTGAGGGGTTGCTTGAGTCTGCTTGTAGGGATCTCTACTAGAGTAGTAGGACACCTTTTATTTCTACCCTACTTCTTCCTTTTTTGCCTGTCTGTCTTTCTTTCTTTCTTCCTTCCTTCACAGATGCCCTCCTACCACACACACACACTAGGTTGGTCATCAGACTCATCTCTGAGGCCCACATATGCAGTGGACACTGCTGCTAGGTGCCCAGGCCTCAAATGTAATCCAGCTAGCCTCCACTCCTCTGCCCTCCCCAAAGGATAGGAAGCTAGAGAAAAGGAAATAGAGTCTGATAGCTTAAACCCTTCTGTGGTATAGAGGGCAGAATGTTTTGATTGCCTGATTTAGGCACCTTGGGGTCTCCTAATAGGAGAATCTATTGTTTTGCTGATAGAAAGCCTCACTTCATTCTTCATTCTTTTTTTCTGTGAGTAATGTGGACCTAGAAAAAGTCTTGTGCTGAGGGTTTGGTACCTGCCCCTGAGAGGGAAAAGGTCACTCTCGGACTTGATTTTATTTCCATCAGTGGTTTGTCATTATCAGAACATGAAAATTAATGGTGTTTTGAACAGAATATAGAGTATAACAGAGTATAAATATAGCTAAGACTCTAATACATTTAAAATGATGGGGCTTTGGTTTTAAAAACACATTTTTAAAGTACACTGTTTTAGGCTAGATGTCTCGCTACTTTTTGTGGAATGATTTAGCTGCAGACTAATCTGGAGGGAATAACAATACTAAATGACTTTTTAATTTTGTTAGAGTATAATTGCTTTACAATGTTGTGTCAGTTTCTGCTGTACAACAGAATGAATCAGCTTTATGTATACATATATCCCCTCTAAACGACTTTTAAGTCATCAAACATTATGATGTTACTGTGACTGTTTCGGTGGGGAGAGTTTTTGTCCAGAGGAGTAGTGTGGGTTTCCTTTCTCTGCCTTCAGATAAAGCCTCCTGCGTGTCCCATTCTCTGGCTCTGGGAGTGATGGACAGTGGGGCAGAGTTAGCACACTCATTTGATTGTTCAGGTGGTTTCCTGGGTGCGGTTCTGCCGGGCTTCCTCTGAGAGCTGACTCAAGAGTTCTCTCCCATTGTGGTAGTGTTCTTGTTTTTACACGCCATACCAGTTTGCAGCCTGGGCATCTGGGGGAGCATCATTTGGAGGTGTCAAGTCGGGAATGAGGAAAGTAAAAATATTTTCAGAGGTTCCTTGAGAGAAAGGTTCCTCTCACTGGACACACCAGTTCTCCCTAGATGCTATGGCTCGAGAACGGAAGCGTCCTAAGCATATATTCTTCCTTTTTGATATCACTGATTCCTCTGAATAACAGTTACATGTTTGTCTTTCTGTGTCCCACAAGACTGCACATCCTGAGAACTGAGACAGCTTCTCATCCATCTTTTTGCCCCCAAAGTTTAGCACAGCGCCCAGCTCGAAGTCAGTGTTAAAAAATGTTTGTTAGGTTGGATAATGGAGGGAAGCTTTAAATGCACTGGATGCTGGCAGACATGCCTGGCATATTGAGTTGGGAGACATTAGTAGAAAATGGAGATAGGAGAGAGAGAGATAAAGGAGTTTTTGTGGATAGGATACAGGGAATTTTCGTTGCCTAAGAATTACTTGAGAAACAGTTGTTTTGCAGTCTTCCTTCATGTGAGAACGCATTTAAAAGTTGAATGTTAGTTCCATCTGACTAGCTAATGACCTTGGATAAGGCTTCTAATCACTGACCTTCTTTGTGGCAGGGACTAAAGATACATGCTTGTCCCTCTCAAATGGAAAAGGAGGGTGGTCAGGGTTAGATTGTGGCTGGGGAAGAAGGCATTGAGACCCTGCTAACCAGCATTGGGGAAACATAAAGCTGTTATTATAATGGTTGCTGTTGGCAAACAAGAAGTCTCAGCCTCTTCTCTGGTTTGTGTCCCACACTCAGCCACAACCTCAGATTGGGTGGATGCAGACTTTAAATATTGGGGTCACCTGTACCTAAAATGTCCCTTGTGGTTTCTCTGAGTATTGTGCAAACATTCCTTTTTGGCTGTTTCCTACATGAGGAAAAAGTAGGAAGTCTGTGGAGTTGTGCTTTTGGTTGGCATTAGGGCAGTGGTCCCTAGCCTTTTTGGTACCAGGTACCAATTTTGTGGAAGACAATTTTTCCACATAACCAGGGGTGGGGGGATGGTTTTAGGCTGATTCAAGTATGTTACATTTATTGTGTGTGTTATTTCTAATCTTATGCTGCTGCTGATCTGACAGGGCTGAGTCCCAGAGGTTGGGGACCCCTGCATTAGGGCATAAGGGGCTTTCATTTTCCCCTTTTATCTGGTAACTATCTAAACTAGTAAAGAGGTGTAAGAAAACAGCCCTGGCTTGGAAGTTCTCGCAGTAGTGACTGAAGCCTGAGAGGAACTCGGCTTTCATAACTCCCTGCGATGAAGAAGGGGACAGTCATTTCCCTGACATGTCTGAGATTCTGGTCAGCTGATTTCCTGTCTCTATAGGGATGTGTTTCCTCTCCCTTCCTTCGGGAAGAAATGGATATTTTTTCATTTCCTGTTTGATAGCATATTTTCTGAGTACCAGGAGACACTTGCTGGCTATAAATCAGTTGGGTCTTGGGGAAGGAAGCTGCTTTTGTTTTCAGCAGAACAGCTTCCATTTGAGAGACAGACATGTACAGGAACCCCAGCTTCCTTGTGCCCCTGGGAGAGACACGGGGCCTAGAGGATTGTTTTGAATCCTTTGCTGGGCTGTCTGCTTGACCTGTGGTAGTAGCGCCCCTTCGCCCGTTGAAGATGAGAAAGGCTTGGTCCCTCACGGGGCCTGCGTGCTGTGACCCCACTCTGGCCGCGTCTTCTGGCCGGCGCTTTCGGTGCCTGAACACTGCCCGGGAGCAACTGTTAGTCCCTGCTGGAAGTGACACCATTCTTGGAATGGAGCCTGGCAGGATGCCCCCTGAGCCCTGCTGGAGTGACACAGGCTGGGCCTGCAATCGGGCTGTCCAGGTTTCCTGCCCTCACCAACAAGCCCCGCAGCTTCCTCTCGGGCGGCGTGGGGCTCGCTGTCAGCGGGCAGTGCCGCCTGTGGGTCGCACAGCAGTTTCGGAACCTGCCTGTGCAGAGCGGCCTGCTCCTCGTGGGTCGGAGTGAGAGCAGGAGACAGAAGAGGGAGGAGTGGGGAGGAAGTTGTGAGCCCCTTCACTTCGTGAGGACTTTTTCTTAGCGTTTAGGGTAACCTGGAGTTTAATTTTGTGACACACTAACTTTTGCGTTTTTTTTTTTTTCCTTGACCTTGGAGAAGTCCTTAAAAGTTCTTACAAAATAAAACATTGCTTGATAGATTACGAGGAATGTCATTTTTGAGTTTTGTGTGTAACACAGCTTTTCCTAGTTTGGCAGGGTTTACATGAGTAGGTAATTGGTATGTTTCAAGTTCTTGAAGGTCATCAGAGAAGAACAGCCTTAGAAGTGGAATTAGTGTGCCTGCCTTGACTTTGAACTCTTGACTTTGAATTCATCCTTTACCTCTGTCCCTTCTTGCTCCAGGGGCGTTGTGGTTTGTGGCTACTTTATAGTATCAGATAAATCTCCCCTCTAGGGTGGAGAGCAGCATTTTACAGTGGAAAGGGTATAAACGTTAGAATCCTGGTTCTGGTACTTACAAGCTCTGTGACCTTGGCCAGTCACTTAACCGATTTGTGTGATTTTTCTAAGTCCTCATTTGCAAAATGTTAATGATAATAACCACCTTGTACTGTTTCTCTAAAGGTTAAAAGAATTAATATATAGAAAGCATGCTACTTGATGTATAGTGGGTATGTAATTGTAGTTTCTTTTTATTAATAAGAGTCTTGTAAAATGTGATTTTTAATGTGGTAAAATATGCAAAAAATTTACCATTTTAACCATTTTATGCATACAGTTCAGTGGCGTTAAGTACATTCACACTGCTGTTGTTACCATTACCACTGTCCATCTCCAGAACTTCTCAAACTTATATTTCATACCCATTAAACAATAATTGCCATTTTCCCCTCCCCCAGCTCCTGGCAACTACCATTCTGTTTTCTGTCTCTGTTAAGTTTGACTATTCTAGGTAGTTCATGTAAGTAGACTCCTACAAGATCTATACTTTTGCAATTGGGTTATTTCACTTAGTATAATGTCTTTAAAGTTTATCCATATTGTAGTATGTGTCTTAATTTTATTCCTTTTTAAGGCTGAATAGTATTTCTTTGTACGTACCACATTTTGTTTATTCATTCTTCCATTGATGGACACTTAGGTTGCTAAAATATGATTAGTCTCAGTAGCAGTATTGTTGAATTGATTCCTTATCTAGAGCTTTCAAAGCTGGGAGGAAGAGGATGAAGTGAGGGACAAGTCCATTGTGTGTCCACTTCATCTCTCTGAGTTTTGGTTGCAGGACCTGTTTTGATAGGAGTCTAACAAATGATGGAGCCCATTCTGATGGGAGTCCATATAGAGGGTCCAGGCCTGGCAGAACTCTAGTGGGGAAAAGTGTTGCTTCTTAGCCTAAGCAAGGAGTAGACTCTTCTCCAGGGATGGACTGCTTAACAGTAGCTGTAGCTTAACACCCTTGCCTTTCTTCCACCCTCTTCTGCCGTTACTGTGAATGTATTGTCTTGCTGTTGTGATGTATCTAGACTCTTAGTTTGTTTTACACACTGAGGGGGAATTGTTGTACAGCCGTACAGTAAATAGCCAGTTGTGTGCCAGCCTGGCTTGTGGGATTTGTAGGCTATATACACACGTGTGTGCGTACATGTATATGTGTGTTCATATGTATGCACATGCATACGTACACATATATCCTATCATTGGCAGTTGACACAGTATAGAAGCTGTGTGCTCTCCTCTGGCTTCGCCCCAGCCCATCCCTCGCCATGGTGTGTGGAATGGTAACAGGGGGTCCCAGGATGATGGAAGAGGTCTTCCATCAAGGGGATTAAAGCACTAAGAACCTTAGCAGGATGGTCTTGACAGCATAGATAGGCTCTTGCAGTTTCTTGCAAAATTCTGCAGAGTGCTCTGCAGCTCTGACTTCTTTGTCCCATCTTCAGGCCTGAGTTAGACCTGGAAAAGCCCACATGCTGGGCTTCTGCCTCCTGCACTTACGTTGGACATAGAAGTGGAGGTTGAGAACAAGAGGCAGCCCCTCTAAACTCCTGTATCCCTCTGTGTGGTCTCTCCTGTTTGTCTGAAGGGGCTAACGGGTGGTTTGTACTGATTTCCCCTGAGTCCCCTCTGTGCTTAAGGGGACTGCAGTGTCATTGGGGGTGTTTTGCCCCATTGTGTTAAGGATACAGGGACACACCCCCTCAGTGCACTCCTCCACCCACATTGGCCTACCTGCATGTTTCCTGTTCCATACCTTATTGTCTGTCTTCTAGTTATCTTTCTAAAGCTATTCAGGATGATTTTATGTTGTCAATATAATATGAGTGAGTGAATTCTATGTTAAGTTGATGAGATCACATTTAGTATTCAGTTCTAGTTGTGTAAGTACATATGATGAAAGAATTATGTTCGTGCTTTGTGAAGGCTGCTACAGGAAAGGCTCTAAAAGAAAAGAGATCTGAAAAAAGCTATTTCAGAAAAACATAGGTTAAATATGAGCGACAGTAGGGGGCACTTGTATGACAGTGGAGGAGAGACAAGCACAAGAGTGTTCAGTTTGATTTTTGATAATTGGTTCTTTGGAAAGCTAATATTTTTTCCTTAGGCAATTTTCTTTGTGTAAAATTGACAATTGAATTTTAGAGACAGATATTTGGCATGATCAACAAGTTATATTCACCCCTTGTCAACTAAAAATGGACTTTTTTCAAAGTTTGTTAAATTTACTTTCTTTCAGATGTTCTTTGACAAGCGAGAGTTGCTGGATTAAAATTACATTATTTCATTCAACCATAACAACATATAAAGCTTTAAAAATTTCTCTGAAACAATTTATTGGAAACCTCAATTTCTGTATCAACAAATTTGTGCTACTCTAGATTATATGCTTACCTTCTGCACAAAAATAATGAGTGAAAACAAAACACCAAAACAAACGTGCTGTATATTGTATTTAAGTAGAGGCACCAAAAAGCACGTGAAAAATGGTTAAGAGAGTTGAACCCCTTCCATTTCATTTTGTAGCTGGTGTTAGGTGAACAAAGGTTGGTCTTAGTTGAATAGTGATGTTCCAAAAGGCCCAGTCTTTGTGAGCTCTCTCTCTCCTGGACTCCCGAGGAGCAGCTCTGATGAGGAATAAAAATATTGTTTTCAAAGTGGCACCTGCACAGACTACATATCTATAGTTATTCTGTTTTCCATACATATGATATAGCTGACTCTTAATCCCTGAAAATGGAGCAGAAGGCATGCTGAATACTTCAGACTCACAGGCGTTAAGAAATCCTGAAACTAATTTTAACCCACTGTTTCATCATTTACCTAGTTGAAGTACCAAAGATGCTTATGGGGGAAAAGTGAACAGATATTTCCCCCCCTTTTGCCCTTTACCTGCCTTTTTAATGCCATCTCCCATTATTCTTTAGGGCTTCCCAGATGACTTAGTGAGAAAGAATCCACCTGCCAAGCAGGAGACATGGATTCGATCCCTGGGTTGGGAAGATCCCCTGGAGAAGGAAGTGGCAACCCACTACAGTATTCTTATCCGGAGAATCCCGTGGACAGAGGAGCCTGGCGCGCTATAGTCCATGGGGTCGCAAAGGGTTGGGCATGACTAAGCAACTAAACAAAAACAACAACAACCCCATTCATTATTCTTTACAAGTGGAATGAACTAGTCCCCGTTCCCGCTGCCCCCCTTATATGCCCTGTATTCTCACGTGTTTGCTTATGCTCTTTCCTCTCCTTGGATTTTCCTTTAATTTCTACGTCTTACTTAACCTTTCACGTCCATCTCATATGTCATTTTTTTGGGTGCAGCATTTCCTGGTCCCTTCAGTTACAAGTCATATCATCTTTCTAAACTTACATAATATTACTGAAAGAAATTCATTTAAAAGTAATAGTAATAGTTGTTGAGTCGCCAAGTTGTGTCTGACTTTTCATGACCCCGTGGACTGCAGTGTGCCAGGCTTCTCTGTCTTACCATCTCTCAGAGTTTGCCCAATTTACAGAATGCTTTCATATGTATTATCTCTATTGTGCCTCACAGATTATTATGCTGCTTGATAGCCTAAGGCTCAAGGAAGTAAAGTGACTTGCCTTAGGACATACATATCTGGAACCGAGTCTAAATCTTGTGACCTCAAACCCAGTGTCCTTTCCATCGAAGAATGCTGTCTTCTGATTCTTATCACTGGCTGCTATGTGTTGCAGTTACTCCTGTAAAGGTCATGTCTGAGGCATGCTTTGTCCTTAAAGGAAGGGTTAATGCCTTGTTCTTTGTGGCCCTTGTATCCCATAGCACAGAGTACTGCAGTTAATAAGGCATTGATAGACATTTGAAAGGCCGATGATGAGTTGGGGAGATGTTGATGGATGCATGTCTGTGGCACAGTGCCTGGTACATATATGTGTTAGTTGCTCAGTTGTATCTGACTCTTTGCCACCCCATGGGGTGTAGCCCGTCAGGCTCCTCCATCCATGGGATTTTTCCATGTAAGAATACTGGAGTGGGTTGCCATTTTCCTTCTCTAGGGGACCTTCCTGACCCAGGGATGGAACCCAGGTCTCCTGCATTGCAGGCAGACTCTTTACCATCTGAGCCCCCAGAGAAGCCTGATACATAGATGCCTAACAAATGTTTGTTGAATTTAATTGTAAAATGGATCAAGGACTATAGTTAGTAAGAACTTATATGGCACTTACCAAGGGCCACACACTTTATAAATGCTTTGCATGATACCAAGTCATTTAATCCTCACAACTAAATGATGTGGGTACTGTTATTCCCGTTTTCCATTTGATGAAACTGAGCAACAGGAAGGCTAAGTGACATGCCCGGGGTCACACAGGTCATAAGCAACAGAGCTGGGCTTTACACTGACAAGCAGTTGGCCCTGCACGCACTCTTAACCATCAGGCCACAATCAGTTGTTTAGGATATTTTTACACTTAAGTTCCTCCTGGACTCCTTTCTGTCTCTGGTGTGGCTCAAATAAAGAAAAGCAGAAGCAGCGCAACTTGTGAATTGAGCAGTGGTTCTCAAACTTGAGCCATCAGAATCACCCACCTGGAGGGCTTGTTAAGACATGGATGGCTGGGCCCCACCCCCAGCTTCTGATTCAGTATGTCTGGGGTTTGGCTTGAGAATTTGTATTTCTAACATGTTCCCAGGAGTTGCTGCTGTTCTAAGACCACTTATGTAGAGTATAGGGGCTGAGAGCATGGACTCTGAGGTTAAGCTACCAGGGTGTGAATCTCAGCTCTACTGTTTACCATGAACTTCAGCGAGTTCCTAAACCTTTCTGAATTTCAGCGCTTATCTGTGAAGTGTCTGTGCTGAGAGCAGCTGCATCATAGAATTCCCCTGGAGACTGAATACATGTAAAGTGCCTAGGATGGTGCTTGAAAAGGAAAAGTGAAACTCGCTCAGTTATGTCTCTTTGTGACCCCATGGACTGTAGTCCATGGAATTCTCCAGGCCAGAATACTGGAGTGGGTAGCCTATCCCTTCTCCAGTGGATCTTCCTGACCCAGGAATTGAACCGGGGTCTCCTGCATTGCAGGCAGATTCTTTACCAACTGAGCTATCAGAATGTTGCTTGGCTTGTGATAAACATGCAGTGTTAGCTCAATAGTGGTGATAAAACATGGTTCCTGCCTCTGTGGAGTTTGCAGTCTAGTTACATAGACCTCATACTTGAAAAGGCGATGTGAAATTAGGTGTTAGTTCTGACTCTGAAGTACCTTAGAGATGACGTGTGTGTGTGTTGTAGGGCAGGAGAAGTGGTGAGGGATCAGGAGGACGAAAGCTACATGGGACCTTTGGAAATAGTGGAAAATTGCATCGTCAGAATTTGGAAAAGTTGGGGTGGTCAATGGTTTTGGTTTTACAACCGAAGAATTGGAGATGGGGAGGTGGTTGGAGAGAGATACAGAGAAAGAGAGATTGAGAGAGAGAGATGCTCTCACTCCATATGCCAAAGAGATAACTAACTCCCTTTCCCGTTTCTCTTAGAGCTGGTAGCTGGTCTGAAGGTGAAGTTGCTGGCAGTGTGCTGTTTGTTGGGAACAATGGCTAAGGAAGTGGTTTGCTACTGGCTTCTGAAACTGGACTCTACAACCTTTATCCTCCACAGCTGATTCACATACTTTTGATTCTTGCTGAGAAAGGCAGTTGTTAGTTTTGGAAGTTTTCAGATTCCAGAGCCAGCTGGACAGCTGACCCTCTGGTAACTATTTCCCAAACTTGCCAGCCCTCTGTCGCCTCATCTCCCTGGGCCCCGTCTTTTTTACTTTGAAGCAATAGCCTATATTTAGTGAATTAGTCAGTGAGAGGTTGGAGGAGGATTGAGGGGGAGTCTCTCCCACCTTCGCATTCTGGGTGGATGGAGTATTTGGGCCTAGGAACAAGATGTATCCTGCTTAGAGATGTTAACCCCTTCATTGTCAGGCATGCTCAGGTGACAGCTTACAGTGCTAAGAATGTGCCTCTAGCTCATGGGTAAGGAAGGAGCCGTGTTTATTTTTGGGTGTCCTGAAGAAAATATTTGGGAGAAGGAGTGGGGAGAAGCTCAGACAGCTCCATTTATGGTTGAGCAATGCTTGGTATTCTACAGAGGGCCCATATGGGCAGTGGGCAAGAGTTCAGCATTCTCATGATCCACCTCTTGCTCTCTCCATTCGGAGATGATCAGGAACACCTCATTAGCCATTAGAGTGGGTCAAGGATTCCTTGGCATGACAGGAGCCTCACCCTCACATCCTGGGCGTCTTCTGCTCCACCAACCTGCTGAATCACCACCTAGGAATGGCAGTAGCCAGGTTGCCACCTGGAGCACTCTTGGCACAGTGCACTGTTGACTGGTCCTGGTCTCCTAGACACGGCTTGGGCCTCTCCAGGCCTGTCGGAGTGAGAGTCTGGGTCTTAGCTCCCCCTCCGGCTTGTTCCACAAGGCAGTGACCTACTTTTCAGAGACAATTAAGTGTTTGTGAGCAGAAGAAGGCGGTGACCCGAGCGAAGGTGAACGAGAGCTGCATTAAACAAACACCACTGGGAATTCACTTTTTTTTGGTCTCACATAGCAGGGGCCCACCTCGGTCCAAATGGAATGGCTGACCAGGCTGATGTAGGGGGCTGGATTCCAGATGCTTATCCAGAGAGCCAACCCGCCCTGAATTCTCCTTTCTTCCACCCATGTACTTTAATATAAGAAATTGCCTTTTATAGTCTTTGTACCCTTTGTCTTTGGGGTGATGGGGCAGGCTTGGAAAGCGATTGGGGCTCTTAGAGTGAGTCAGCACTCTAAGCCAGCGGTCCCTTCTGGTGGCAATGTTGTGTTTCATTTGTAGCCCCTCTGAGAGGATCTGAATCTCTCTCTTTTTGTACAGGCTGTGATAATAAGCTGGATGGGAGCCCGGATCTTTAGGGAATGAGTGAGTAGCTTGTTTAGGTTTTCCTGTCCTTGTGGGAAGACAGGGTGTAGATTCAGTTTTTGCAGTGAAAGGAAGTGAACTCACTTTTCTCTTTCCTGGATGTCACTCACCTTATTAGCAGACCCCAACTCTGCTTCCCTGTTGAAAGTGATTATTGTGCTCTAGTTGTCACCCGTGACTGTTGTGAGTTAGCACTGGGGGAGGATCCAGGGCCCTACAATGAGGACAGTGACTCTTGTCCTATACCAGCTGGCTCCAGGATCCTGAGGGAATTGCTGAACTTGCAAGTAGGCAGTTTCTTAAACTTTTATTTTCAGCAGCTCCACACACGACAACTCCCCAAATCTCCCTGTTACTAAAAAAAAGAGTTACTGATATTCTTCCCAGAGATCCAGATCAAATCTTACAGTCCAGGAAGGAAGACGCTAAGAGAACTCAAGCTTACCATTCTCTCACTGGAATTCCTTCTGACAGTCTTTGAAGTGCTGCCCCATTTGAAGAACTAGTTTACGTATCAGAGCAGGGCTTGGAAGGCAGCATGGCATCAATATTGGTCTTGGTTGATGGCTGAGCTTCTTGGGGAAGAATATTTGAGGTGACCTGAAGTTGCTACCCTCCTCCTAGGAACCCCAGAGTCTGGCTGCAGCCTGCTTTCTTCTGTTTCTCCCATCCCTTTATGCCCAGGAAACCTGGTCTCTGCTTGCCTCCCGGCCACTTGGGCCCTGGCTGGTGTTGTTGCCCTGCCCCCCTTCCTACACGCCGTGCTTGCCCTGGTGCTCTCAGGTCGCTTTCTTTCTGCCACAGTTTCCTGTCCTTTCCCCCAGCCGGACCCACGTTCACTTGCCCAGGCAGTTCTGCATAGCATTGTGCGAATGGGCTCTGTCACAGGTTTATGAGCTCTAGCCACAGCTTGACTCTCCACCCTGCCCTGAAATCTCTGTTCCCTCCTGGGTGACTCCCATTCCTTTTCCTACAGCAGCTCTTTTAGGCTTTCGCCACACTCCTCCAGCTTGCTGCTCCACCCCACCTTGTATACTTTCAGCAAGCCATTTAGCCTTTTACTTTCCGTAGGTCTGCCTCTCAGCTCATCTGTCTCTTCCTCACCTCCTTCCTCCTTTTTTCAGAGGCAGCCTCTGGGCACGTGCATAGTTTGTATTCTAAGTCTCTCCCCTCCTCAGCTCAGTTCAGTCGCTCAGTCGTGTCCGACTCTTTGCGACCCCATGAATCCCAGCACGCCAGGCCTCCCTGTCCATCACCAACTCCCAGAGTTCACTCAGACTCACGTCCATCGAGTCAGTGATGCCATCCAGCCATCTCATCCTCGGTCGTCCCCTTCTCCTCCTGCCCCCAGTCCCTCCCACCATCAGTCTTTTCCAATGAGTCAGCTCTTCGCATGAGGTGGCCAAAGTACTGGAGTTTCAGCTTTAGCATCATTCCTTCCAAAGAAATCCCAGGGCTGATCTCCTTCAGAATGGACTGGTTGGATCTCCTTGCAGTCCAAGGGACTCTCAAGAGTCTTCTCCAACACCACAGTTCAAAAGCATCCATTCTTCGGTACTCAGCCTTCTTCACAGTCCTACTCTCACATCCATACATGACCACTGGAAAAACCATAGCCTTGACCAGACAGACCTTAGTCAACAAAGTAATGTCTCTGCTTTTGAATATGCTATCTAGGTTGGTCATAACTTTCCTTCCAAGGTGTAAGTGTCTTTTAATTTCATGGCTGCAGTCACCATCTGCAGTGATTTTGGAGCCCCCCAAAATAAAGTCTGACACTGTTTCCACTGTTTCCCCATCTATTTCCCATGAAGTGATGGGACCGGATGCCATAATCTTAGTTTTCTGAATGTTGAACTTTAAGCCAACTTTTTCACTCTCCACTTTCACTTTCATCAAGAGGCTTTTTAGTTCCTCTTCACTTTCTGCCTTAAGGGTGGTATCATCTGCATTTCGGAGGTTATTGATATTTCTCCCCTCCTAGTAACTCTTCATAAGTATGTTCAAGTTGTCTTCATCCTAAGGAAAAGAAAATTTTAAGCTTTTTCCAACAAATTTATTCCATCTAACTCTGCTTTTTATTTTCTAACTACTAAACCTCTTTAATAGGCTTTCTTACATTCCTCTAGTCATCTTGACCCACCATGACATGGCTCTTTTGCCCTCCAGTCCAGCAGAAATCGCTGCCACTTAGGATGACCTACTTGCAGAACTCAGTATTTCTCACGTTTGACCTTGTTACAGCTTTTGACACTATATTTGGGCCTCTCTTTCCCCTTTATTGTGTGCTTTCCCTGGATGAGTTCACCTACTCGGGTGATTTCATTTATCAACATTGTCTACCAGTTCAGTGATGACTCTCGAATCCAAATCTCTGAATGTGAACTTTCCCTTGAGGTCCAGACTTGTCTTATCAAATGACTACTGCCCTCTTCCACTTTGGAGTCTGTAGAAGTTCTAATATAACATATCCAAAACCACGCTTATCCTCATTCTCCTTTTTTCTCTTCCCAAACCTGCTTCTCTTCCTGTATGTGCTGTGCTTAGTTGCTCAGTCATGTCCGACTCTTTGTGACCGCATGGACTGAAGCCCATCAGGCTCCTCTGTTCAAGGAGATTGTCCAGGCAAGAATACTGGAGCGGGTTGCCATGCCCTCCTCCAGGGGATCTTCCTAACCCAGGGACTGAACCCATGTCTCACTCATTGCTGTTGGGTTCTTTACTGTCTGAGCCACCAGGAAAGCCCTCTCCTATATACCTTGTCTCATAATGGCAGTATCACTCTCTACCTGTTTGCTGCAGTGGGGAAATTCAGGTTTGTTTGTTTTTTGTCTTCCTTTGTTTTCCACATCTGATTGGTCACTAAGTACTGTTTGTCTCAACTCATGTTGAGTTCTAGCTCAACATGCATCCTTTCCCTTCCGTTCGCCCTGGATGGACCCACTGCCCTGGTTTAGACCCTCATCATCTTTGGCTTTCTGTTAGTGATCATGCCATATCTCTTCTTAAAATCTCCAGTGCTCACTGCCTTCTGTTCCTCCACAGGGTAGAGTTCAGACTTGACATGAGTATGATTCTCATGTTTATGCTGTTTCCTCTGCCTTGGATGTTCTTTCTATTTAATCAGCTTCCCAGTTCCTATTCATGTTGTTAAGTAATCTTTCATCTCAGCTAGAATGAACTGGCTTTTTATGGTGTTCAAGCTTATTTTCTTCTATCCCAGCCAGGAAAAATTTGACTTAGCTCCTCCTCTGAGTTTTCATGGTACTTTATACATCCCTTGTGGTAGTACTTAGCTCCTTGTTTTACAGCTGTCTATTTAATTGGCTCCTTTAGAACATGAGTTTGTTGAAGGCAGACTGTGCCTTCTTCATCCTTGGTTTCTTAGGGGGGGCTAAAACAATAAGTTGAATTGATGAGCTGTATATGAAGTTCTTGCTATCTCCAGATAAAGGATGTTTGCGAAGTCTAAAAGAGCTGTGCTACATTAGATATTGTGGTATAATCTGCCCTACTCTTTATTTCACAGAGTACCCATGTTTACTGCATGGAGATTATATAATAATAAGTAAAATTATAAAATTAAAGTCACCTAAAATCCCACCATTTTTGGATAATCACTGTAAATATTTTGGTATATTTTCTTTCAGACATTGTCTTCTGCTAATGTATATATATGTAAATATGTATTTTGTAAAAATATACTGTTCGTAACTTGTTCAAAACCCATGGTGAAAATCTTTCAGTGTCAAAAATATGTGCTTCTGTCATAGTTTATCTTGCTGTCTTCCTGTGTGTGGTCCAGTGGTACTTGAGATAGCCCCCTATTGTTGGACTTTAAGGTGATTTTGCATCGTTTGATGTTATAAACATTGGAACAAATATACTTTGTATGTGTGTGTGTATTTGCACATTTAGCCACAAATTTTATATAAATTCCTAGGAGTGAAATCACTGTGTTAAAAGTTATTGGACACTTAAAAAAATTTTAGATATGTTTTGTTCAACCCCATTCCATAAAAGTTTATACATGTGGTTGAGTTTGTATACTTCATTGAGATTCCCACCCCTTCAACCCCACCTGCCATGGTAGGTTTTGTGTTTCTGTCCAGAGGTTTATCTATTGGAATGATTGAATAAAGGCTGTGTTTTAGGAAGATTATCTAGCAGCACGGGCAACATGGGTTGGGTGAGAAGAAGGGAAATCCATTTTTTTTAAAAGCTATTTTAGCAAACCAGGTGAGAGGTAGTGAGAATTAGACAGGAGAGGCTGACTGTTGAATAAAGAAGGTGACTACTAGAGGTATTTGGAAGAACCACTAGGACTTGAGAGTGGGTTAGGCAAAGGATGGTGCTGTTACTCAAAGTAGGAAATTCAAAGGAGGCATTGATGTGAGGAGGAAGGATGTGGATTCACTTTTAGTAACTTGAGATCTAGTTGCTATGGCATACTCAGGTGGAAATGCCCGCCAGGCAGCAGGCACTGCAGAGCAGCAGTCAGAGAGGCAGGGCTCACTCTCCTCAGCATCACCTTTAAACCCTGCCTCCCCCGCAAACAAACTCCCTCGCTGCCTCCGCACATGGAAGCCAGGCAGGACTGCCTTTCTGAAGCATCTTCATTGTGTCTGCCATCCAGCCTCTTACCCATTGCTCACAGCCCACCTCAAAGTCCTCTAGGAAACCTCCTCCCATCACCCCCCTGGAAGTTAGTTCCTAAATGCTGATGGTCATTTAAAAGCTTATTTATTTGTCGTTTAGTTAGTCTGGGTCTTCACTGCTGCGTGCGGGCTCTCTCTAGTTGTGATGATCAGGGGCTTCCCTCCTCTGCGATGCCCAGGCTTCTTGCAGCAGCGGCTTCTCCTGTAGTGCAGCACAGGCTCCAGAGCGCCGGCTCAGGAGTTGAGGTGCACAGGCCTTAGTTGCTCTGCAGTGTGCGGAGTCTTCCTGGACCAGGGATCGAACCCATGTTCCCCTGCATTGGCAGGGGTATTCTTAACCACTGGACTACCAGGGAAGGCCCTCGCCAAGATTCTCAAGCATAGTTTATATCTGACCTTTAGCTTTTAACCCCCTCTGTGCTCCTGAAATTGCTGTTGTCCAATCAAGGTCATCAATCATCTCCTAATTGCCAAATCCAATGGCAATTTTTCAGCCCTGATCTTCCCTGACCTTTCTGTGGTGTTTGACACTATGAAATTAAACACTCCATCCTCCTTGAAAGCTCTCCTTCCCTAACCTTTTATGACCTGTGATTTTCCCCCTTCATTTACAGGTTTATCTTCCATTAAACAAGGTGCTTTCTAGGACCTGTCTGACCCTCTATACAGTTTTCTCAAATGGCTTTATTCACACTCATGGCTTCAATTGCTAGGTCTGATCTCGCTCCTGAGCTCCAGAAACTTGTCTTGGAGTGCTGGAGGACTTCTTTTGGATCCTGACTATACAGTTACCTTTTACTCAACATGTTATGAACTGAACCCTTCATCTTCTTCCCAGGAAGCCTGCTTTGTTGTTGTTGTTTAGTGGCTAAGTTGCATCCATCTTTTATGTCCCCATGGGCTGTATCCTGCCAGGCTCCTCTGTCCATGGGATTTCCTAGACAAGAATACTGGAGTGGGTTACCATTTCCTTCTCCAGGGGATACTCCTAACCCAGGGATCAAACTTTCATCTTCTGTACTGCCAGGTGGATTCTTTACCACTGAGCCACCAACGAAGCCCAGGAAACCTGCTATTCCTCTCTTTATTTATTTATTTATTTTTTTAAAGTACAAAATAATTTATTACAGTATTATATAGGTTGGCATTATTTTACAGTGAATTCTTTTCTCTCAACAATTATGAATCTAAATATAAACTTAGCGTGAAGGAAAACAATTTTAATTAGAACAGTTTCTCTAAATAAAATCTCTTTTGAATTTATATTTGTCTTAAAAGGAAGTATTAATGTTACAGACATATTTATATGGTTCTGAAAAAAACATTCAATGATGCCATTACTGTTTTCTGTACAAGACAGAACAAAAGCTGCTGCTGCTAAGTCGCTTCAGTCGTGTCCGACTCTGTGCGACCCTATAGACAGCAGCCCCCCAGGCTCCCCCGTCCCTGGGATTCTCCAGGCAAGAACACTGGAGTGGGGTGCCATTTCCTTCTCCATATTCCTCTCTGTATTTAAGGCCCTGCCTTCTACCCAGTCACACAAGTGACTTGGAGATTTTCTCTCTCTTGGTCCATCTACCCCATCCCACCTTAACTCAGGTAAAACAGTGATCAAATGCTGTATAATTCTGCTCTCACATTCCTTTCTTTTTTCCCCATTCTCAGTGCTACTTACTTAGAGTCTATTATTTCTCAGCATTTCACATAGCAGGGTCATAACTGGTCTCCCTCCCTTCTGTCTTGCTTCCCTCCTTTTCGATACTGCTCAATGCTCTTCGTAGTCACTCCCAGGCTTAAACCCTTTCTATGGCTTTCCATTGCCTTCAGGATGAGATATGGTTTCGTGACTGTGGCATGCCAAGCTTACATGTCCTGCCATCATTCTTCCAGGGCAGAGTGTACCCTGCACGCTATCCGTGTCAAACTATTTTCAGTTCCTTAAACACATCACGTTCTCCCACGTTTCTGCTTTGCTTCCTCTGTCTAGACACTCCTGTCCCCATCAATCTAATTCTCTCTGGCCCTGAATCCCAGTTCCAGCCTCATCGCCTCCGGGAAGGCTTCCCCAGTCTCCCATGCTTCCTCTTTGTTTCCATGCACCTTCATCGGCATCAGCTGTACTATATTGTGTTTGGTTCACTGGCTTGTCTCCAGCACTAGATTGTAAGCTGGTTGAGGGAAGAGCACCCATTTCCTTCATCTCCATCCTCTGTGCTCTACAGATTTGGCACAGGGCAGACACACAGGGGAGGCTTGTTGAATGTATGAATGACTGTGTGAGAAGGTTAAGTTATCAGTGGCGGTGCTGGGATCAGGA
Organism: Ovis canadensis; assembly: GCF_042477335.2. NCBI lineage: Eukaryota > Metazoa > Chordata > Mammalia > Artiodactyla > Bovidae > Ovis > Ovis canadensis. Next base: position 14,529,586 of record NC_091245.1, read on the forward strand.
TTCAGAATCTCAAATCCCTGGCTTTTAAACACTTCTTTTTTGGTTAGGTAACATGTTCACGTAACTGAATATGCAAAAGGTACAAAATAACATATAATGAAACGTCTTTTCTTAACCCACCCTTTTTTAAACCCAGATACCCTTTTCCTCTCCCTGAAGAGTATTATCAGTTTGCATTTCCTTTCAGAGATGATATGTGCATTTAGTCCTTCACATATCTTATGATTAAAAAATTAATTTGGCAAATATTTATTGACTACTTACCATGTGCCGGGTACTATGCTAGGCTCTGGGGGTAAACAGTGAACAAAACAAAAATCCCTGCCTTTATGGAACCTAAATTCTTTTTTTTTTTTTTCCTGGATTCTAAATTCTATGTATTCTTCCTCCTTCCTCTTTTTAAAATACGTAAATTAGAAGTAACATACACGCTACTCTGACATTTTGTTTCACTTATTGTATCTTGAAGATTAGTTCCTATCAGTACGTTAAAGCCTTTTTTCTTCCATGCTTATTATTTTATTGTGTAGATGCACTATCATTTATTTAGCCACTCCCCTATTGATGGGCATTTAGGGTGCTGACAGTCTTTTGCTTTTGTGTTGTTCAGTTGCTAGATCATGTCTGACTCTTTTGCTCTTAGGAAATGCTGAAATGAAAAACTTCATTGTATACTTGTCATTTTATGTATGTATATCTTTAGGAAAAATTCTTAGGTGTGGAATTGTTGTATCAGAGGAGGCATATTTGTAAATTTGATGGATGGTTTCATCCATTGCTTTGATTTTTTATTATGACTATTTCAAGCATATAAGCAAGTATAGATAATACTTCAGCATATACATATATACCCACTACTCATTAAACAGGTGTTGACATCCTCACTGAGATCCTGTCTACTAGGTGGTTTTAGCACCTCCTTAATGTTACAGGGTATTCCAGCAGAATCTGGAGTACCCTATTTTAGTTCAAATTAAGTAGTTTCTTAGAGCTCATCCCTGCCATCCTGGAGTCACCACTAAGCAGTCTATCTTGAACGTAAAAATATATATGCATAACTTCATTGTTAGCAAATGATAGCTTCAGAGGAAAATTCCATTGTGTTATTTTTAGTACCTGGAATCTGACTCTTAAAAATGTTTATTTGTCTCCTTCCTCTGCTCAAAAGCAACAAAGAAATGCTACTGGAAGTTGGTGGCCTGTCTTTTTGGAGACTTGTTTTATTTGCTGGTCGAGGAGGCCAGGTGAATTGAGCCAGAAGCACACCACCACCCCCTCTCCCCCTTTGGCAGGTGCCTACCTTTAACTGACTTGGAGGTGTAGCAGTGTCCTTAGTGTGGGTCCTGATGGAGCTGATGAGAGAAACTGTTCCTGAAGGAAGGAAGCTGTTGATCTCTCTCTATTACACCTATATACCTGTAACTGTTTCAGTAGGCCTTTTTTTTTTTTTGGTCTGCATTGCATGGCATGTGGGATCTTAGTTCCCAAACCAGGGATCAAACCCATGCCCCCTGCATTGGAAGCATGGAGTTTTTAACTGTTGGACCACCAGGGAAGTCCCTTAGTTGGCTTTTGTTGAAATTAATTTCCTTCCTTCCCTTCTCTCTGCTGGAGACCTATAACTACATTCCAGGGGTGGGTGACTCTTGGTTCTGATCTTTTTCTTAGGTCCTCAGAGTGTCCAGCAATAAGGCTTTCACATTTTATGGTTTTATAGACCTAGTTTCAGGTAGGTCTGAGGTCATGCAGGTGCAGATTCTCCCTAGGAGCAGGTGTTTCTGCCTTCCCTTCCAATTGCTCAGTCCTTTTTACCTTGTTTGGACTTGTACTTTCATGTAATCACCACCAGTTCAGTTCAGTTCAGTCGCTCAGTCTTGTCCGACTCTTTGCAACCCCATGAATCACAGCACACCAGGCCTCCCTGTCCATCACCAACTCCCGGAGTTTACCCCTCATGCCCATCGCATCGGTGATGCCATCTAGCCATCTCATCCTCTGTCGTCCCCTTCTCCTGCCCTCAATCCTTCCCAGCATCAGGGTCTTTTCCAATGAGTCAACTCTTCTCATGAGGTGGCCAAAGTACTGGAGTTTCAGCTTCAACATCAGTCCTTCCAGTGACTTGGAGGTATAGCAGTGTCCGTAGTCTGGGTCCTGATGGAGCTGATGAGAGAAACTATTCTTGGAGGGAGGAAGCTGTTGATCTGTCTCTATTACACCATATAATATGGTATATTACACCATTTAATATGGTAATCACCATAGGGAGGAGAGAATGCATGGGTTGCACCCATTTCTCCATGGACCACACAACCAAAAAGAAAAGGATCAAGGAGAGGGAGCTGGGTTGAGAGTCCATGGCCTAAAGCACAAACCCCTTTTAAGTCCATTGTCAAACCCTGTAGTATACATTTGACCACACAAAGTGCCTCTCCAGGCCACGGGCAAGCACAGGGTGGGCAGAACTCCTTGGACTCACACTTAATTCCTGTTAAAGCCTCTTGTGGTCCTGCTATTTCAGTCTTTTCCTCTAAACAAGAGGTCTTTTTTTTTTAGTGTCATCATCGGCATTGTCTATGACCTACGACATTCACATCACTGAAGATTGGTCTTTTAAATTTTGCCAGTTGGATAGAGTAACATAAAATGGGTTAAATTTGTATAAATCTGAGTTGTCTGTTACTCTTGAAACTGAGTATTTCTTTGTGTATTTTTAAAAATTTATTTGATTGGAGGATAGTTGCAATATTGTGATGGTTTTTGCCATATGTCACTATGAGTTGGCCATAGATAGACATGTGTCCCCTCTATCCTGAACACCATCCCCCCCCCCCCCGCCCCCCCCGCTTCTGTTCCTCAGCCCTGCAGCCTTGGCCTTGGGGACAAGCCTTCTTCAGATGGCAAACTCATTTTCTGTCTAGCGGCCCAGCAGGACAAGGTGTAATTCAACCCCACGCTCCATCAGACACTGCTGCCAGGGGAGATAATGGAGAAAGTGATCTTTGTTGCTCCCTGAATAGGACTATGAACCTGGCACCTGCTTTTGTTACTGGCTTGTTAAGTCACTGGAGACATTTTTCTTGTCTTCAGCTGCTTTGGGGTAACAGTGGCAACTGGCTGTCAGGGTATCAGTTCTGCCTCAAAGAAAATGATGTCTTTAAAGCAGCTTTACCTTTTGTGTCTCTAAAACCTCTTGTCTTGAGGGCTGGCATTGGGAATGAGCAGTTGAGCCTTCACTTCGACCGCCCATGACCCTCATCTTCTCTGGTCCTGAGGAGAGATTCCTTCCTTTTTCCTCCGGCTTTCTCGTTAGACTCTGAGTTCCGTGCTCCAGGTGCATAGGTCAGGGGCTGGGCATGGCGAGTATGCGGCAGGTACGTGTGGAATGGGCGAATTCCTTACACTGTGCAGATTTAGGGTCACTGACCCTGATGACGAGAGGGTGACGTTTATTTTTAAGGGAAAGGTTGCCTCAGAGGAATACGGAAGGTCTGGATTTCCAGGAGGTTTTGGGAACTGTGGGAACGCCAAGATAGGACTTGTTCTCTCCTTTTGGGCCTAGAACATTCCCCTCAGCTGAAACTCTGCTGGCAGACTTGCTGTCCTGTTTCAGGAATAATATCCTGAACCTGACTCAGACCTCTCCACCCAGGCTCCACATCCCTGAGCCCACCCGAGGGCAGGGCAGGCATCCTTTTTGACTGCCATCCTGTCACCACAGTTGCAGTGCGTGAGGACCACACCTCATGCGCTGCAGTCTGGACTTCCTGATCCGCCTGCGTTCAGTCCAGTTCCACTCAGCCCTTAGGTGTCTGTGCCTTTGTAAAGGCTGTTGGAGACAGCAGGGCTTTTTTCCCCTTTGTCAGCAGCTGGCCAGGCCTGTTAGACTGCCAGGTCCTGAGCCTTTCACATTTTGTCTGTCTCTGTCTGGAACTTAGGGCAGAATCGCTTACCACTCGAGGTTACCTCTCATTGTTCACCACTGTGGGACCTATGAGAATAAAAGATGAAGGGCCACGAAGATCACAGAGAGGTGCTGGATCCTGGTGCTTTGAAATGCTCTGATTCTAGTGAAAGGCCCTTGGTGTGCAAGAAAGCAACTGGAGTCCAGGCCATTGTCCCCCCTCCCCTCTTCCCAAGAGCCTCAAGTTGGAACCATCCCTCACTTCAGGATTCTAAACATCCTTGTTTTTGTTTAATTTTTATCTGATAAAAGGTTATTAATTTCAGTGGTGAAACACACAGAGGAAATGACAGACTAGCATGTGTTGTCTTTTAAGTGCACTTAGTTTAAGTGGCTATTTTAAAAGTCCGTTGTTCCTGCTGTCAGATCCCTGTTGTCTGGCCTGCTTTCCTCCCTTAGGTGGGAGGGGTCTCGGATAGAATTTTACAGGGACATTGTTCTTTCCAGTACTTACATTCAGACTGTCCCTTGTTAACTGCTTTCAGATCTTGACACAGACGAGGTCTTAGAAATCAGTCCAGAGGTTCTTTACCTGTGGTTCATTGACCCCCATCCACTTGTAAACAAAAGTTTGGCAGTAGGTGAATATGCCTTTTCCTAGGGAGAGTAGCTTTACTTTTCGTCAGGTTCTCGCTGGAGTTTGTGGCTTCTTGTGGCTTAAAACAAAACAAGAACTACCATTTTATAGGAATTTGGAGCTCCTGCTCACATGGCTTGTTTAATGGCAAAGTTGGATCTTGAGAGAAATTCTGGAATCCAGGTATCCTGACTCTGTAACCAAAGTTCTTTCCACTGCGCTCTCTTATCCATACTCTTCCAGGAGAAATAGTAGAATAAAGCCAGGGAACCAGACACATGTGATCTGAACTGTTATTTATTGTTTGCCTTTTGCATCCACAGCTTCATTTCATGGATGAGGAATCCAGGGTACTCGGTCTGTGACCTCAAACATAGTTTGGTTCTCACAGTAGTATGTTGTAGAATCTATAGTTGCTTTTGAGCACATATGTATTTATCGTATCCCACTGTCTTTTATGCTTTGTAAGCATAAGAGCTTTTTATGCTTTTAACTTTGCCCATTAAAATGGTTCTTTGAAAAAAGGAACCATGTGTCATGTTCCCCCAACTCCTGACATTCAGATCTGCATAGTAGCTGGCTACCTTGTCGTCACCATTAACCAACTAGTAACACCAGAAGGCACAAAAGCTTGGGTTGGTTATTTTTATTATCTGAAGATTTTCCCTTTCCATTGTCTTGGCAGCTGTTAATGTTATTTAGCCTGATCTTTTCTAGTAGAAACACTCCCTTTTCTCTTTGTTTTCACAATGCTGCTTATACAGTTTCTCCACCTTGCATCCAGCCCGCATCATTGGGAGTTCTACCATGTCACTGAATGGCAGCCTACCCGGCAGGTTACTTTGGAAAACTTCAGACTTGGGAGAGAGGTATCTCTCTTATGAGGGGTTGTTCATTGGATTCCGACTTGGTTGTTGCTCGTGGGTGCTTGGCTCAGGTTTGTGAACTATAGGTTCTTTTCGTGCTGTCTTACTGACCTGTAATGCAACTTTCGGACAGATTGCTTAACTTCTGTTTTCTCATCTGTAATTGAAAATTTGCAGTTACTTTCCTAAAAACATTTTCAAAGATGAGTATAACAGTGCAGATGAACCACTTTGTATTCCTTACATCAAAGATGCTAAGAAGTTTGAGGATTTCTTCCCTTTAATTATAATCTTTGCAGATCATCCTAAGAGCCTGTGACAGTTAGGGTGAGTTGTCTTTTTGAGGCTGATGGAATAGAAAGAAGTTTGCGTCAGCTACTGACATCACTAAAGCAAACTGAAAACACACAAGCGGTGGTGGTGGTTTAGTCGTTAAGTCGTGTCCCACTCTTTTACGACCCCATGAACTATAGCCTGCCAGGCTCCTCTAACCATGAGACAAGAATACTGACGTGGGTTGCCATTTCCTTCTCCAGATGGTCTTCCCGACCTAGGAAGCAAACCCGCATCTCCTGCACTGCAGATGAGTCCTTTACCGCTGAGCCACCAGGGAAGCCCAGAAACAAATTAGCTCAGTGAGATATTGCCCTAGAGTAGGGAGCATGCGGGTTGTGTCTGGGCTGCGTTTTCTCCCTTGTTGTGTTTGGGGAAGGTCTTGCCTCCCTGAGTTAGGCTTTTAGCACTTGGGGAGTGGGCTCCCACAGCAGTTTCTGCTTCTTTGCCTGCCTTGGACCGTGTTCCTATGAAGCGTCTCCTCTGTAGGTGGCTGTATTCCAGTCTGTAAACATGACTGCTGTGAGCACGGTGCAGAGTTGGTTGTTTATTTTGTAAAACCTGTCTCATTGCCATGTGATATTTGCCCGGGAACGCCTGTTGTGGTGACACTCTATGGCGAGTGTGGCCCTTTAAAGGTTTCTTTCTCCGATGTTAAGATGGGCCCTTCACTGGTGTCCTGAGAAGCATTTAAGGCTCTCTCCCTAGAGTTTAAACCAGAGGGGCAGTAATCCCAGTGGAGTCTGGGCTGGGGTCTAACGGGAAGGTGGCAGATGACAGGCAGGGGCTGCTGTGGTCTCCCGCCTCATTTGCACAAAGGAGGGGCGGGCCTCTCTTGGGGAGGTATTTCTGCTCATTGCAACAAATGAGGGCGCACAAAGGGCTGTAATGTAATGAGGCTCCTCTGTGACGTCACTTGCAAGTGTGGTCAAAGTCCAGCTCTTGGGGGCTAGGAGACCGCAGTGGAGCTCTCCCTTCTCAGCTGTCACCGCGATATGGTGCCTGCTTCCAGCCACTGAGCCGACACAGCTGGGCCGGGGCATGAATGCTTACAAGTACCAGAAGTTCCTGGAGGGGCTCAATAACCTGAGAGGTATTGCAGGGCTCTTGGCTCCCCGCCTCCTGTCCTTACTGGTTGTGAACGCTTGCTATTGGTGTGTGTTGTATGGGATCTTTACTCTCCATCAATCCGTAGGGGCTTAGAATGCCCTCTGACTCAGAGCCAGCCATAGTTTTTCCTGGGTTTGGGCAATGGCATAGGAGGGATAGAGTTTGTAAATGTGAGAGTGGGAGACGGGAGGGGATCCTCTCAGGTAATCCAGTTGCAGCCCGTTCTCTTGCTTGAATGGGCACTAAAGCCACGTTCGGCCTCTCGAGCTCAGCAGTGTTCAGGGCGCTCCCCAGCAGGGGAGGTGGAGGGCTCCTGCCCTGGGCTCTGCGCCCTCACCTAGGTGCACCTGGGGTTCTTGGGCCAGGTTTTCCGCTTGCCTGTGTCTACAGGGAGTCAGAGCCCTGTCTGGAGAGAACAGGGAGTCGGGATGATTGTGGGGAGGAGGGGGAATGCTGGTTGGTGTGGTAGAGATGCCATTGTAAAGGGTAAATCAGTGACTTTAAAGAGGGCAACTTTTTACTAAAATAATATTTACAGGGAGTAGTGTTTGCTTTGCAAGGTTGGCAGGCTTTTCGTTGATTATAGATGAGAAAAATACTCCCAGATAAGATGCTGCAAGGCTCTTCTTGGGTATTAAGGAGGAAAATGAATGAAATCTTTTTACTTCTCCCTTTTTCATTAATAGGTAGTTTTATTTTCTGTTTAGAAGGGTGCTCGAACCCTCCCTGTTTCATCAGCAGTCAGGGTCTGGACCCAGAGTGACCATGGGGTGTGGAAAGTGTTGGGGGAGACCAAGGGAAAGGGTGAAGTCACCTCCTTTGGGGTGGGGGGAGTGGCAGGAGGTCTGCACTCACATCCTGCCAGGGCTTCTCTAGATATTTTACTTTCTTTCATTATCTGTAGAGTAACAGTTTCCTGACGCTGGGAAAGATTGAGGGCAGGAGGAGAAAGGGACGACAGAGGATGAGATGTGGATGGCATCACCCACTTGAAGGACATGGGTTTGGGTAAACTCCGGGAGTTGGTGATGGACAGGGAGGCCTGGCGTGCTGCGGTTCACGGGGTCGCAAAGACTCGGACACGACTGAGCGACTGAACTGAACAGTTTCTAAAAGAACATAAATGTGAGGAGCTTTGTATGCTACAAAGGGATATACATCCATAAAGTAGTCTTCCATTGATCTCTGTCTTCTCTTCCCCTTTCTCTTCCCAATGCCATAGAAACATTTTTTTTTCTTCAGAACTTCCAACAGCTGGAGCCAATCCCTTTTGGGTTGAGGGCTCTGCAAGCTCATCAGTCATCAGATGGGTCTTAGCAATAATGAGCAACGTCAACTGTTCCTTTCCTGTCAAAGGAAGTTTTGAGAGAACAGAAAGAGTCAGAACTCCTTTATCCAGACCCATGGGGAAGAGATGGTGGGTCGGGCCAGAAACCAGTGGTGCTTCTCAGTGACTCTTCCAGTTCCTGGGCCTTGCTGGGGGCTGGATGAAGGGATGTGCAGGACTGTACCCTTGTCCCATACAAGAGCCCCTTTTCTTGCCCTCTTTCCTGTCCTAGAGGATCCTTCTATATTCCTGGATATGAAGCCCACTCAACAGCAGGAGCCTCTTCCCTTGGAAGGGTTATCACATTAATTAATCTGCATATTCCTTCAGGAGCGGAAAAGCCTCAGAGTAGGAATCCCAGACCTCTCCTTGGGCACTGAGCTCCTTAATGTAGCTCTATTCCCTGTTATCCTTAGTGTCATTCTTCTGATAAAAGGCCAGAGCTTTCTACAGATTTATGGGTGGTGAGTGGAAACTACTGGAGGTCAACATAACTTTTCCTTTTGGTTCCTCTTTTGTCAAGGGCTTAGAGAAGCAGTGACCCACACTAGGACAGCCACAGCCTATGGATCAGGTTTAGCAGTGACCTAAGTGGATTCCTCACGTTCTCAGGAGACCATGCCGCTCATAACTCTGCCCCCCTCTGCCGTGTGTGCTTCAGGAACAAAGGGCAGGTATGAGGGCTGAGAGCATTTCTTGTTTTCCTCCCATAAAACATGCGTGGGGGAAGGAGGCCTTTTTTACTCCCTGAGTAGGAGTTGTTTTGGTCCTCAGTGTCCTCTAACTCTGCTGACTTCATCTGGGGGCTAATGGGACAAGTAGCTCTTGATTTGATCATCTCAGGGCTGTAGATGTTAAAATTTACACCCTACATACAAAAGGTTATTTTTGCTTTTGGAGGAGGTTATATTGAAACCAGCTTGGCAATCATTTGTTTTCTCAGTTCACCTATAAAGTTTTTTTTTCCTCCTTCCTTTGCTCTGTTTTTACTAGGAATGAATGAATAACATAGCAAGGAATGAGTGAGTGACAGGCAGTGAATGTACCTGTCATGGGGAGTGTCCTTTATAGGACTGAAATCAGAGAAGAGGAGTGACCCCAAGAGTAGCAGCTACCCCTCCACTTTTCCCACCCAGACCCTGGGGCTGTCTGCCATGTTATTTTGGTTCTGCACGTCCAAGATGAACTCAGAGAAGCACTTACTGCCACGGACATTAAATAAGAGGACATATTACACTCAGTTCATGGTGTATATGTCTGGTATGTGGCTGGAATTCGCCAACTGTTCCACCTCTTCTTTCTCCTGTCTCTCCCACAGGCTGCTTTGAGTCACAGTGTGTCTTGTGCTTATGCTGGTCCAGGATGAACTGGGTCAGCTCACTTTCTGACTGAAGAGTTGTGCTCCCGGTCGCCCATTTTCATGTTTGGTTCCAGGTCGCACTTGATCTTGCTGATGGTTGAGACTGGAAGACAGCGGCAGTAGTGATATTCTTGAAAATGCTATGTGCTCAGCAAATGTTAGTTATGGACTAGGTACTGTTGTAAGCACTTGCCTGTGATTTTTCATGTAGCACTTGTAATAACTCCTGTAACATAGGCACTGTACAGTGGTGTAACCGAGGCTCGGTGGAGCCAAGAACAGGGTCATATGTCCTGCTAAGGAGACAGCAGTGCCTGGGAGTATAGCAGCCAAGATGGCTATGTCGTGTGGCTGTCTGATGCTGGGGACCATAGGAAGTAGGAGGGAATACCCAAGTCTGTCGAGTGTAGGTGTGAAACACGCTTGCATACCTTCCTCTGAGGGAGAGCAGAGCAGTATGGTGCTTTGGAATGAGGGCAATAGAGCTTTTCTCTCACACTAGCCTCCTTGAGCCATGTTCTCTCTTCTAATCCTTCATTCACTTACATACACTGTATAATAGTGTTCATGGCATAAAATGTATAATATACACCAGTTTGTCCTGTTCACTCAAAGAAAGATTAACTCCCTTTTCTCCCAGAACCTGAATCGTTTTCAGGTGGGAGAGGTGCCTAGAAAGAGGACATGTGGTTATTTTGGTTTAGTCCTTATAATCATTTCTGGAACATTGCTATAGGTCTTAGACAAGTATCCCCCCAAGTCTGAGTTGCCAGGCCAACATCTAGACACAAACTGCGGCCTTTGTCAAGCTCTCGCGTGGTTTGTTTCCTCACTGTCCTCTGATCACGGAGAATAGCTGCTTCCCTTGTTCATTTCACCTGTACCTTTGTGTATTCCAGAGGGACTGGCAGAGGCAGGTAATTGGCTCCCCCTCTTCTCTTAACTACTGACTTTGCTTTTCTTCCCATGGTTCGGCTTGTGGCCACTCCTGCATCTCGTGGGTAACTGTTGAAGGGAGCCCAGTGGGAGAATAGAGACACTGTAAGTCTTGGTGTTTTTTCCATCTCCAATTTCCTGTGAATCTTCGTTGCTTTGATGCCAGGGTTGAGGTGCAATATATTTCATTGCCCCTGTTTCTTCTGGAAGGCTTTAACGTTTATTTGTCAAGCTTGCCAGAACCCACAGCTGTTGAACGATTTCTGCCTAGATGGACCTCTTCCGTGGGCATGACAGGTTGAACTATTGGCCCAAGCCCCACCCTTTGGCAGAGCCCAGGCCTGTGCTGTGACTGGTAACTGGGGACTAATTAGGGAGGCAGAGAGGTAGGTGAGGTGAAGTAATGAGAAAGTGGTTCTCTAGCCCTTGCTAAAAAAATTTGAGATAGGTTTGTGGGATAATGACTGACTTATTAAGGCAAATGTACCCCCAGCATATCCATGTACTTTCACCCTTTTTCTCCTATGCGTGCGCTCACACACACACACGCACACGCACACACACACACACACACACACACACACCCAGTCTTGTTCCCTCTGCCTGGAAGACACTGTTGTTTTCTCTTTGTGTCAAATTTCTCTTTGCCTTCACTGCCTAGCTCAGTCTTGCTACCTGCCTCCCCACCATAGTTTTTTGTTTGTTTTGTTGAACTTCTACATATAATTATTCTCTCTTCCTCATCTGTGTTGCCAGAATTTTTTTTTTTTTGCCATACTATGCAATATGTGGCATCCTAGTTCTCTGATTAGGGATCAAACCCATACCCTCTGCATTGGAAGCGTGAGTTCTTAACCACTGGACCAATAGGGAAGTCCCTGCAATATCATTCTTAAGCTGTATGGTATTTCATCAAATGTAAGGGTCATTTATTTAACATTATCCAGTTATGGGGTGTGTACATTTCTAATTTTTCACTGCTATAATATGATAATGAACATTCTTATAAATAAATTTTTCTGTGCATCTCTGATTATATTTTTTGGATAGGTTCCTAGAAGTGGAATTACTGGACTTAATTCATACATTCACTGCTCTGAATGTTGGTTTTTAACTTTATTTCACCTTTAAAAGCTACCGAAGATACCTGTAACCCTTTGTATACCTTTCTGATAGCTCTCAGCCCTTGCCCTCTGGGAATAGCTCTGTCTTCAGGCTCAGTGGCCAGCTGGTTCAGATGTTTTATTATTCACTTAATTTCATCATGGGACAGGCGCCAAGTGTCTCTTTCACTTAGTCAGCAGCTCCCACATGTCATCATCACATCACCGCACTGTCTCACTCTGAAGCTTTTTCCCTAGCAGCTCCAGGCTTCGTTGATAAATAGCTTCACTGATTCTCCCAAGCCCAGATTCTTTTGGATCAGGAGAGATCCATAATGTTGATCTGGAAACTGTAGTACCAAGAATGACCGAATCAATGCTGTATAGAAATCCTGCATTGGAAGCAAAGATCAGTACGAAGTTGAGATTCCCTCTGTCTTTTCTTGTTACTGAGATAGCCATCTAACTAGTAAATCGGGCCAGCTTAAGACCTGATATAATAAGTTGGCAAACTCCTGTGTTATCATCCCTAATTATGGTAGGTGTCTGCCTTTGATAGAAATGGAGATGATGCTGTATGTTTAAATCAATATATTGCAGTTGGGTGCAAATCGGCTTCTGTTACTGGGGACTGACAGCCCTTAGGGTTATGGCCGTGGGGAGAGTGCAGTCTTGTTTCTGATCTGGCGTTGACATACGGCAGCAGACAATGTAGGGTTTTCTAGTTGATGATAGGCTGAGGGTGTTTGGAGATTAGCTGGAGGACTGAGAGAAGGAAGACTTGTGTGGGGCTTTGTGTGCTGGAGTCAGTAAAGAACATCCTGACAGCATCCAGGATGGTGGAAAATGGCTTGAGTCGCCCACAGGATTGCATCCTTCCCAGTGAGAACTGTCTGCCTCTCCCATTCCCAGAGCCCTGAAACAAACCTGTCACAGTGGGATGGTTCTCTCCTCTGCAAGGAATCCGGGAGTCTGCATGCTTTTGGGATGAGGCATATTAACACATCTTACAGCACTATACACCTACTAGACCCTCAGTATATCCTATACTTTCTGGATGAGGTAGTTTTGTGTTATTAAAGTTTATTCTCTCCTTAAATGTTTACTTTTTAGGCTTACTGCATGTCACTGGACTGGAGAGGGGCATTCTGTCCTGGTTTGAAATGTGTTGCAAATATGGGGTGTCATGGTATATTGGTTAGCACTCTAGACTCTCAAATGTGTGGGGTAGTTCTGTGGTGGTTTTTTTTTTCTTGTTTGGTTTTCTGGGGTGTTTTTATATATGTGTGTGTGTGGTTTTTTTGTTGTTGTTACAACTAGAGGTTGTAACCCTTTCTCAAAGGGTGAGCCTATATGCTAACAAAGTATAGATTATCACTGATGCCCCCATCTCTTGGTCTTGGATTCTTTTGAAGTAGGCAGTACTGAAAGGTAAGGCTCTCGTCTGCATTGTTCTGGCCACAGTTTCTTTTGGCAGCTCCCCTAGAGAAATCCCAGGCTAGTTGTCCTAATCATGTATGTTTCTCATTGCAGCTGTGGGGAAGGTCCCTTTGAATGACTTACCAGTTGCTAAACAGCATCTTTTGCTCATTGAGGGGCCAGGCAGGAACCTTTTAGACTTCCTGGTTTGTTGTATTTTGGAATCTTCTGATTTGGAAGATCATTTTTTACAATTTGTTATGAATTAACTATTTCACTCACTCATAGTGTTTCATGCTTCCTGTCTCTTTCACTGGAAGTCCTCACATCTGTCTCCTTCCCTCCTTTCGTTCAGAACCTTCTCTGTGTCAGGCCCTGCACAAGGAACTGGGGATATGACAGTGAATGACAGCCCCTGTTCCTGAGGGGAACAGCCCTAGTGAGAATGGATACACACACACACGCACACACGCATGCACGCACGCACGCATGCACGCACACATGCACACACACACGCACACATGCACACACGCACACACACACACGGCGGGTGCTATTATAAAAATGAGTATAGTGCTGTGAGAACAGAGGGGGAGTAACTCCTAGCAGCAGTTGGTGGGTGACTGGGAAGCCTTTATAGTGGGATTGGTATTTGAGGTGAATCTTGAACGGAGATAGGAGTTTGTTAGTTTGTTAGTCCGAAAATGGGGAAAGGTATTCTGGGAAGGCAGCAGGGTGCGCGAAAGAGCAGACTCATGAAGGCCTCTGTTTCCCCTGCGCAAGGCGCAAAGTGTTATGAAGTAGGAAGCCGGAGAGAGTGGGGAGTTGTTAGGGCTGGAATGAAAAGTTGAGTCTGTTGTAAAGGGCTAAGGAATACAGTAGGTAGTAGGGGGCACTCAGTGTTTTTAAGGCAGAGGAATGGCATAAGTATTCAGGGTTCTTTTTTGGTGGAGGAGAAGTATAACTTTGGTAGCAGAATGAAAGGTCATTTTTAGGGAAGTAAGGCTATAGCTAAAGTGGAGCTTTACCTGATGTACCTGATTTTATTTGTCTAAGATAAGAGAAGAAGTAAAGAGAGCAGACGTGTGACATTCTTCTAAAAGAGAGTTTGGTTTTAGGGACAAGCAGATTTTTAAGTTGAACTGTATTCTGGATGGTGCTCCAGATTTCCCCTACTGCTCCTGCTGAGTCTGTCCCTGGGTTGTGCAATGCTCTGTGTTTGGGTTGATATTTCCTGGGATTGGTCAGATGATGTACCTCAGCATGAGGCCTATAGCTGAGACCAGCAGCCCCAGGTGTCTGTCAGAGATAAGAGGGAGAGAGGAGGCCCATTTAGGTCTGGGTAGGGCATTCGTTTCTTCAACATTCTCTGGCTGCAGTACCTAGGGCTCCATCTTTTTTAAAAATTATTTATGTATATTTGAATGCACTGGGTCTTAGTTGTGGCAAGTGGGTTCATTGGTTGCTTGAGAGCTTGAGGGCTTCGTTGCCCTGAGGCATGTGGGATCTTAATTCCTCGACCAGGGATGGAACCCGTGTACTCTGAGTTGGAAGCTGGAGCCTTAACCCCTGGGCCACCAGAGAAGTCCCCCAGGGCTCCATCTTTACATGACCCTACAGAGGGATTTGGTTTGTTGACTTGTGACACTGTTGATCACATTCCTGCCTATTTCAAATACTCTCTTCTGTTGGCTTTAGTGAGGGCATGTCTTGGTTTTCCCTTCCCTGTCTGATTGCTGTTTGTCTGCTTTGGCTGGGTCTTTCCCTTCCTCTGACTCACGCTCAAGGTCTCCTAAGGGGAGAGGTAGTGTGGAGGACGGAGAAGAACATAGGCTTTGGATCCAGGCAGGATTGGGTTAAAAAATCCATGCTTCTATATTTACCACGGAGGTGACTTAAACAAGCTCCTCACTTTCTCTGAGCTTGAATTTTCTCATCTGTAAAACAGGGATAATAATATCTCCCCCCCAAAATTATGAGGGCTAAATTAATGGCCTAGGTAAAGCTCCTAACACAAGGCTGGCATTTAAACACCCAAGGAACACAGCTGACATTATTATTAGGCAGCTCTTGGCCTTCTTTTCTTTCTCCAGCCAGTTCTTCTGGCTCTAGCTTTTCTCTTAAACTGCAAATTCCCGTATCTGTCTTATACTACTTAAAAATCTCAATTGAATTTTTTTTTAAAAATTGTAATAAAGACCAGTTAACATGAAATCTACCCTTGTAACAAATTTTTATTAACTGTATGACCATTTGTTGTACAGGAGATCTCTAGTACTTTCTCATCTTGCAGGACTGAAACTGTTCTGGTTGAATAGCAACTTCCCCTTTCTCTATCCCCCCAGCCCCTGGCAACCACCCTTCTACTTTCTGCTTATTTAAGGTTGACTACTTTGAAAACCTCATGTTAGTGGAATTGTGCAGTATTTTTCCTCTTGTGACTGGCTTATTTCCTTTTGCATAGCATCCTTAAGGTTCATCCACGTTTAGCGTATGAAGATACTTCTTTTTAAAGGCTGAATAATATTCCATTATGTTTATAAAAATCTTTGTGTTTTAATTTCTCTTTCCAGCTGCATACAGGACATCCACAGTTGGATATTGCCTCAAACTGAGTATTTTCAAAACCAAGCTTAGACTTGGCAACTCCCCTCTTCCTGTTTTTTGATGACTGTGAGCACATTCTCCAGTCTTCAAGATCAGAAACCCTGGAGACATCTTTGACTCTTCTCTCTTCATCAACGCCCATTTTCAATCTGTCATCGAGTTCTTTTGTTTCTTCAGAACTTCTCCTAAATTTCCCCTTTCCTCCCCATTCCCTCTGCTAAGACTCTAGCTAGTCCAGTCACTCATCACCTCTCGCCTGAATTACTGGGACAGCCTCGGATTCTGTCTCCTGTGTCCTGTCTCTGCCTTCCAGTTATCACTGCCAGCTACTTCTAGTGTTTTCTGTTACCCAAAGTAAGAAAGACCTTTTATGCTCTGACCCCCTTCCTCCTTATCACAGCTTATCTCACACGATTTCCTGGGACACTCCCAGACAGATACCCCTCCTCATTGTGCCCAAAAGTGCTTTGTCCGTCGTCTCCTCTTGCCCTTCCTGTGCAGCGCTCTTTACCTGGAGTGCCCTGCTCTTTGTACTTCACTGAAATCCACCCATTTCTGCAGATCTCTCTTTTGCACGAAGACGTCTGTGATTATCAGTCCATGCTGATGTGTCGCTTTCTCACACTCTAGTTCTGCTTGCATGTTGAAACTAGGCTTTTCGAGGGGACTGTTTTATAGACATTGCATTTCCATATCTCTCATCATACCTCATTACTGAGCACTTATGAGGCACGGTGACCAAAACAAATCCTCCTTTCAGCTGACAAACGTGTGTGAGCGCCTGCCCTGTGTGCTGGGCTCAGGCCCTGGGATTCAGCAATCAACCACACCCTGAGAAGACTAGTTATGCTGCATGTAAACAGACAGATACTGGTCAGTCCACTGAATTTGAGGAAACCAGGTTGGACTCTTAAGTGAGGACAAATGAAAAGGGAGACTTCAGAAAACAAGGTGTAAATGAAACAGTTATTGTAAGAAAAAGGCATTTAATGGATTCATCAAGCAAGTAGTTTACTGAGTAACCACTGGCATCCATTTATTCGGGATATTTAAGGATATACCAGAGGACACGACCAAGTCCCTTTCTGGGTGAAGCTTATATCCTAACATTTAGAGGTATTTATTTTTAAATGAAAAGCACTTGATATTAGGTGAAGCCCATGTGTACGAGATCAGCACTGAAGGAGTTAATATGCTTGTAGGGCTCTAGGCTTTGTTGAAACAGATGGTTGCTTTGCCCTAGGGAGCTTTTTTTTTTTTAAGGGGGATTAGAGGACTGGGCTGAGGAGGGCCGGAGACCTCTCTTCCTCACCCTATAGCACACACACCTGCTGTTCTGGCGCCTGGTGAGCGATGTAACTTGTCCCCCACTTGGGTAGGCACTTATTTGCAGGCTCGTGATTGTGACTTTAGGGCTGGCTGTGTGCTCCTGGCATTCCTATATTCCTTTCCTGATTTTTATTTGTCATCTAATATCAGTGAAGTCCCGTTTTAACAGATGTTGGACTTGGCTGTGCTCCTTTCTGATCCATGCTTACTTTTATATAAGTATAATCCTGGCCTCTTTCTAATTTTTTTTTAATCTAGTTTTTTTATTGTGGTAAAATACACATGACATAAAAATTTACCATTGTAGTAGTTTTAAAGTATACAGTTGATTGACATTAAATACATTTTCAGTGTTGAGCAACCGTCATGACTGTCTAGTTCCAGAATGTTTCATGACCCCAAATGGAAACCAAGGGACCCATGAGGCAGTGACTCCCTTCCCCTCCTCCAACCCTGACAGCCACTCATCGGCTTGCTCACTTACCTGTTCTTGATATGTCATGTAAGTGGAGTCATATGACACGTGGCCATTTGTATTCAGCTGCTTTCAGTTGTTATATATAGATCCATGCCCTTTTCATGTAACATTTTAAGGTTGGTTTTGTTTTTTTTTTACTGTTTCCTTATAGTCATTATAACTTTATGTTATAGTGTTGATCATGGTTTCACTTAGCCATCGTGTTAAATGTTGAATGTGTGGATTGTTTCCAAGTTGTCGCTGTTACCAGAACTGCAGCGGTGGCTGTCTCCCGGACTGGGCTCTGCCATTTCCCAGGGGACTCTGTGTGTCGCACACCAGCTGCAGAACAACCGCTGTGTTCGGCTCGGATAGGGCAGCCTGTTACCCAGCTCTGAGAGAGAACAGTTGAGAAATGATTTTTTTTTATACAGAAGGCAGCATTTATACTTTGTCATAGAAGAGCTTGTTCACCAGGGAATGGCAGAAAAAAGAGTTTTTTCCCTACTGTCTAGAAGTCTTCTCTACTCCCTCCACCCCACTGGGTGTAGGAAGGGACTAAGTATGGCAGTTGAAGGTGAAATGTTTTATTCGTTTGTTCATTCAGCAAATGTTTGAGAACTTCCTGTATGCCAGACATTTGAAACTTGCCAGTGGTTTGAGCCGGGCCAAGCAGTGCCTTTTATTCGACTGGCCTTTGGTCCTGCCTGGGGTTAGGACCCAGGACCTGATTGCAGGGCAGTCAGGATTCAGAGTCCGGAGCCTCATAGGGCCTCATCACCTCTCGGTTTAGCACCTTAAGGTTTGGTACCATTATAGAGAATAATCATGTTGATTTGGGCTGCTTGCTCCCAGGAATTTCACAGCCAGGCTGAGACCCCCTCATACACGGCTGCTGCTGCTGCTAAGTCACTTCAGTCGTGTGTGACCCCCATAGACGGCAGCCCACCAGGCTCCTCCGTCCATAGGATTTTCTAGGCAAGAGTACTGGAGTGAGGTGCCATTGGCTTCTCTGCATACTTGGCTAGGCTACTCTTGTTCCCCACTGTGACAGAGAGCTGGCCAGTAGGAGGTGAGCCATCAGGCCTGTGGCTTCCCAGTGGTTTTGTTCACGATATCCTGGCAAAGCAACAAAAGAAAGGTGCTGTTGCCTGGGTCTCAAGGGTTCAAGCACTTTGTTACAGTGAAATTAGCATGTCCACACAAAGCGGTAGGATGGAGAGTCACAGATTCCGAGGTTAGTCCAGGTAGCTCTGGGATTAGTGCTGCTGGGACCTTCTTGTCTTCTGGTAGACTGTCCCGCCTCCCTTTTATTTCCTTACTGACCCATTTTATAAAATAGTCTTAATTTCTGCTTACCCTGTCTTACCACTTAAGGCCATTTAGGGCCACACTCTATCTTTAAAATCCAGTTGAAGTGGAGAAAGCACTGAACTGCCAGATCTTAACAGTTATACTTAAGAAAGTGCTCAAACTCTCGAGTTGCTGACTTGGGGTTAAGACTTGCAGAGGTTGGTGAGAGCACCCAGAATTAGGCCTAATCCCTGCCCCTTCCACCTGCCATGGGTTCCTTTCCTTTAAATGTCAGAACTTGATCTGTTATGGGTCTGTATCTTCAAATGCATTTTCCCTAGTGCTCTTTTAAAACTGTTGAACACTTCCTCAGGTAGAGGTGAAAGGAGTTAGACCCTCAGGAACAGAGACTCCCTTCTCTCTCTCCCTAGACCACGGCGTTAACAAAGTTGGCCTAGAGCTGCTGAGGGGCTGCTGTGTTTGTGTTTCAGTGGGCTGCCTTTACTGAGTGGGACACAAAAGCCCAAAGCACAGGCCATTCCCACAAGCCTAACATTTTCATATTTCTTTCTCTGCCAAAGAATCTTTGGTTAGGGTTAAGAATAACCAGTCTGTCTTTGGAAATACCAAGGCCTTTTGTTTGCCAGGAGAAAAGGGCTTTTGATTAAGGCCGTCTTCTCATTTTTTTTTCCCCCTTAAGCTGCTGTGAGAAGACTTTAGAGCCTCTGAAGGTGCTGTGCTTGGGGGAAGGAAAGATAGCTGAATGAAGCCAGGAGAGACTTAATCATGCTTTGGCACCCATTTGTGCAGAGATAAAAATAAATAATGAATAAAATCAGTCCAATTTTTGGTGACTGCTTTTACCAGCCTTTCTTTATTCCTGTCTTTTCTTTTTGTTGAAATCCATACAAAACTACTGTTCCCCAAGGACCTACCATACAGATGAGCTTGAATCCCACTGTGTGACTGTGGGCAAGTTACTTATCCTTTCTCTGTTAGGTGGCAGTTTCTCAGCCATAAATTGAGAATCATAATAGTGCTCCTTTGTTAGAGTTGTAATGAAGATATGTGTAGAAAAGTAATAATAATGTGTAGAAGGTACTTAAAACAGTACTTGGTACATAGTAGTGCTCAGTAAATATTGACTATCTCAGTAAATACTATTACTCCTATGTGTAGTAAATGCTGTTGCTGCTGCTAAGTCACTTCAGTCGTGTCCAACTCTGTGCGACCCCATAGACGGCAGCCCACCAGGCTCCCCTGTCCCTGGGATTCTCCAGGCAAGAACACTGGAGTGGTTGCCATTTCCTTCTCCAGTGCATTAAAGTAAAAAGTGAAAGTGAAGTCGCTCAGTCGTGTCTGACTCTTAGCGACCCCATGGTCTGCAGCCTATCAGGCTCCTCCATCCATGGGATTTTCCAGGCAAGAGTACTGGAGTGGGGTGCCATCGCCTTCTCCACTAAATGCTGAGTATAGCTTTATTTTCCTGATTCTGTTTGTGGCTTGCTAGAGCTGTCAGAGTCAGATCTTTGTCTTTTTACAATGAGAAGGAGGCAAAGATTCCCATTGGGCTTGATCGTTTTATCAGAGGCGAAGGGAAAGCTTATTCTCTGGACACATCTTGCAGGCTCAGTGCCTTCTTAATTAAATGTCAATAAGGGAATCCATCTCCTAGGAGGAACGTACTATTCTTTGGCAAAAACAGTTATTTGTGGGGTGGGAATGGGTCATGACTACAGCAGGTCATTACTTCCTTGGTCTTGGAGGATGGTGAGGTTTCTTGTGCCCCAGGAGAGCCTGAACCAAGCTATAGAGGAGGGGCCTCTGGTCCTTCGAACATGCAGCAGTGGGAGAAGCAGGAGGCGTGTCAGGAGCGAAAGGGGGCATCCCCAGGGCTGGTGCCAGTGACTGTAGACCAGGTCTGGGAGTGTCATTAATGGAGGCGCCAGGCTAGTGCCTGGCCACTGCAGTTCCCAGGCCATAAGAAAGAGACGCAGTGAATGACTCGCCCTAAGCCTCTGAGCTGTTTTATAAGCAGCCGCCTCCTTTCCTAGATTGGTGGAGTGGCTAAGGAAGGGACACAGAAATTTAAGTTTGTTGTCTCTTTCTTGCCCATGTCTGCATTGCTGTAGCTTTTAGGAAGGATTGGTTTGTGTGGCTCCCTGCCCGCCACCTGCACCGCCCACCCCCCCGCCCCACCCCTGTGGCCCCAGTACCTCAAGGTAAAGTTTCATCTTACCTCTCGCACGAAGTTAGTTTCTAAAGTTAGCATATAAAGTGAAAATCTCAAATAATCAAAATTATCCTTGAAAAATATCTCAAATGGTCCATAAATCCAAGTGTATAAACCTGGTTTTGTATATACTCCAGGACAGAGTTGGGACACCATATGAAGTATTCAGTCTGTAATTAGGGGTCAATTTAAGTGAATGGTAGCTGTGCTTAAGCACTAGAATCGTGTTCAGGATTCAAGGTGCTCACAGTGTGTTTGCGGTATACTGGAGCCCAGCCTTGCTGACGTCTCAGGTGCAAGTCCCATCACCTCATGTCCACCTTGTGCATAACTTCACCTTGGTGTGAGACCTCATCAAGCAGAATTGTGGGTAAACCTCTGCACATGTTTAAATTCTGTCTCCTCAGGTTTCTGTAGTTCAGTGCAAGTGTGTTGAGATTCTCTGGTATCCTTCTTTTGTGCATTCTGTTTTTATTTACTTTTTAAATCATTATTTTTTTTTTCTTCTAAACATGTTTTATAACCCTCTGCAGTCGTCTTTTATCCAAAATACTTATCTGTGTGTCTGTTTATTGCATTCTTAATTATTTTCAGTGTTCAAGATTCTTTAAAGGGGGGCTGCAGGAGAAAGCAAGTGTGCAGGGAAGGCCTTAAACAATCTTCATTTAATCCTGTAACCATAGCTTCCACTTTCCTCCTCTCTGGTCCTCTGCTGACTTAAAATTCTTACCCCTTGCACATAAGACCCTTTCTTTCCTTCATTTTCTTCTCTCTTTACGTCATTCTTCAGTAGAAAATTTCTGCTTATGCTAGGCCAGTTAGAAATGAATTCTTGTTATACCTACTATACATCACTGGTTTAGCTCTAGATGGTTAGTTGGTTCATGGATTAGCCCCAGATTCATAGTATCATTAAGAGATGGATGGAGAATGGAGCCCACCCAGAGAAGTCAAAGGACACTTTTCCCAGGTCACACAGCTGCTTACTGACAAACTAAAACCGTGACCTTGGTTCCTGACTTGGAGCTGAATTCCTTTTCTCCTAATCACATAACTTGCCTTTGAAGCCTTGGTTGGGAGCAGTCCTTTGTAACGTTTTCTTTTTTCTTCCAGCCTTTGGGGAATTGTGACTTCTTTTGTTTAATTTTATTTCAGTTCTTTTCCTTAACAAAGATGCTAGACCATATGAATTTCAAGAGGGTTAAATTTAGTTCTTTGTCAAAGATATATTTGAGAATTATGTGGTGACTCTTGATAAAAGCTGAGGACTGTGTCACGACTTCCAGGACTGGTAATCACTGTCCCAGGCACAGAGGTTTGAGACAAGGGAGACTGGTGACCGTAGTTCTAGGTGGGTGAGGGTTTGTGTAGGCAATCAGCTGACACACAGAGGGTAGTCAGGGTCAACAAACATGTGTTGAATTCCACTCTTTGCAAGGTACTAGGACTAGGTGTTGAAAGAACACACAGTCCCTACTTTCATGGAGTTCAACTTGAGAAAAGAACGTTGTATGTGTATTTAGAGAGATACCATGGAGAGGCTGTAATTTCTTTTGTCCTGATTTGGTCACAGAACTAAAGGAGATGGAGCTGCTGTTCACTGGGACCTTGAAAGAAATCCCCCAATACAGGGTACTGAATGCTAGTTTAGCCCTCAAATAGGGCAGGTGGGGTTTCCCAGGTCCCAAGGTCCAGTTGTATTTTCTCAGTAAAAAGGGCAGGTGGGGGGAATGGAGTTCTTTATATTCTTTTCTCCTATTTCTGCTGGTAAGCATTAAGCTAGATACTTTCTAATTAAAAAAAAAATACTATTTCTTTTGAGCAGTAGGGGGAGTGTATCAGAAAAAAATAACTAGTGAAAATCATGATGCTGCATGTAAATCAAGCAATTCATCAGGCCTAGGGGAAGTTGATGCCCTGTTTTCAGAGCATCTGAAAGGAGCTTCGGACTGGTAGGCGCATACAGGTGTTCTGATCTTTGCAGCCCTGCTCCAACCTGTGCTGCTTGACTCCCTGAGCTTTTGTTGGTTTAAAACATCACATTACAACAAAGTTCAAAGCCGTTGTCCTTGCTTTCTCAATCCCAAGGAAGGAAAATGGGTTATTTTCAGCCATATATGTTTCTTTTGTCTCAGAAAAAATGTAAAAGCAAATGAACAAACAAGAAACAAAAAATGAACACCTAAACCTTCCAGTAAAACAAACTTCAGCAGCCATGATGGACTTGTGGAGCCTTTGTTGCTGGACCACCTAACAGGGTTTCTCATACAGGAGTTTTCCGGATTGACAGCTAATGTATAGATAACTGAACCAGGCCCTGGCTGTCGTCATTTTGCTGTTGGAGAAGTGAGCATCAGAGAGGGGCTCAGGACTCACTCCACGCGACACTTGTAGCATTTTCATTGCTCACCAAGAGGGGTACATTGGTGGTGGTGGGAGTGTTTGTGTGTGGAAGAGAACGGTAGGTCTGCATGCCCCCATGCTTGGCACGGGTAATGCAGCTTTCCCTCAGAGTCTGCTCCACGAGGCAGCTCTGTGGCCCCATCTCAGTTCTGCTCTTTGCGCTGTTTACTTTGCTCTCTCCCCCAGCAGCTGTGTGAAGGGGAGAGCCGCAGCCTGCTGAAGTACCCATAGGCTGTTCCCAGTGACCCTCAAGTCTTCAGAAGCATTTGAGTGAGAAGAATGCTGAAATCCTTTAGCTCTTTGGCCCAAAATAAAAGCTGCACTGCCATGGTGATAAAGCTCCCAATTGAATAAGGAAAATGGCAATTTCCAAGAATCTGGGTGGTAGTTGTTTTAGTCAAGTTGAGAAATGGGATCACTGAGAAGGGGATTTCCGCAGCATCTAGGCTGTCAGGGAAACAGTTATTCCCCTCTGCCTCCTGTTTACAAATTCCAGGAAGGGAGCATGAGGCCTCGGGTTGCATCTCCATACCCAGTAAGACAGGCAGTCTGCAGGGCCTGTCAGCGCTCTTCACGACAGTTACGCTGTAGTTTTTCCTATTAAAATTTCCCAAAGAAATAGAGAAAGACACTGTAGTCTACAAGCCTTTGTTCCTGGGGAAGTTGACAGGGATTTCGCTTAGCTTTGTGTCCTGTCAGATTCCTTGAGGGAGGTCGTAAGAACATTTCTCCCTTTCCCCCTCTCTTTCATTCACCCTAATGGGACAAAGAGTTGCTGGATTCAACATTCTTTCCCATATGATTCTTAAGGCATGAGGGTCACTCAGATTTATTTTTAAACTCACAACCTCAGGCTGAGGGAAAGCAGTTGTCCTTCCTGAATTCCCTTGGAGGCTTTCAGCTGCCCAGACACCCCACGTCTTTATGGGGCACATTCCAGCGGTCTTAAAGCCCTGGCCCTCGGAGTAAAATCTGGTCTAGCGTCTCACTCGTGGAATCCCTTCGTGAGCCATGGCATGAATTAGGTGTCAGATTGGAAAGCAGAAGGAGCAGGTGGCCTGTGAGCTTAATATAATACTTCCGGCTTGGTAAAGTGGTTTTGGAGCCTTGTGCTTATTGAAAGTTTCCTTCCACTTTCTTGTCCACTTTAACCATCTCTTGATGGTCTTTAGTACCCTTCTGGGATTTTTCTAGGAGTGTGCTGGAGACTGTCAGAATATAAGGAGTTAAACAACAGTGAACTTGTGGAGAATAATTAAACAGTGATTAAGTGATATTTTAACTCCTGTTTACAGGGGAGAAATGGAAAACATCAGGAAGAAACTTTGGCCGGGGTCATCTTTGTGGGCCAGAGCCTGCCTGCCCTTACCCAGTTTCATTTTTAGCTGTGAGGTGAACTCACGTACCCTTCTCTACTGATGTCCATCTCTGTCTTTGGCCGTACCGCTCCATCTTCCCTTTCCTGTTGCCCCCTCCTCTTCTCACTCTCCCCTCTTCACCTCTGCCTGCTTCCCTTCCTTCCCCACATTTCTTTAATTGGCCTGGGAAAACCAGTTCCACTCAGAACAGTTGGAGCGGGACTCAGGTTCCCTTCTGTTTTCTGTTCCTTGAAGGCCGTGAGATGAAGCAGAGAGATAGGAGATTTGGGATATTTGGAAGGCCACTGGACTAGTGGGAAAAGCACCTGGGATTGAACCCCAGCTCTCCTGGGATCCTACCTGTGTAACCCTGAACAAGACACTGAATCTTTGCAAGTCTCTCAGCTTCCTCTTGTATAAAATGGGGATGTGATTCCTAGTTGAAAGAGTAGGAATTAGAGAGGATTAGAGCCTTGCCTGCCACCCACAGTAGGTATTTGATTGTGTTTGAAAGTTGGAGCTTTGCTGCATGATGGAATAGGTAAGAGTTGATGGTAGGGTTTAGATTGCCTTTGGTTAGCTTTTTGCCTGTTTAACTACATGTTAATTGTATAGTTTATATAATATGAAGTTATGTTATTCTTTGCCTTTATTCTTATCTAGTAAATGTAGTAGCAACCCAAAGGAGAGTTAGGAGCCCTATTCCCTCCAGTCTTCATCACCTACTGTTCCTCAGCCATTCCAGATAAACAAATTTAAGTGAAAAGAGTTTATATATAAATGTAGAATTAAGGCTTTAAAATTATTTATATTAATTGGAGGCTAATTACTATACAATATTGTAGCGGTTTTTGCCATACACTGACATGAATCAGCCGCAGGTGTCCCGTGTCCTGCACCCCCTCCCACCTCCCTCCCCATCGCATGCCTCAGGGTTGTCCCAGTGCACCAGCTTTGAGAGCCCTGTTTCATACATCGAACTTGGACTGGCAATCTGTTTCACATATGGTAATATATATGTTTCAATGCTATTCTCTCAAATCATCCCACCCTCACCTTCACCCACAGAGTCCAAAGTCTGTTGTTTATATCTGTGTCTCTTTTGCTGTCTCACATATAGGGTCATCGTTAACATCTTTCTAAATTGCATATATATGTGTTAATATACTGTATTGGTATTTTTCTTTCTGACTTACTTCACTCTGTGTAATAGGCTCCAGTTTCTTCCACCTCAATAGAACTGATTCAAATGCATTCTTTTTAATAGCTGAGTAATATTCCATTGTGTATGACAAAGCTACAGTCATCAGGACAGTATGGTACTGGCACAAAGACAGAAATATAGATCAATACAACAAAATAGAAAGCCCAGAGATAAATGCAGGCACCTATGAACACCTTACCTTTGCAAAGGAGGCAAGAATATACAGTGGAGAAAAGACAATCTCTTTAACAAGTGGTGCTGGGAAAACTGGCCAACCACCTGTAAAAGAATGAAATCAGAACACTTTCTAACACCATACACAAAAATAAACTCAAAATGATTAAAGATCTAAATTTAAGACCAGAAACCATAAAACTTCTAGAGGAAAACATAGGCAAAACACACTCTGACATAAATCACAGGAGGATCCTCTATGACCCACCTCCCAAAGCAATGGAAATAAAAGCAAAAATAAACAAAGGGACCTAATTAAGCTTAAAAGCTTTTGTACAATGAAGAAAACTATAAGCAAGGTGAAAAGACAGCCTTCAGAATGGGAGAAAATAATAGCAAATGAAGCAACTGACAAAAAATTAATCTCAAAAATATACAAGCAGCTCATGCAGCTCAATACCAGAAAAATAAACAACCCAATTAAAAAATGGGCCAAAGAACTAAACAGACATTTCTTCATAGAATTAAGACTGTGATTGCTTCTCTTCTTATTAGATTGGTACTTTCAAGTCCATTTTATATGTAATTTCTGAATTCCTACTCTTCATACCGATGCAGCTATTTATTTCTCTCAGGAACAATTCATTTACATAGAAGATGTAAGTTAATTTCTGAACACTTTTTATATTGTCATATTTGAGGCATTTGTGATGGAGAAATAGATCACGGTTATTCCATTGTTTTTCCTTTACTGAAGTGGAATGAGCCAAGGCCAGTGGGACTTGGCATAGCACAGGGCCTTTGCTGTTCCTTTCAGCCCTTGTTATGCTTGGCTGTGTCTCTAGGTCTTAGGCTGCTCAGCTGTTTTGGAAACTTGCATAATGCATTGCTTTGCAGTATGAAAGATATGCTGTGGCTTTGTAATCCTCTTCTTTTGGTATATCACTTCTTTTGGGGAGGAATCTTCAAAAGTCAAGTGTCTCTAGAGTGCTTAGTATTTGAAGAACATAAGGAAGTTTGAGTACTTTTGTCTCAAAGTATCACAAGACATCAGCTCAGATCACTTTTTATTTTATATATTCATGAATTGAAAGACAATATTGTTAAGATGGCAGTACTCCCCAAATTGATCTGCAGATTCCATGCAGTCCCTACCAAAACCTCTGTTGCCTTTTTTTTTTTTTTTTTTGCAGAAATTGACAAGCTGATCTTAAAATTCATAAAGAAATGCAAGGGACCCATGATAGCCAAAATAATCTTCAAAAAAAGAAGAGGAAATTGAAGCACTCACATTTCCCAATTTGAAAACTTTACTACAAAACTACAGTAATCAAGACAGTGTGGTAATGATATAAGAATAGAGATATAAATCAGTGGAATAGAATGAGAATCCAAAAATAACCCCCTGTATTTATGGTCAATTTTTGACAAGGGTGCCAAGAAAATTCAATGTGGAAAGAATTCCCTTTTCAGCAAATTATAGTGGGACACCTGGATATCCATATGCAAAAGAATGAAATTGGACTCCTACCTTGCATGATGTACAGAAGTTAACTTGAAATGGCTCATAGACCTACGTGTAAGAGCTAAAACTATAAAACTATTGGAAGAAAACTTAGGAATAAATCATTGTGACCTTGAAATAAGCAATGATTTCTTGATTATGACACGAAAAGCACAAGCAACAAAAGAAAAATGTACATAAATTAGATTTGATCAAATTGAGAACTTCTGTGTTTCAAAGAACACTGTTAGGAAAGTAAAAAGGTGCCCCATAGAATGGGAAAAGATATTTGTGAACCATACATCTAACAAGGCAGGGGTTTCCAACCTCTGGGATCTAACGCCTGATGATGTGAGATGTAGCTGATGTAATAATAATAGGAATTAAGTGCACAATAAATGTAATGCACATGAATCATCCCCACACAATCCCGCTCAATCTGTAAGAAAAATTATCTTCCATGATAATGGTCCCTGGTGCCAGAAAGGTTAGGGACTGCTGTATTAAGGGACTTGTATCTAAAATATATAAAGTCCTCTTAATTAACAGTAAAAGGACAATTAAATCACAAATGGGCAAAAGATTTGAATAGATGTTTCTCCAAAGAAGAAACATAAATGTCCAATAATCACATAAAAAGATACTCATCATCATTAGGGAAATGCAAATCAAAGCTGCAGTGAGATACCATTCCATACCCGCTGGAATGGTTACTGTAATCAGAAAAGAAAGCAAGATGTGGAGAAATTGGAACCCTCATACATTGCTGGGTGGGAACATAAAATGGTGCAGCTGCTTTGGAAAACAATTTGGTGGTTCCTCAAGAAGTTAGTTACCAAATGGTCCAGCTTTCCACTAAGTATAAATCCAAGAGAAATGAAAGTGTGTATCTAGCAAGACGTGTTTAAAAATGCTTATAGCAGCATTATTCTTAATAGCTAAAAAATGGAAACAACTCAAATACCTACCAACTGATGAATGGATAAGCAAAAGCAGTATATTCATACAATGGAATATTATTCATCAATAAAAAGGAATGAAATAATAATCAGTGCTAACATGAATCACACTTGAAAATATTAATATGCGGAGAGAAAGGAGCCAGCTTGAAAATATTCTAGGTGAAAGAAGCCTGCCACAAAACACCACATGTTGTATGATTTCGTTATACAGAATAGGCAGATTCCTAGAGACAGTAGTAGATTAGTGGTTGCAGGGTTAGGGAAGGGTGGGATGGGAAGTGACTACTGATGGGTGTAGAGTTTCTTTCGGGGGGTAATGAAATGTCCTAAAATTACATGGTGGTGATGGTTGCACAGCTCTGTGAATATACTTGCATTAAATTATATACTTTAAAAAGTATGTGTACGGTATGTGTATAAAATTCAATAAGCTGTTATCCAAAACATTTCAGGTGATTTGTATGTCTGAATACTATTTTGTCAGTTTGAACTTGGCCCCTGTTCCTGCCATCATGAATCTCGAAGTTAGAGCATCACTCTTGAGCACTGGGCAGGTGACTGTTGCCTCAAAGCCTTTCTCATCTTTCTTACCTTCAGTTCATTTCAGTTGCTCAGTCGTGTCTGACTCTTTGCGACCCCATGAATTGCAGCATGCCAGGCCTCCCTGTCCATCACCAACTCCCAGAGTTCACTCAAATTCACGTCCATCGATTTGGTGATGCCATCCAGCCATCTCATCCTCTATCGTCCCCTTCTCCTCCTACCCCTAATCCCTCCCAGCATCAGAGTCTTTTCCAATGAGTCAACTCTTCGCATGAGGTAGCCTAAGTACTGGAGTTTCAGCTTTAGCATCATTCCTTCCAAAGAACACCCAGGGCTGATCTCCTTTAGAATGGACTGGTTGGATCTCCTTGCAGTCCAAGGGACTCTCAGGAGTCTTCTCCAACACCACAGTTCAAAAGCATCAGTTCTTTGGTGCTCAGCTTTCTTCACAGTCCAACTCTCACATCCATACATGACCACAGGAAAAACCATAGCCTTGACTAGACGGACCTTTGTTGGCAAAGTAACATCTCTGCTTTTGAATATGCTATCTAGGTTGGTCATAACTTTTCTTCCAAGGAGTAAGCGTCTTTTAATTTCATGGCTGCAGTCACCATCTACAGTGATTTTGGAGCCCCCCAAAATAAAGTCTGACTGTTTCCACTGTTTCCCCATCTATTTCCCATGAAGTGATGGGACCAGATGCCATGATCTTCGTTTTCTGAATGTTGAGCTTTAAGCCAACCTTTTCACTCTCCTCTTTCACTTTCATCAAGAGGCATTTTAGTTCCTCTTCACTTTCTGCCATAAGGGTGGTGTCATCTGCATATCTGAGGCTATTGATATTTCTCCCGGCAACCTTGATTCCAGCTTGTGTTTCTTCCAGTCCAGCATTTCTCATGATGTACTCTGCATAGAAGTTAAATAAGCAGGGTGACAATATACAGCCTTGACGTACACCTTTTCCTATTTGGAACCAGTCTGTTGTTCCATGTCCAGTTCTAACTGTTGCTTCCTGACCTGCATATAGGTTTCTCAAGAGGCAGGTCAGGTAGTCTGGTATTCACATCTCTTTCAGAATTTTCCACAGTTTATTGTGATCCACATAGTCAAAGGCTTTGGCATAGTCAATAAAGCAGAAATAGATGTTTTTCTGGAACTCTCTTGCTTTTTCGATGATCCAGCAGATGTTGGCAATTTGATCTCTGGTTCCTCTGCCTTTTCTAAAACCACCTTGAACATCAGGGAGTTCACGGTTCACGTATTGCTGAAGTCTGGCTTGGAGAATTTTGAGCGTTACTTTACTAGCGTGTGAGATGAGTGCAATTGTATGGTAGTTTGAGCATTCTTTGGCATTGCCTTTCTTACCTTGGGTGAGAAATTTAGGTTTGCAGTTAACTTCTTGAAGGAGAAGAGCTGATGGCACTTTGTATCAGGAACCAAACCTTTTAAGGTGAATGTTCTGAGGTTGAGACCTTTCCAAATTTTAAATGTGACTGTCTGTGCCCTACCCTCTTTTTTGTTTATCCTCTCAACTCTGTGTCCCACTGGAATAGATTATGTTTTGGATCCCAGATCCCATTCCCAGCTCTTCTAAGAACCTCCCTTCTTTTCATTTCTTACCTTTTTCATCCAGGCTGTTGTTCTTGCTCTGAGGCTTTCTTTCCTGGGAGGTCGGGAGTAGCTGGAGGAGCCTCTGGGTGGCGCCCTGTGTCCAGAAGGTGGACAAAGGAGAAGGACTCGCCTGAAAGACGCTTAGGCCTGTGTTGGCAGGAAGAGATGACTCATTTTTCATCAGAGGAATTTCAAAGAAAATATAATGACAGGATGATGTCAGAGGAGCAGGTGGAGACAGGAACCTTGATTGAGGTGCTGGAGGGTGGTGTTGGATTGTACGGTTGCCAGGGTAGGCAGAATGATTGACTGGCACAGATCACAAGAATCGTCACCTGTTTTTCAGTTCCTTTCTCAAGAGCCCTGGTGTGGGCAGAGCCTTCAGAGCATGTGGTCAAGTCCGTGCCTGTCTTGGGTGTACTGGTTTTGTATCTGGGTGAGACACTTCATCCCATCCCAGTCATGGACATATTTCACATGTAGTGTGGTGTGCATCAGCTCCATGACTCGCAGGGTCTGTGTCTGAGAACTGAAAATCACATGCTCATAGTGGCTTGAGGGGTGTCATTTCCCCTGATATATTAGATACAGGAACTTGCCTAGATAGCAGAAGCTCAGATCTCAGGGCGTGTGCGTACTAAGTCACTGCAGTCATGTCCGACTCTTTGTGACCCTATGGACTTCAGCACGCCAGGCTCCTCTGTCCCTGGGACTTTTTTCAGGCAAGAGTACCAGAGTGGTTTGCTAGACTCAAGGGATCTTCCCAACCCAGGGATCAAACCACATCTCTTATGTCTCCTGCATTGGCAGGCAGGTTCTTTACCACTAGTGCCACCTGGGAAGCCCCTCAGATCTTAGGGACTTTACCTTGTTGCTGAAAATGCTCTGGTTCCGTCCACTGTTTTGGCAAGAGCTGGATCTTTGTTCTAATCTTAGTGGTTTTTTTTTTTTTCTTTTCTTTTCTTTGAGTTGAGTTCCCTCCTTGGTGTGTATGGATGAAGCTGATAAGTGGGGGGAACTTACAGTCAGGAGGAAGGATAGATAAGTCTTCTAATCTTTTCATTTTGTAAAGCACTCCAGTTGGTTAGATGTTTAGGCTCCTATTGATATTAAGACTGTAAGGCGTGCTCCTGGTCATCACTGTGTTTTCGCAGCTACCGGAGTCTATGTG
This sequence comes from Ovis canadensis, assembly GCF_042477335.2. NCBI lineage: Eukaryota > Metazoa > Chordata > Mammalia > Artiodactyla > Bovidae > Ovis > Ovis canadensis. Next base: position 14,561,430 of record NC_091245.1, read on the forward strand.
CTTGTGAGGTTGGATGCTAAATCAGTAGTTTACAAAAGGATAAAAGAAAGGATATTTAGTGCTAGTACTCAAGGAATGGGATTCCCCAGTGGCTCAGTGGTAAAGAATCTGCCTATCAATGCAGGAGATGTGGGTTTGATCCCTGGGTCGGGAAGACCCCTGGAGAAGGAAATGGCAACTCACTCCACCAGTCCTGCCTGGAAAAAATCCCAGGGAAAGAGGAGCCTGGCGATTTACAGTCCATGGAGTTGCAAGAGTTGGACCCGACTTAGCAACTAAACAACAACTCAAGGAATATTTGAGGAGAGATATCTTAGCAATATCAATTGTTGCTTTTGTGTTTTATGCATCATTCCTCTGCAAGTGGAGATAGGGGCTTTTAGGTGGCGTGGGACGCTGCCAAGAAATAGGAGCGCCTCTCTCTAAGATACACCATATGTGCTTGCTGCCTGCTCTGTGTGCTAAGTTGTGTCCAGCTCTTTGTGACTCTGGACTGTAGCCCACCAGGCTCCTCTGTCTGAGATTTTTCAGGCAAGAATACTGGAGTGGGTTACTGTTTATTCCTGCAGGGGATCTTCGCGACCCAGGGATCGAAGCCATGTCTCCTATGTCTCCTACAAAGCAGGTGGATTCTTTATAGCTGAGCCATCAGGGAAGCCCAGGATACATCATAAGTAGGAAGAAAAGTGAAAACAAACCCTCAAACAAACAAAAATGCCTGAAATTGGAAAGAGAGGGAAAGAGAGCTTCATTTATTACTTGGTGCTGTCTTTAATCGTTGGACAGCACTACCAGGCACACTGTGGGACTGAAACTGATGTTTGGAGGAGGGCATGGAGGACATGAATCAGACAGCTTTTCTTAGAGAAGGGTGCTGGGCTTGCTTGGGCCTCAGTTAGCACTGTTACTCCTCCCGGCTAGTTGTGCTTCTCTCTGTTACCTTTCCATAAAATAATAGGTCAGTAGAGTAGATTTTTTACTTGAAATGCCAGGGAAAGTATCCTCTAGAATGGATTTGATTTGGGAGCTTCCTGAGGTTAATTTGTGATGACGGTGTTTCAGAAATCACCACCTGACTCACTGAGCAGAAGCAGCAGTCTTGTCCTGAAGGTGTTCTTTGTGTATCCATCCCTTAATGTATTCAGGTCCTCTCTTCCTTTGGTTATGAGCTCAAGGCCTTTAATCATGAGGTTGAGCAGTGGTAAGCAAGAACTATTCTAACATGTCAGTTAACCAGAATGTTAAAGGAATCCACATGGGAGCTGGGGTTCCAAACATCTCTGATTTTTTTCGTGGGGGTGGAAAAGGACTCCTTTAAGGGTTCATTATCAACTATAGAATAAAATCCAAACTTATCTTGTCACTTAAGACCTCTTGTAATCCAGCTTAACTTTCTATGAAATTGTTTTTATCAAAATTATATTTGTTCTTATTTTAAAAGGTCAAACATTACTAGTACTATGAAGTTTCTAACAAAAGTCATTTCCTGTTCTATCCCTTCGTACCTGTGAGAACTACTTCCAAGTCATTTAGCTGTTTCTTTTAGTATTTTCCGCTGCTGCTGCTGCTGCTAAGTCACTTCAGTCGTGTCCGACTCTGTGCGACCCCACGGCTGGCAGCCCACCAGGCTCCGCGGTCCCTGTGATTTTCCAGGCAAGAACACTGGAGTGGGTTGCCGTTTCCTTCTCCAATGCAGGAAAGTGAAAAGTGAAAGGGAAGTCGCTCAGTCGAGTCCGACTCTTCGAGACCCCATGGACTGCAGCCTATCAGGCTCCTCCATCCATGGGATTTTCCAGGCAAGAGTACTGGAGTGGGGTGCCATCGCCTTCTCCATCTTCCACTACACTTATTAAATATACTCTTGTACTAGTGACTTTTGAATTTTCAGTTTTAGACATTATCTGTTGATGTTCTACTCTAGGAAGTTTGGGTTTAGTTTTTTCATCCCTGCTCTTTCCCTGGTTTCTGTTGTCATGTATTATTACCATTGCTAGGTGCTCAGTGTTTAGATGGTTATGATCATATAAAGTTGCTTAAAGCTGTGGCACATAGTATTCTACAATTATATTTACTTTCTTGACCAATTTTTAAAATTTTTTCCTGGGATTAGCAATTGTCCTATGTTATCATTTGTTTACCATTCTATGTACCTATCTCCATGCTCTCCTATGGGAGTGTAAGGCAACTCTGTGTGTTGGAACATATCACATAATCTTTTGGTTCATTATTTCCTTTGGAGACACCCCCCCCTCCTCGCCCCCACGAAGAGTTTTCTGTTTTCCTGCTTCAGCTTTTTGTAAAGCTCAGCCCTGAGTCTCCCCTTTGTCATCAGACTGGGGAGTTCCTTTGCCTCTCTTCTATATGGGCTACCATGTTTCCTGGATCTCCTGCGCTCATCTTTCTTGGTTTACTGCGTCTCTTCATTGGAATATATCGTAGAGTAGCTTCCTGAGAAAGGACCCTTGAGAGATTCATATCTTTGAGATTTGCTTATTTGAAAACGTCTTTATTCTCCTTTTCATTTAATGGAGGGTGTAGAGTGCTAGGTTACAAATGACTGGCTTTCAGTGTTGCTCTTGAGAAGTCCAGTGGCACTCTGGTTCCTGACCTTTGTTTGTGATCTGTTTTCTTTTTGATAGCTCTTAGGATTTTATTTTTATCTCTGATATTCTGAAATATGATGAAGATGTGCACTGATGAGGATCATTTTTACTTACTGAGTTAGGTTCTCTGTGGGTCTTCTTTATTTGAAAACACCTCTTTCATTTATTAGTTCTTTAATAATTTCCTCTCTTCCATTTTCTCCTTCTGGTACTTCAGTTAGTTGGATACTGGACTCCACTGTTGATTTTCTGTCCTCTCCCCCTCACTCTGTATTTTCTGTCTCTATTTTTGTTGCGATTTATGGTGAAGATCTTCAACTCCACCTTCCAGCTCTTCCTGGAAGTATTTATTTTTGCTCTCATAATTTGTATTTCTAAGCATTTCCCCCTATTCTCTGCGTATTGCATTTTTATATGCTTGTTCTTGTTTTTGGCGATATTGCCTTTTAAGGCTCTGAAAGTAGTAATTACCACCTCCCTTCAGTGTCTTCCTCTGCTTCCAGTGTCGTCTGTGCTTGTTTCAAGCTCCTTCTGTTTGCTCATATGGTCTCTGTCTTCCATGTTGGAGACTCTCTTGTGTCTGAAGTTCCTTGGTGGTCTTCATAATTAAGAGTTAGCCCCTAAAAAGCTGATTGGTGGGGCTTGTTGCCTGGTGTGCAGTAATGATTGACCGGGTAGGGAAAGTCCATTTCCCCTGGCCAGTCTCCTTATCTAGGGCCTCTTTAGCCTGGCAGCCAGAGCTCTGGGGTTGCCAAGCAGGGCAATAGGGCACCGGGGAGGGTTGTGTTGTTCATTATGTCAAATTTCACTTAATGCTCCTGTTTTCGGTGAGGTACCTCACTTCTGACCTCAGGTGAGCCTGAAGACATTCAGCCAGTCAGTGTCCCACCTCACCCTGCATCTCTCCCCCACCACCAGGCCTTCCAGGGTACCGAGTGCTTCCAATTCCTGATCCTTTCTGGAGTCTTGCAGCACCCGTTGCCGTGTTCCCAGCCCCCTGCAGGCACTTAGCAGAAAGAGAAAGCTGAAATTTAAATTAGTGACCATTTATCTTTCTACTCTCTAGTTTATCAAATTTCTGTTGATATTTTAAATTCCAGACTGGTTTATAAAATTTCTGTTGTTGCTAATAGTTAATATAGAACCTAGGCAACTAAATATTTCACAGAACCGCAGAATTTTAGAGCTGGGAAAGAATTTAGAGATCTAGAATATCAACTCATTTATGAATAAATAAATGGATCCAGTGTGATTAAATGGTGCTAGAGTCATAATAAGCTAGAGAAATGGAACTGTCGCTTCATTGTCTAGCTCTCAAGCTGCTGGATGTACTGATAAAATCGGATACATGCTTAATTAAATATTCTGGTTAATTCAGAGTTAATCAGAGGGCACTTTCTGTTTCATTCTTTTTTTTTGTTTTAAATTTTATCTCTTTCTTATGGCTGTTGCTGCTTGGGCTTTATCTCTGGTTTCAGAGAGCAGGGGCTACTCTGCAGTTATGGCACTCGGGCTTAGTTGCTCCGAGGCGCATGGGATCCTCCCGGACCAGGGAATGAACCTGTGTCTCCTGCATTGGCAGGCGGACTCTTCACACTGAGCCACCAGGAAAGCCTTCTGTTTCATTCTTGTTGAAAATTTTTATACATTTCTTTTGGTCTTAGTAATTACATAATTTTGTCATAGGTAATTTCTTTCTGATTTTTGTTTTTGACAAATCGGGATATTGAATATTTATTTTGAATTTTGTGAAAAACTGAGCTGTGTAATAGTTTTTCCCAAGGCCTTAGGAAACCATGGATTACTGGTGAGAAGGATATTAGCAACTGAAGTGAAAAACGCTGTGATTTCAAGAAAAATTCTTTAAAAATGAGTGATTATGATGTATGTGGGGTGATTATTTTTCTTCTTCAGTAGTAGAGTGCATATAGTAGGGGGCAACCCAGTCTAGCTGAGTCCTGGTTAAAGTTTTGCTGTTTGAATATATGTCAAGGATTATTGAAATATCCTTAAGGTAAATTGTGTCAAAGGTGCTCCGGAATTTCCCTGAGTTATTTAGCTCTTGGCAGTCATTTCTAAAATGTTTGAGATAGCTCTGTTGATGATCACTTTTGAGGGGCTAGAAGCTCTAAGAGTATCTATTGGGAGAAAGCTGAACAGTAACTATTGTTTTTTTTTTTAAGGATTTGTTGAATATCAAGAATGCCAGTCACTAATCGAAACAGCCAGAAGCCATTTGTTTCCTCAGTCCCCACTTTGGGCACCTGAGGGTGGATGGGCAGGTACTTACTTAAGAGGCTCCCTCTTCCTCAGATTTGGTTTTCATCAGTGCTTTGCCTCATAATATAAGGCTGCAGGATAGCAGATGGTCTGATGCTGGGGCTGGCTTGCAGTCTCCATTGGGCAGCGCTGTTGCTAGAGAAGCAGTCTTATGGTGGAACGAACCAGAGCTGACCAGGAGGCTGGGCTGGGCTCTGCTCCATGTCCATTACTCTCGGTTTCATCCAGAATAGAGACTGTGGCCCCCAGATTTTAGATGTGCTCGTTGGTGTTTCTGCCTTTGCCTGCTTCTTCATTGCCATCTGGCTGTCATTGGAGAGAATTCACTGTAGCTCTGAGACTCTGCAGGGAGTTGAGAGGAACTATGCTTGTTTCCTGGATGGGGTGTGTGTTCTCTTCCATTAAAACTGTTACCCACATTTCCTTTTATTACTCGTTAAGTCAGAGGCAGCTGGGAGGATGCATTACTCACCAGCCGCACAGAGTGGCCCTGGCTGTGGACAGGGAGTCTGGGCTGAGCTGAGAGTGAGTCAGCTCAGGGAATGGAAAAATTGCAGGGTAATGTGGGGTAGGGGTTGTGTGCCAGTGACTGTTCCTTCTCTGCTTGCTCTTTTCTCTATAAGGACTCATCAGAAAGCTGTGAATACTGGGCATCCAGTTTTGGTAGTCAGTAAGCCAGCCAAACTGTGGTGATGGTGTCTCCCGTGAAAGGAACCAGCTGACTGCACTTAGCGTTGTTGTCCTCTATGTTGTGTGTGTATAACATAGAAGGGTTATATGGGTTTTGAGGCAAGCTTGAGCTTGTATAATAAAGTTCTGTGTGTGAGGATTTCACTAGAATCAAGCAATCACAGAGTCTCTTTGTCTTAGTTGTAAAATTTAGTCATCTGTATCTATTTTTGTCCAGTAGGGGTCACTGGGGTATTAAACTCTAAAGGAGAGAGCCAGCTAATCCCATGATAGACCAATCAGATTCCTTATCTTGATTGTTTAGAGTACTTTTTTTATTTTTAGAGCAGAAACGAAAGACGTGAACTTTGTGGAACATTAATTATTTGAAGAGCAGATTATTCCAATGGTTGACATGGAATTGATTAAAAAATAATAATAATAACCAGCACCCCCTGAGACCCCTTGAGTTGGAAGCAGGGAGTCTTAACCACTGGATCTCCATGGAAGTCCTGAGATGGAATTGATTTTATGAGTAAGATTTGAAGAGCAGTTTTTAAAGACAATGACAAGAAATAGGGGAAGAAAATTGTCCATTAAATCATCTGATATGTACCCATGTACTTTACATATATTCCTTATTTAATCTTGTGACCAATGGTGAGAAACAAGTATTTATATACATATTATAAGTATTAGGGACCCAAGTTCAGGAACATTCGTGGCTTCCCCAGGTCACATCGTTATGAAGCGATACTATCAGAGGAGATCCTGTTAGCCATGTCTCATTTGACTTTGGTCCTTGGACCCTGGTAAAGGGTCATGAGAGCAGAAGGTTATTAGAAGGTAAGCAGAGCCTGATGGTAGATTCTCCTGAGAAAGACTAAAATGATTCTTGTGTTGAATTAGAGTTCAGAGCAGGCTCCAGGGATTCATAAGTGGAAAGAAGCTAGCAAGTCTGTCTTTATCTTCAGGGGGCAAGTACTACCTCTTTTTCACTTAGAGCTACCGCCGGGATGTGGTCAACTATCTCGCAGAGATCTAAAATTAGCTCTTTGTTTGTGTGCAAAGTTTGGTTTCCATGGATAAGTAGTTTAAGTTGGTCTCTCTGACCTGCCTTTTATCTTGGCCTAGACTCTTCTGAGCCTTGAATGCTGCTGCCTACTGGCATTTTCATGCCTGCCCGGTTATATCTTAGTTGAGCTCCCGAGCCCTCAGTCAGTTGCTTGTCTATTCTACTTCTGCATTCTTGATTTTCTGATATCTCAGGAAAACAAGTCGATCACACGTTCATAGCCAGACCACACTAAAAGACATTTCCCATTGAGACCATTGTTTTGTTTTTATTTGGAAAAGTATTTTTAAAATTGCATTTAGGTGGGATACAAGTAAGATGCTAACTCTCTTTAAATGTGCATTTACTTGGAATCACAGATATTTCTGGACAAAAATAACAACCTTGGCAAAATTCAGAAACAGCCCCTGTAGACAGGGCTTCTTATGCTTAAGTCACATTTTTCCATTTATTTGAGATACTGACTCTCAGAGTATCCTGGAGAAAGTTTAATAGCTAGATCTTATTATTTTTACTTTGCTGGGGAAAACAGAACCCCAAAGAGAAGGATTATTTAAAATGGTGATATGGATATTAAGGTTGACTAATACTCTTACACTTACATATTCCTTTTGGAAGCAGGGCCATTGAAGCCCATTTTGTTTTATTCATTGAGTTGGTGGTTTAGAGCTGTTAAATACCTTGGCTTACCTCCTTGCATTGGCCAGTGAAGATGATTTGATGCTTTGCTAGGTCCCATGTGGCTCTGTGGTAAAGAATTTGCCTGCCAGTGCTGGAGATGCAAGAGGTGTGGGTTTGGTCTCTGGGTCAGGAAGATGCCCTGGAGGAGGAAATGGCAACCCACTCCAATATTCCTGCCAGGAAAATTCCATGGACAGAGGAGCCTGGTGGGCCACAGCCCATGGGGTCGCAAAGAGTTGGACATATCTGAGTCATGAGCACATGAACAAATGTTCTAGTGCAGGAACAATGATAACAATAGTTCACATTAATGAGGGTGAGAAAAATGCATGGACTATTTGGCACTAACATACATAGTGCTTACTGAGTGCTGAATAGTCCATGCATTTTTCTTACCTAATCCTCACTGGAACACTGTGAAGAGGTAATTTTATTATCCCCATTTTACAGACAGGGAAATTGAGAATGAAAGAGATTGAGTAGTTGGTCCAAAGATACAGCTAGAAACCATGAAGTCAGATTTTGGGTCTAGGTTTGGCTAAAGATTGTGTTAGAGTTCTGGAAAGAGAGAAGAGAATGGGGCTTGAGGAGAGTTTGGCTGCTGGATAGAATTCATATCTTGAGAGACTTGTAGAAGTGGAATTTCTGAATCAATAAATTAACTTTTTCCTCATAATCTCTCAGGTAGATTTGGAAGTTCACTGTTAAAAGTGTCTCGGCTCCTTTGCTAGTGTATGTTATCTGCTGGGCCTGTTGAGAGGAGCATGCTGAGTTATCCCTGCCGTAAGATGAATAGTTTTCTGGGCACTTTCTCTCTGGCGTGTTTTTGTGGTGAAAATAGACGTTGTATTTTGGGAATCTTGATGACTGGTCGGGTCCAGTCTTGCTTTTTCCAGCATGTTCCCCCTTTATTCGTGGCCCTCACAGTGCTCTTTAGATCCTCTTGCCCTTTTCATCCGTCCATGCATTCATTCACAATTCACTCATTTCCTGAGTAGTTCTTTAGTGATGAGATTTTATATAGGAGAGCGACTTTAGCTTCAAAACCTTTAGTGGAGCGAAAATATATACGCAGCCATATTATAAAGTAGAAAGTGCTGGATGTCATAAGAGAGAAGCCTACACATTGTAAGTGCACAGAAATTGTTTACTTCTAATGGGGATGGAGGGAGTCACCGCGGAGAATTCTGTGAAAAGACTGGCTTCAGCTGATCCACAGGAGTGGGACTTTGACTTCTGGAAATGGGAAGGAAATACATGCCAGGGTAAGTGAAGGAAACATTGTAAAGCCAGAGTTTTTAACTTGCTCACTGTGAGAAATGCAAGTTATAGAATTAAATGACAGATGAGTATTTATTGAGCATTTAAAACAAACCAGGCATTATGCATGCTTCAGGGAGATTAATCTCACAGTGGATGAGAACAGGGTCAGCAGGTTGGAGACTGGGATTAGGAAAATTAGATTTGGTAGTTTTGGTGATAGGTTAGGTAAGTGATCAGTTTACCAAGGTTTTGTATAGTCTGAGCAGTATTCAGATGTCTTTTTTTTTCTTTTGGCTGCACCTTGCAGCTTGCAAAATCTCAATTCCCTGACCAGAAATTGAACCTGGGTCAAGGCAATGGAAACTTGGAATCCTAACCAGTAGGACACCAGGGAACTGCCTGGTGTTTCTTCTGCTTCTTGTTTTTTTTTTTTTTAATTAAGTAATTTATTATTGGGGCTACGCTGGGTCTTGGTTACTGTGCTTGGGTTTTCTCTGGCTGCAGCCAGCAGGGGCTACTCTCTAGCTGCAGCCTGCAGGCTTCTCTGGTTGTGGAATGTGGGCTCTAAAGCTTGGACTCAGTAGTTGTGGCTCTCGGGCTTAGCTGCCCTACCACCTGTGGAATCTTCCCAGGCCAGGGATCGAACCTGTGTCCCCTGCATTGGCAAGTGAATTCTGAACCGCTGGACCGCCAGAGAAGACCTATTCAGAAGTCTTGTGATCACATATATTAAATAGTTTTTTTGCTGTCCCGCCAAATAATGATAATTACAGACAGTATTGTATTTATTGAGCACATACTGTGTGCCTGGCACAATCTAAACACCATCAATGCCTTAACTCATTAATCTTCACTACAGCTCTACGGGACAGGTTCTATTATTATCATCATTTTACAGATGAGATTGAGGTTCCTTGAAGTCACTTACGTAACTTGCCCTCAGGTGCTAATGTACCATATATAGTAGAGTCTGGATTTGAACTCAAGTAGGCAGACTAAAGCCCATGGGGTTGCAAAGAGTTGGACATGACGGAGCACAGCACAGTCTGGTTTCAGATTGGGCCTGTAATCACCATGCTGCTAAAATAATCATGGCATCTAGGTTATTGAGCAAGAAATGTGGATATTTTCCTGCCTTTATTGTGTTCAGTGACTCTTGGGTATGTAGAAAATTCTTTGTAGACATTCTGAACCTTTGCATGTTTATTGTCTCAATACCATATTCCTAAATCTTAGAGATCGGAGTTATAGATGTCTCCTAATTAGCTTCTATGAAGCCCACGTCCTTTGCCTTCTGGACTCAATGGGAGAACACAGGTGACAGGCATTCAAGGCCAGGATTTGATGCCTGGACCTCCCATTTCCAGAAACCCAAGGTTTCTAATCCTATTAGTCATATGGTAGTCTCTCCACCAAAATTTTAATCTTAAATTGTATTTGATTTTTTTTAAGTCTCTTTCTGTAAACATTATTTTTCTAGATTTCACTCTTTTAAATGGGTCTTATATTTCCAGTCTGTATCTGCTAAAAGTGCTGATGCTGGTGGATGTCAGTTATTTTTGAGACCAGGTATACTCCATGACAGTTCAAAAAAAACATACAGCCTCCTTTCTCACAGGCTTGCTTTCATCTCAGTCACAGATACTGACGTGATTTGGGGCTGTTGCCCTGTTTCAAGATTTCTGTGGGTAACGGTTGTGGGTGACCAACCCTAAATCCTTGTGAGTGAAGTAATCTGATAGAAAGGCAGGTCTCAAGTCTTAATGAAGTTCAGAGTGTTGCTTCTACAAGGTTTTTTGCTGGTTTGGGGGCCCTTTCCATTGGCTGTTAGCAAAGGATATCCTGGAGGGTGCTGAATGTGTCTTTAAATGGCCTATTCTTTGTATCATAAATGATCTCTAAAACGAAAACTAGCCACTCCCCTTGCCAGCTTCTAACCACTTCCTGTGACAACACACAGATCCATCTTAGTTTTTCTGAGTGAAAACGTTATTTTCACAAGGCAATTTCTCTGCCCTTTTTCCTTCCTTCAAACGTGCATATGTACATATACACAAAAGCTAGAAACAAACTTTTGACTTGTGATATGTAGAAAAATGGTGTATCCAAGGTATAGCATGTTATCTTAGAAAAATCTACAAAGAATAAATTAAGTTGGATACTTTCCATTATCTTCTCTGATAACAGTAGATTCAGAATGTATCTTGCTATTTGAGTCCTTGAATTTTTTTCCCTTCAAATTTCCTAGGTGTTTTTGAATGGCACAAGCATGATACATGATTTTCCAATTAAGACAGCCTTGCAAAGGCTTTAGGTAGCAATGTAAGGAAGAGAAATGGCTTTCATATTAGAAAATGAAAATTTGGTGAAGATACTTAAAAGATTGCAAAGAAGTGTTATACAGTGGTGGCACAGACAGCACTAGCTCTGTAACATTTTGTGTTGAAATTGAGCTTCTCTCTTTAGAGCTGGGTAGAGCTCTTTATAGGCTCTGTCTTACAAAGAGGAAGTATTCTAAATATATAAATATCTAGAATTGTTTAGCTTCAAATTAGCATACTGATTTTTCCAGAACTTTTCAGCAAGAGGAGATAGTGTGCTTAAAATAAATTGATTTGAAATCAAACAGATAAAAGTTCAGATGCCAGTTCATCCTCTTACTTTGTGACCATGGGCAAAATGACTTGAGCAAGTTACTGCCTAAGTGATCTCATGTAGTTTCTTGACTGTAAAACAGTATCCTGGGTCTCTCCCAGAATTCCGGGTTCATACATTCAATTGCATATTCAAAATTCCGCTAAAATGTCTACTAGGCATTTCAAAGTTAATATATCCAAAATGGAATTCCTACCCCAACCCCTCAGTAAAAAACAAACAAACAAAAAACACCCCCCTCCCAAGCAACTACAACCACCACTGAACCGCAGACCGTCTGCTTCTCTGGCTGCCTTCCCCATCTTAGGAAATAGCAGTTCTGTCTTTTTAATTTCTCAGGCCCAAACCTGGAAGTCATTCCCAACTGTTCTTTACTTGCTCACCTCACATCCAGTCTATCAGCAGATCCTGATGACTCTTTTTTTTTTTTTCGTTATAAAAATATTTATTTATTTACTTGGCTCAGTCGGGTCTCGGTTGGGGCATGCAGGATCTTTTTTTCCCAAGTGACAACATGCAGGAATTTTCGTTGCAGCATGGAGGATCCTCATCCGCAGCGTGTGAAGCCCTCGTTGCGGTGGGTGGGGTCTAGTTCCTCGACCAGGGATCAAACTGGGACTCATGCATCCTGCATTGGGAGCGCGAGTCAGCCACTGGAACACCAGGGAAGTCCTGAGTCTCTTTTTAATTTGTCCAGAATATGATCGTATCTTACCGTCTCCATCGCTGCACCCTAATCTCAGGCATCGTTTCCCAGGTGCTGGTTTTCACTTGGATCATTGTGATCACGTTGTAACTAGTTTCCCTGCTTCTGCTTTTGCCACTCAATAGCCTGTTCTCAATGCAGCAGCAGGAGTGGTCCTTTTAAGCCCCAAGTTAAATCCTGTCACTCTCTCACAGGAAACCCTCCAAAGGTTTTCCATTTCACTTAGGACAAAACCTGGAGTCTTTACATATGGCCTACACAGACACAGGTGATCCAAGCCCCCTCTCTGGCCTCGTCTCCTGACATTCCTGTTCGCTTTCACCTTCCGTCATTCAAGTTTCTTTGACGTCCCCAGAACACATCAAGCCCACTTCTGCCTCAGGGACTTTGCACTTGCTCTTTTCATTGTTGGGCTCGTCCTTGCTCTAGATAGCCATATGACTTGTTGGCTTGTAATCTGTAGGTCTGCTCAAGTGTCATCTTCTTAGAGAAGCCTTCCCTGACCATTCTGTACAGAAAACTGTATACATCTCCCCTCTGGTTCTCCCTTCTCTTCATCTCCTTAGTATATATTTACTTTATTTTCTGTCTCCCTCTGTCTTCCTACTAGCATATGAGTCCCATGAGGGCAAGGTCTTTGCTTTATTCACTACTGTGTTACCAGTATCTAGAACAGGGCATGGCACATAATAAATATTTGATGAATGAAATGTAGGTTAGCATAAAATTGTAGATGATCTTGACATCAGATTAAGGCATTCATATTGTATTAGTTCCCCTATTAAAGGCCCTTTATTAACCTTTCTGGTTAGTAGATTGTTCAAATATAAAACCCTTCCCTTTTATTAAAAAAAGAAGGGATAACTTTACAGATATTAAAGCAGTTTGCATTTTTAAAACTTTTTGGTGGTAACACAGTGTTTGTATACTGTAGTTTAAAAGGCACTGTAGAAATAAAGAGCCAGTTTGATAGAAAAAAGAGGCTGTAACCCTTCTCTGAGTGAAGGATCCTGGATGTTAGGTGTGCTCTTGGCTGTTGGGTCGTCTGTGTTTTTGTGTGTCCACACTTCATTTTATAAAGTATCTCTCCATAGGAAAGTAGATAAAGAGGGGGCACTGCAAGAACTTTGCATGTGCAGCTTGGATTGTGCAGACTTCTTTCTAGCCTTCGAATGTGTTTCTTAGGTTTATTGAAATATAATTTAGGGACTTCCCTGGTGAGCCAGTGGTGAAGAATCCACCTTCCAATGCTGGGGACACGGGTTCGATCTCTGATCAGGGAACTAAGATCCCACATGCCATGGGGCAACGAAGCCTGCGTGCCACAACTGTTGAGCCCTACGCTTTCTAGAGCCCATGCTCCATGACAACAGAAGCCCATGAACTGCACCTAGAGAAAGCCCAAGCACCTCAGTGAAGACCCAGCACAGCCAACATAAAAAATTAATTAAAAATATAATTTATATATGATAAAATCCATCCATTTAGGTCTGCAATGTTGTCGGTTTTGACAAATGTATATAGTAGTGGAACCATCATCACCATCAGCATATAGAACATTTCCATCACCTTGTAAAAATTTCTCCCGTTCCTCCTTTGTATTCTGTTCCCTTCCCTCACCCCATGCCCCTGGCAACCACTCATCTGGTTTCTGTTAGAGTTTTGCTTTCACAGTTGGCTTCTTTCCTGTAGCCTGATGCTCCGGAGGCTCATCTGTGCTGTTGTGTGTATCAGAGGGATGTCCCTTTTGTATTGCTGTGTTGTAGTCCCTTGTATGGATGCACCACAAATTATTCGTTCACCAGTTGATGGACATTCAGGTTGTTTTCAGGTTTTAGTTATTTTGAATGAAGGTGAAGGTTTTTGTGTGGACACATGCTTTCATCTTCCTTGAGTCAGTACCTAGGACTTATATTGTCTGGTCATTCTAGTATGTGTATGACTGTTTTCTAGAGTAATTTCCAGAGTGGCCAATTTCATCCCCACCAGCAATATATGAGAGTTCTGGTTGCTTTACGTCTTGCCAGGACTTGGTTTTAGTGATTCTAGAGGTGTGTAAATATTAAAATGTTTTCAGTTGCTGCTACAGTGTCCGTTTCGGGTTTTCATTTGCAAGCAGGTCTTAGTGTCCTGAAAGGCACTGTTCTCTGCTGTCATTGAGTGTCCTGCTGTCCCCTTGGGCAGCTAATGGAAATCAGGTAGGTTTTTCAATTTTGGAAAACACACTTGTGGAGCAGTTTTGTTCTCCTCGCTGATCGTCAGTATGCCTGATGCGAGGTCTGTTTCATGGAGCTTGTCCTGCACGTCATCCTCTCCGTAGTGATGTTCGGATCCCTTGCCTCTCCCTCCCGGATTGTGGGTGTGGAAGGATTGCCCACCCACTGTCCAGGGAACTTGTGGACACTTAAACATCCTTCTGTACTTTGCCTCCTCCCTGCTAGTGGTTCCCTGGTGCTGCTGTGACTTTTTTCTTCTGGCTCCATCCCAGCCAGGCTGGGAATGGAAAGTTGAGAGTGTGACGTCCTCTGACAGCCTCCCATCTTGTAGAAGGGTCTGAGGCTTGTTTGTTTAAGCTGAACAGAGGATGCCAAAGATAGAGTTTGAGTCAGCTCAGCACCAGCTTAGCCGCCCCTTTTTGCTCTCCTTGTTCCTCCTTCCCTCTCCCCTCCCCCCTCTGGCCAGTTGTTTCCTGGGCTTTGTCTGAGACACACTGTAGAGTTTTAGTCCTGTCTGCTACTGCGTGCTGAAAAACAGGCGAGATGGGGGAGAAGCCGCCAGGAAGTTTCTGACAACCCTGAGCAGCGGGGCCTGGGCCTCTGCCTCTGCTGATAGTACAGGACGGCAGTAACCTCAGGAGAAAGGCATTTAGAGGCTGCGCCGCGCTGTGGGCTTGTGGCTAACTCAGGGGAGGAGAAAGGACGGGCCTGGAAATGCCTCTCTTAGATGCATCTTATTTGCCACCAACCATCTTTATTTTGACTCACGTTCTTGGAGTCGCCGGTGTTCTATACTGGAAAAGATGCGCCAGAGGCAGAGCAGGTAACGGGCACCCAGTGCTTCTTGGAATCTGCTGTGGGGCTTTTGAGGGTGGGGTGGATGACAGAGGTCTTCCCACTTGCTTTCCTTAAAGGGCCAGCACAGCCTGTGGGCCATCAGACCTGAGTGTGTGGGGGACCTGCTGAGGAAACCAGGCTGCCCCGGGACCAGTTTAGGACTGGGCCCTTTCTTGCTCTGTGAGACTTGTCTGGCGAGGCGGTGCTGGGGGGATGAGATGATGTCTGGGCTCAAGGCTGAGGGAAGTGGCAACTCTGCTGACCTGTGTCCTTCCCCAGAGAATCAAGCCCTTCCATTCCTTACTTTCTCAGTCTCAGAGTAGTTTTTGGATCTGTTTTTTTTTTTTTTTTTTTTTAGCAAAAACATAGAGTAACTCTGTCACCATCCCCTAGGTATAAATGTGGGAGAAATTGTGGGATTAGAGAAGTTTCTGGATTTGCTAATTATTCGGGTGAGAAAAGGCAGAGGAGAAGAGGTCAGTGAGAGGAAAGGGTGGCAGGCTGTCTGCTGAGGTGCATCTGGGAACACAGGGACGCCTCTGTTCTCTTTGGTAGGATTGAAACTGTCCTTTTCCCCTCAGGCAGCTATACAGTTTACACAATGTGTACCCAAGCCATCGTGCATCCTGTTCAATGCAAGGAAGTTAGCTGTTCTTTTCCCCGGGTGGATATTCAGATCCTGATACTAAAATTTTATTCATTTTGTTCTTGAGTGGTAGCAGACCCCTCTTTCTTCCCGAATTACTATTTGCTGCATTATATTCCTTTGGCTTCTAAATGCCCAGTGCTGAGATCAGCCCTGTGCTGAGATCAGCCCTGTGCTGAGCGAATTCTAAGTCTCCACAGTTGAGGACTGATACAGTCCGGCTTTTGCTGGAGTACACTCTCGGATCTCAGTGCCTTTAGCACTTACTGTCTTTGTGACCCGCCTACTGCCTGAAGGCAGTAAGCCAACCTATTGAGACACCTGTTACTTTATATCTTACAATTAAGATGCAGATTTGATGACTTATTACTTAGGAAACTATTAGAATTTCATGAATGCTCGGCAGAATTAGATTCAGTCATTCCCAGTGTCTTTTTCCAGTAAGTCCTAGAAAAGCTTATGACTAAATATTAAGATCCCAGTGTGCATCTGTATCAGCAAAAGCAAACAGACATTTAGAAATGTGTTCACTTGTGTAGTAGTGTGTTTTAGAAGGTAGCCCAAAGTGGCTTTCCTGATATGTAAGCCTGTGTTTGTACTTATAAAGAAAGGAGTAGGCAGGCATGAGTTATTTGGCCCTATATGCTATATCATATGCAATGAGAAAGTAAATATTATTTAAGTGAAGGCTGATGCTTTCATTTTCATTTTTCTGTGCATGATGGTAATGGCATTTCTCAACCACTAGTTGATTGACATTTTAAGAAGTTAATGCTCAGTATAGGATTTGCTCTTGAACTTAGAAGTCATAGCCCTATCTTTGAAGTGCTCCTTTATGTTTTAGTAAAACGAAGAAAAATACACTGTAAAAGCTTTTTATTTTTATGAAACAACTTTGATTCTAGTGCCTGTTAGTTATATTGGGAATATGCTATGTTCAGTTTATCCGTAAAATTAGAGTGGTGGTTTTTTTCAGTTGGAGAATATGAATTCTGAAACTTTCACAGAATTACTTTGGAGGTTCTGAACCCATTTTAATTTAAATTTTAAAATGTATTTTATCTATTAAAATGTTTTTTAAAATTACATGTGTACTCTAATGTACTATCTGCCAGTTGGACATCACCAGAATAAAGTTTCTCCCCCATTTCTGTGTATATATTTATAGTGCTTATGAATGTATTCTTGATTAAAAAGGTGAAGATTACGTCTTCTAGTCTGGTCTTTTTTTTTTTTTTCCTTCCTCTGCTAATAGCAAGTGTGTACAGTATTGCAGAACACACTGCAGAACACGAGTCCTGTGCTTAATAAACATTAGGCAAGTCTCGGATGTTCAGTTGTAATAGTGAGTGGGTGACATGTCGGTCATTAAGTGATCACATTGTAATCCTGGCTTAGTGTACTACCAGTTTCTATGTGCCTTGCCTCACTTTTCTAATCATATCTACATATTATAAGAATGTACATAGTGTTTAGATATTGAAGCCATTTAACTTTGAAACAGTATTCCTGTTATTCCTTCATGCTCTTGTATCAATTTATTTGAATAATATGTTGAGATTAGGGGCAAACTGAAACTGTTACTACTTGTTTCTATTTGTATAAAGCAGTTAAAAAAAAAAAAAAGGTTCCCTGCAGTAAAATACAGCACAGAAATAAGCAAGATGCTGAGACTGATATAACTGTGATTAAGTAATCTCTAATTTCAATCAAAATTACTTGATTGGTTAAGTCATTTGGCTTTAAATAAGCAATATAAATTTGAATCTGTAAAATTGATTCATGCTATTAAACACTGAAATTACATGTTATATATGTTGAGTTCCATATAAGATTTGTTTGAAAAGTTTCTGCTGTTTCAGTTGAAATCACTAGGTTCCTTAGTGCTAGAGTTCTAAGATAGAGTACTCGAGTAAATCTTCATTGTGCTTGTGTGCATTTCTCATTTCTTCCATTCTTAAAGTTGGTCACATATTCTGTATTGCTCTTAGAGTTGAAAGGGACCTTGCCTATTAACCAACCCAACTCCTTACTTAGTCCTGCCCTTGTCAGAAGTTACTCCTTTTGCTTGAAGGTCTCTGATTGTAGAACATACAACCTGTGGACTATTCATGCTGTTGGTAGTAGAGTCCTTTTTTAAGCTGAAAGTTGCCTCTTTGTAACTTATGCCCATCAGCCAAATTCTGTCTGGCAAAGATCAAGTATACAGACAGTCCCCAACTGTCTGATGGCTCGATAGACTTTTCAATTTCAACAGTGGTATGAAAGCAACATGCACTCAGTGGAAATCGATGTCTGAATTTCGATCTTTTCCTAGGCTACTGGTGGGCAGTGCATACTCCCTCCTGATGCTGGGCACTGGCAGCAGCCACAGGGCTCACTCAGCCCCATGATCATGGGTGTAGACAACCGATACAATGATTCTGTACCCACGCAGCCATTGTTTTTCATGTTCAGTATGGTATTCAGTAACTTCCACGAGATATCCAGCACTTCATTATAAAATGGGCTTTGTGCTAGATGATTTTGCCCAGCTGTAGGCTGATGTAAGTGTTCTGTGCACATTTAAGGTAGGCTCAGCCAAATGATGTTGTTTGGATATATCAAACGGTTAGCTATATCAAATGCACTTTTGACTTAGGATCCCCCCCGCCCCCCACCCCCATCCCCGCAGTTTTTA
Source organism: Ovis canadensis (assembly GCF_042477335.2). Lineage (NCBI taxonomy): Eukaryota > Metazoa > Chordata > Mammalia > Artiodactyla > Bovidae > Ovis > Ovis canadensis. The sequence goes on from NC_091245.1 coordinate 14,579,741, forward strand.
TTTGTTTGTTTTTGGCTGTGCCGGGTCTTCGTTGCTGTGTGGGCTTTCTTTAGCTGCAGCAAGTGGGGGCTGCTCTCTAGTTCTGGTGCATGGGCTTCTCATTGCGGTAGCTTCTCTTACTGCGGAGCGCAGGCTGTAGGTGCGAAGGCTACAGTAATTGCAACACATGAGCTCGGTAGCTGTGGCTCATGAGCTCTAGAGCAAGTAGCCCTGGTGCACAGGCTTAGCTGTTCTGTGGCACGTGGGGTCTTCCTGGATCAGTGACCGAACCCACATCTCCTGCATTGGCAGATGGATTCTTTACCACTGAGCCACCAGGGAAGCCTTGGCTTAGGATATTTTTACCCTATGCTGGGTTTATCAGGATGTAACTGCATCATAAAAATACCTGTATTTCCTCTTCTAGTTGTCAAGCTTGCTTATACTTAAGCTGTCTTCACCAGCCTAAAGAATTCTCTTTCCATTACCACATGCAATTAAATCTCCTAACTCCTTGTCATTTTAGCATTCCCTTTGGACAGTTAAAGTGTTTTTGCTTTGAAAATGTGGTGGTCATGTGTGTGTATAAAGAGGTGAAGGAAGGACAGCAGAAACATGGGGAAGGCGTTTTTGATTACTTTTCCTTAAGCTTTCCTTCACTATTTCTTCTAGGTGTTAGGAGTGCATCAGTGAGACACTGTTATATATGTACATGACTTTTATAGTCAGGTTCCCAAGTCAACATGTCTTCAGCAGATGCAAACGAGAACAGGAAGACACAGTTTCTGCTGAAGCCGTATAATACCTGTAAGACAGAATTTGGCCCTCACTTAGTACTTGGAATGTTACATAGTTTTCAGCACACCATGTCTACACTTGCATTCACATATATTATCTTCTTGTTTCCCAAACTTCCTGTTTTAGCTTACATCTTCATTTTTCCTCTCTGGGACTGCTGAAACAATCTATTTTACCTATTCTCTATATCCTCTAACCCCTCTGTCTTCTAACTGTAGCTAGAATGATCTTTCCAAACTACAGAGCTTTCTATGTCACTCTCCTGCTTAAAATCTATTAAAGCTTTCCTTCTGCTTTTAAAAGAAAGTTCAAACTTTTTAGCAGGAGATAAAAGGGTTTTCATGATCTGCCCATTGCCTGTTTCACTAGTTTTACTTCCTGTCTTGGCCTTATAAGCACTCAGTCCTGAAATACCATTTAAAACTTGTAGACATCTACCTGAAATGCCTGTATCTTCTTTTTAACTGGACAACTTAATACTTGTCCTTCAAGGTAAGTGGTTATCACTTGTGGAGAGCCCTCCTTGACTGGAATAAAAGTTCCTCTTCTGTGCTCCAGTAGCATTCTGTTAATACTTCTTATTCAAACCTGTGTTGTCATCTTTTCTAGCTTGGTTCTCTGCCCACTAGTTAGATTCTGTTAGACTGTAAGATCTTTAAGAAGAGGAACTCTTACTCATCTCAGTTTCTTAAATGTCTGTGACAGAATAGATGTCAGTGAATGTTACATGAACAAATAAATGAAAGAATTAAGATATCATTAGATTAAGCTGTAGTGGGAACCATGCCCGGTTCATTTGTATATATACAGGGCTTTGCTGAGCTTGATGTGAGGCCTGAGGTGGGTGCTTAGTATAGGATAACTGAACAGTATAGAGTTACCCTGTGCCTTAGCTTATTAATATACATATGGTGGTAGTCTAAACAGGAAAAGGGATTTATTTATATACTTGAGAAGAACTTTTAAACTTTTTGTTTGTGAAAGGACAGATTTCCCCCTTCAGTCTTGTTTTCTTTCTCTATAAAATGAAAGAGTTGACAATCCAATCTCTTAAGGTTTTTTCCATTTCCAGCATCCTACTAGAAGGAGCAGCTATAATTCCTGAATATGGACCATATGAAGTACAATCTAAAATTATACCATGAATTTTTTTTTTTTAAGCTGCTCCATTACACTATTGAGTCTCAAAGTGAAAGTGGAGAGTGAAAAAGTTGGCTTAAAGCTCAACATTCAAAAAACTAAGATCATGGCATCTGGTCCCATCACTTCATGGGAAATAGATGGGGAAACAGTGGAAACAGTGTCAGACTTTGTTTTTTTGGGCTCCAAGATCACTGCAGATGGTGACTGCAGCCATGAAATTAAAAGATGCTTACTCCTTGGAAGAAAAGTTATAACCAACCTAGATAGCATATTGAAAAGCAGAAACATTACTTTGCCAACAAAGGTCCGTCTAGTCAAGGCTATGGTTTTTCGAGGGGTCATGTATGGATGTGAGAGTTGGACTGTGAAGAAAGCTGAGTGCCAAAGAATTGATGCTTTTGAACTGTGGTGTTGGAAAAGACTCTTGAGAGTCCCTTGGACTGCAAGGAGATCCAACCAGTCCATTCTGAAGGAGATCAGCCCTGGGTGTTCTTTGGAAGGGATGATGCTAATGCTGAAACTCCAGTACTTTGGCCACCTCATGCAAAGAGTTGACTCACTGGAAAAGACTCTGACACTGGGAGGGGTTGGAGGCAGGAGGAGAAGGGGACGACAGAGGATGAGATGGCTGGATGGCATCACTGACTCAATGGATGTGAGTCTAGGTGAACTCCAGGAGTTGGTGATGGACAGGGAGGCCTGGTGTGCTGTGATTCATGGGGTCGCAAAGAGTCGGACACGACTGAGCGACTGAACTGAAACCTAAGTTATAAAATGACCAAACCCTGTGCATGAACTGTTGTCACTCCTCCAAAGATTGCTGTTCCTTTGGTTTTCTAGAACTTCAGCATAAGACTTAGACAGTCTCATGAAATTTTGTCCTGTGAGATTTAGTGCAGGTTTTTGAGATTGGTTTAAAATTTTTTTAGTACCTTTTAAGTACTTTTTTATAATTATTTTATTTTTTTGGCTGTGCTGGGTCTTTGTTGCTGCACATGGGCTTTCTCTAGTTGCGGTGAGCAGGTGCTACTCTTCATTGGGTTATACGGGCTTCTCATTGTGGTGGCTTTTTGGTTGCAGAGCACAGGCTGTAGGGCACATGTACTTCAGTAGCTGCAGCAAGTGAGCTCAGTAGTTGCAGCCTGGGGGCTCTCAAGCTTGGGCTCAGTAACCCTTAGCTTGTGGTGAGCAGGCTTAGTTGCTCTGTGGCGTGTGGTATTTTCCCAAATGAGATGTTGAACCCATGTCCCCTGCATTGGCAGGTGAATTCTTATCCACTGTACCACCAGGGAAGTCCAAGATTGCGTTGAATTTTGATTCTTCCTTTATGACTAGGCTGTGCTGCGTCCACTTGTATTATCTAACATTTTATTAGGGGCCTCCCTGATGGCTCAGATGGTAAAAAATCTGCCTGCAATGCTGTAGACTCCGGTTCGATCCCTAGGTTGGGAAGATCTCCTGGAGAAGGAAATGGCAACCCACACCAGTAGTCTTGCCTGGAAAATTCCATGGACAGAGGAGCCTGGCAAGCTACGGTCCATGGGGTCACAAAGGGTCAGACATATAATGGATATGCAGATATTTAAACAAATGGTCAAATACCTAATATATCTTTGCTGAGATAACTAAAGCATTAGGTGTTTTAATCAAGATGTAGTCTTTCTCTTTTTCTTTCCTTAGTTATTTTTTTCTAGGTTGTGCAGTGTGTGGGAAGACCAGTGAACTTGGAGTCAGAACATCTGGGTTCTAAATCCTAGCTTTTGTGCTTCCTACTATTATGTGATATTAGACAGTCACTTAATTCCTCTGGACTTGAAACCTCTAATTGGCATGAGAAGAAAAAAGACTGAAGTCTCCAGTGTTCTGCAATTCTGACAGTGTGATAATCTGGGCCACACTTGGATATAGCATGGAAGTGTCACTGAGAACTTATTGAGAGTCTGGAGTTAAACTGCCTGTATTTTCCTCCTGTCTCTGCCCTGCTGGCAGAGTGACAGTAATCTATATGGGCCTCTATTTCCTCATTCGTAAAATGGGGCTTATAATACTTCATGATTGCTTTGAGTTAGTTCTTAGAATATATTCTACACATGGTAAGGACTGTATAATTGTTTGCTGCCATTATTATACTTAAAATACCAAAGTGAAGTAAGTGAATATGTAATAAGTGAATAAGTAAGTGATATCAGTGAAGACGTTGCAGTTTCATGTAGGCTCCTGGGACAAAATATAAATGTTTGTTTTTACAGTTGGGAATTTAAAAATATGGTAGAAGCCAATGTGGAAATGTATAAAAAGTTGGTGACCTATTACGAATCATTGTCACACACATTAAAAGGAAAGACTCTGCTTTATTATCCTCAATACTGGGTGATTTTGATGTTTTGGGAAATAAATGAATAGCTTCAGTTTTCTGTGCTAGTAAGAAAGCCAGTAGCTGTAAATTCTCAAATAACTTCTAGCCACGGAAATATTGGCTTGAATCTCCTTCTTCCATTCAACATTTTAACGAATCTTCAGGGAGCAGCCAGATTCACCTTTTCCTGCCTCTCACATCTGGTGAGCTATGAAATGGCTAAACATTGGGCTAAAAAGGAAAAGGAATGACCTGGGTAATCATTATACCAGCTGATTTTCTCCGGGAATTAAGAGCTGACTGTCTCCATCAGGGTCCTGTCTTTTCTGTCAGCAGTGGATTCCGTTTTGAGGCTCAGAACCTTCTGGGATCCTGAAGGGAAGGCTTGTCTCCTGTTGGCTGGACTGACTTTGCCCCCACAGCTTTCTCTTACTTTCCACAGTCTCTAGTACGTTCTTCTGCCTAGATACCAGGGGAGTGAGAAAAAGGCAGGCTTTGGTTCACCTTCCCAAGAGAACTGTTGGGATTAAATGAAATGCTATTTGTTTTTAGCGCATTGCATGTGAACTAACAGTTACAGTAGATGCTCAATTAATTTCAGCTTGGATTATTGAGTGCCTTCTAAATGTGTTAGGGACTGGGCTATGAAAACTAAGACAGCCCGTGTACTGAAGGAATTTAAATCTGATAAAGGAAAAGGTTACTAAATATGAATCAGGAAATCTTTGTTCCCTTTTCTTCTCTCTTCCCTATTTCTTACGCTTTTCTTTCCCTAGTACGAGGTATTTTCTAGGAGAACCCTTCCTTCACGACTAAGAAGACTCTAATAAGAGGAACAAACTGAGTAGAGTTGTCACAGGTTATTGGGGTGACTGGGAGCTTAGTCAAGGTGGGATAAAGTCAGCTGTGAGTCCTGTTATTAGTAAGTAGTAACAGGATTATTGCTAGTTTGCAGGTGGGAGGGATGCCCTGTAGAGGGTAAGGAAGCTGTCAGGGAACTGAGGCAGGTCACAGGGCTTGTTTATCCTGAGTGACCTGCTTGGTAAACTTGTTTACTTTTTATTTCCCACTTGCAGTTTCTCGGGCTAACCTCTGGAAACTTGCTTTTCTGGGTGCTGGCCCTCCCTCCCTGTCTTCAGGAACAGGATTGGAAGTAGCATTAGCCTGAAGAAGTTGTTCTATTTAGGGAGCCAGAGCGGAGGGCCAGCGATTAGGCCCTTATCTGCAGTGGGGCCTTCTGAGTGGTGTGGGGACAGATCGGAGCGTCTGTCCTGACAGTGACAGAGGCTCGGTTTTTTCTGTGTCCTGGTTGGGTCAGAATTGTGAAGAAGCAGTGATGGGCCGGGCCATCTGAATGAAAAAGCCCTTCATTGTATTCCTTCGACATTCCAGTGTCTGGCACAATTAGCCAAGATTCGGAAAACAAGTTGGACAAACAAGCAAGCAGCCTTCCTCTGAAGGATAAAGGATTCCTGGCACGGCTGAGTCAAGTGCGTTGACTGCAGAGACAAATGGGAGGGTCTGGGAAGAGGTAGGGGACTTTGGGGTGACATTCCTGGATGGAGGAGGGGAAAGAACGGAGCGGCAAGCCAACAGTACTTTCGACACTGATGAGATCTGCTATTCTAGATCTACCTAGAGGCTGGCTGAGGCCGGGCTCACTCTGTAAAGTCGGTGGAATCACTGGGGAGAGACGCTGACTCTGGGCAGCTGGAAGTTGGGACATGAAGCTCCCTTCAGAATCTAGGAATCTGTTGGCAACAAACAGCGTATAGTCTTGCTTTGTGGTGGTCTCTCCCACTGCGGGGGCTTTTCAGTCGGTTAACACTTTATACAGACATTTGGCCTGAGAAGAGTCAAGCCCTAGGAACAGGCTGGGCACTGGGTACCCTGTGTTTGACTTGGCAGTAAGCCACTTTACCTCCCTGCCCTCCTGCAACTGTCTCAGATTCATGGGGTCATAAGCTTCTGCTCTGAAAGAGGGGAGTAACTCAGAGACTGGCTTTTGCCTAACCAGGCTTACTTCACTTACAAATGCAGTTGGACTTCTTTCCACCCGAAGTGCCCACCTCGCCTGCTGCCGTTGGTCTGCAAACACTGAGCTGGTGCCGCTTTTGAATAGGATGCCTTTTGCATGAAGACCTGGACCCAGTTTGGAAGTGCCCCAGGGAGGAGCTTCCTCTCTGACCTCAAGGGGAGGGAGGAGGTCAGTAGGAAGTGGTGGGTGGAGCCACTTCTCCGAACTTCTGCTGTCTCTGTTCATTGCACGGCCCTTTGGCTGGCTGTCTCTGTTCACTTCGCAGCCTTTTTTAAGGAGCTGCAGGGGGTGCACAGGCCCCTAGCTGGAGGTTCTTTGGGACACCTTCCTTCTAGGCAGGGTCAGCAGACGCTGGCGACATGTGGCCCAGTTACCAAGATGAGCACGAGTTCAACACCCACCTGGTTTGCCGCATGTGCTGTATGGGTTAGTATGTGAAGTTTCTTTTTTCCTTGCCTGGGCCTGAGGGTCCCAAATAGTCTTTACTCTCACTGACTCACAGGAACGCAGGAACTCAGAAGCCTTAGAGGCATTTACAGCCTTTGGGCTTGTTAAAACGTGCAGTGGGAGAGACCATTGGTTCCCGACTTCCTGGGGAACTTCTTAAAGTTGTAGTGACTGGCAGTTAAGAGCCTAAACTTTGGGTGTGGGACTTTTTTATAGAGACTGAATTCATGCTCACGCTTCTGTCTGAGTCAGGAAACCACTTTTAAGTTATGTTCTGAAAGTCCAGGGCATATTTTTAGGAGAAGTTGATTGGTTACAGAGTCTACCTTGGAGCAGACAGGATTGTGGGAGGAGAGGAGGGTGGAGTCATCGCCCAGGTTTCCTCTTTGGGGCTGATTGCTAATTCTTCTGCACTTATTTACTCTCTTGCCAGCTGTGAGGAGGGAAAAAGGCTTGAAGGTGTTCTGGGGATGGGAACCTCAAGAAGATTTGAAGGCTAGGAAGAGTCTTGTTGCTTAGATCTCTTGATAAAGGAGAAGAGTTTGTTTAAATAATGTTCTGTGACCTTGAGCAAGTGGCCTAGCCTTTTTGGCCACAGATTTTCTTGGCTTCCAAACTGTAGGGTATATAGACTGGTGTTGGAGGCATCATCATCAATTCCCAGTAAAATGGATAAGATGAGGAAAATATAGTGTGTGCTTTTCATCACTTACTTAAAGAACTGTTCTTTATTCTGAAATTGCTATTTTTACTTTTTTGATGTTAAAATGTCCATTATTTTATGAAAGAATTATTGTCAGGTGGTAGTTTGTTTTTAGATAACTTTACTTAGCAAAATAAAAAGTTGACAACTTTATGTTAGGTTTTCTGATTTATTTTGGAACATTTACTCATTTACTGTGAAATCTAAGTTTAGGAACTACTGGATTGATAATACTACTAATGTCTTTTGGTTTTGTACTCTTAGTCTCTAAAGCAAAACAAAATTGTGACCCAAATGAGCAGATTTCTCACTAAATTTGAGATTGCCGGTTGTTTGATCAAGAGGAGATCTCAGAAAGGGAACAGAATCAGGGTTCTGATCCTGTCTCTTGACTGACGGACTGGCAGACACTTTACTGTCTGAGCCCCCAGGGAAGCCTGCTGATAGACCAGTACTGCCGAATTAAGTGCTTTCTCAGAAATAAAGGTGGTGCTATAAGAATGGTTGTGGCACAGGAATAGCAGTTTTAGTCAGTTATTGTCATGGAGTCTAGCTTTTTATCTTTCTGGTATCGCTGAGATTTCCTCTGAGATCTAGAGGAAAGACTCTTTTACCTCTGAAAATGCTTAGTGATATGAGGGCCCCTTTTCTGTAATCAACAGAAAAATATAAGGAAGGCTAGAATCTTAACTGAAATTTTCAGGGCAAAAACATTGTTCTCCCAGCTCATCCACCTCCGTTTAATCCCCTGGCGGCAGTGTGACCTAACAGTTAAGAAAGTGGACTCTGGCCTCACTGTCTGCATGGGGCTCCTACTCTACCCCCTCACTTTCTGCTTAACTTTCTCTGCCTCAGCTTCCTCATTTACTAAAAGATTAAAATAGGCCCTAACTCATACAGTCATTACGAAGAGTATATGTACTGGTGCCAAGCCCCGTGCAAGTGCCTCTGCTGATTTTGATATGTTTGGTTTACAGATTGGTATTGGGAAACCGTTGACCTAGTCCAGACTCCTCACTTTATAGATGAGACTCGGGCTCACAGAGGGGAGATGAGTATCCTGCAAAGTAAGCCATAGAGTGGCAGCTGGGAAATCCAAGTTATAGGCCTGATTCTGCCCCTCTGTAACCTTATCTAAACCCAAACCTGGGCTTCAGTTTAATCATCTTTAAGATGATTTTTTGAGGATTCTTAACCCCTGTATTCCTTCGTTTATTTATTTTTGGGTGTGCTGGGTCTTCGCTGCTGCGAATGGGCTTTCTCAAGTTGCAGCAAGTGGAGGCCACTCTCTAGTTGTGGTACTTGGGCTGCTCATTGTGGTGACTTGTCTTGTCGTGGAGCACTGGCTCTAAAGCATGTGGGATTCTGTAATTGTGGCTTGTTTGCCCGTGGAATGTGGAATCTTTCTGAACCAGGGATCAAACCCATGTCCTCTGAATTGGCAGGTGGATTCCGAACCACCGGACCACCAAAGAAGTCCAAACCCTGTATCTCTTTGAAACTGTGAAGTATTTTATTTTTTCTGAGTGTGGTGCTCCATTAAAGACTCTAGAAGCTATTATGCTTTTCTCATTCTTCCATTCTCCTTTTAAGCCTTTCCTTTCATCTCTGTGACTCTTTTCTTTTGCCACCAGGCTTAGTCCTGGCTTGTTTCTTTACCTAACTTTTGCCTTTCTGCCTTGTACTCTCTGATTCCCAGTAGCACAAAGAATTATCAGTAACAAAGTTCGGATTTTCCTAAGAAACAACATGAAAATTTTAATTTTCCCCTGAAGTCTCTAGTTATCACTTCCCTAAATTCCCAAGTCCCACCCAGTCCTCACTGAGACATTCTGAGTCTTCACCAACCTTTGGTGACTGATACCTTTCATGTATCCCTAGTGTAGTTATAGTTTGCACCTCGCCTCTTCCCTTCATTATATAGGACTGTGTAGTGTTGCCTTCTAATAATTTCACAGTGGTGGTAGAGTTTGGTAGTTAAAAGTCCATTTTAGACTTGGATTTGAATTTCACTTCTATTACTCACTAACCATGTGACATCAGGCAAATTTTTATTAAGTGTCCCTGAACCTCAATTTGAACTATGAAATGAAGATAAATAATATGTGCTTGATAGAATTGTGAAGATTAAGTCAAATACTAAATGAGACAGGCCTTGTACAGTGCCTGACAGAGGATAGATACAATAAATATCCAAGTCATTCTTACCTCCCAAAGTTGACTTGCATACTTCTAGGGAAAGGAATCATTATATAAGGCTGGTGCCATTCTGTATTACTGCTAAGCATATTTTAATCGCTTGATCTTCATTTTAGCCCATTTTCTTTGAGTTCATATTAAGTGGTGTGAAGTTTCCTCTGTCTAGATGTGGCAGGAAGAAATCAGAAAAGCTGTGACTGTGGAAAGGGCATCCAAATGGAGATCTCTGCTCCCTGCTGTAAAGTCTTCAATTATCATTTGAGAATATGTCTTAGTCTGATCATAAAGTATCCATATAGATGTAACGGCACATAGTGGGCTCTCACATAGTATATATTGTTAAATGAATGAGTATTCTCAAGTGCTTACTGTTGTCCTAAATGTTGGCTATTTAAAGAAATCTTAAAACATAATTCTTGACTCCAAGGGGCTAAAGTTCAGATAGAGAAATGGGATTTGCGTGTAAAGATGTCTAGCAGTGGATTTTGTACACTTGGTGCCAAGTAAATTAAACAAACACAGGCATCCAGAGGTGGCTGGGATAGCCAGAAAGGTTTAAAGGAAGAAATGAGACTTCAGCTGGACCTTGTGAGTAGGCTCTAAATCAGAGGGTAGATATTCCACCAGGGGGAAATGGATGAACAAAGGCAAGAATGTGCATGGTATGTTTGGAAACTGAGATCAGAATGGTTGCAGTAGAGAGTCTGAAGATAAAGTTGGAAGAGTAGATAGATTGTAAATTCCTTCAGGTCAGTGACCATGTCTTATCTTTATTTCTCCCAATCACCTAACATATAGTAAGTAAAAACTGGAATTGTATTTCAGAGGGGTGTAACGGACAACAGAAACAAAGGACGTAGACTTGAGCCTATGGTCTTCTGAGAGCTACTAAAGGATTTTGAATAAAGGGGTAGTATGAGCAAAGTGGTGATTTAGGAAAACTTGAAATAGGCTAGCTGTTCTACTTGCTGCAGCCTCAGCTATCAACTGTTAGCATCAAATCTGTATCCTTAGTTCTGCCTGCTCTTCTGAACTGTAGATCTAAGGTTCCAACTGTCTGCAAGAAGGGTCTGCTGACACCTCATGTTTCTTGTGCTTTGTTGTTGTTCCCAGTTAGTTGCTCAGTCGTGTCTGAATCTTTGCGACCCCATGGACTGCAGCATGCCAGGCTTCCCTGTCCTCCACCATCTTCCGGAGCTTGCTCACTCATGTCCTTCAAGTCAGTGATGCCATCCTACCATCTCATCTTCTGTCATCCCCTTCTCCTCTTTCAATCTTTCCCAGCATCAGGGTCTTTTCAAATGAATCAGCTCTTTGCATCAGGTGGCCAAAGTTTTGGAGCTTTTGTTTCAGCATCAATCCTTCCAATGAATATTTAGGACTGATTTCCTTTAGGATTGACTAGTTTGATCTCCTTGCTGTCCAAGGGACTCTTAAGAGCAACACCACAGTTCAAAAGCATCAATTCTTCGGTGTTCAGCTTTCTTTATGGTCCAACTCTCACATCCATACATGACAGCTGGAAAAACCATAGCTTTGACTATATGGGCCTTTGTTGGCAAAGTAGTGTTTCTGCTTTTTAATATGCTGTCTAGGTTGGTCATAGCTTTTCTTCCAAGGAGCAAGCATCTTTTAATTTCATGGCTACAGTCACCATCTGCAGTGATTTTGGAGCCCAAGAAAATAAACTGTCACTTTTTTCCTTCGTTTCCATATCTATTTGCCATGGAGTGATGGGACCGGATGCCATGATCTTAGTTTTTTGAATGTTAAGTTTTAAGCCAGCTTTTTCACTCCCTTTCACCTTCATCAAGAGGCTCTTAAGTTCCTCTTCACTTCCTACCATAAGGGCGGTATCATCTGCATATCTGAGGTTATTGATATTTCTCCTGGCAGTCTTGACTCCTGCTTGTGCTTCATCCAGTCTGGTGTTTCTCATGATATACTCTGCGTATAAGTTAAATAAGCAGGGTGGCAATGTACAGCCTTGATGTACTCCTTTCCTGATTGGAACCAGTCTGTTGTTCCATGTCCAGTTCTAACCATTGCTTCTTGACCTGCATACAGGTTTTGCAGGAGGCAGGTCAGGTGGTCTGGTATTCTCATCTCTTTAAGAATTTTTAGCAGTTACTTTACCCAACCCAATCTGTGCCTTCTGTTTTCCTTATCTCAAGGTACCACTCCTCCCAGTTGCTGTGACTAGAAACTTCACGATTATCTTCCACTGTCCCTTTCTTTAACAGCTAGTCAGTAGCTAAAGGCTGTTGTTTATTCCTCTGCCTTGTGTGGGGGTCTGCCTGCCTTTTTGTATTCCCACTACCTCAGCACTGGGCTTCCCTGGTGGCTCAGAGGTTAAAGTGTCTGCCTGCGATGCAGGAGACCTGGGTTCGATCCCTGGGTTGGGAAGCTTCCCTGGAGAAGGAAATGGCAACCCACTCCAGTATTCTTGCCTGGAGAATCCCATGGGTGGAGGAGCCTGGTGGGCTACAGTCCAGGGGGTCGCAAAGAGTCGGACACGGCTGAGCGACTTCACTTTCACTTTCACCTCAGCACTACTCATGCTGTGGGTTCTCTCTTGGTCTGTTGCACACAGTAGGCCTCTAGTTGCTTCTGCCTCTTAGTGTTTCTCTGCTGCAGTCTGGTCTTCAGTCCAATGCCAGGCTAATCTTTCCAGAGCAGTCTGGTTCAGAAAATTTCAGTGGTATCCTTTATCTACTGAAAGTATTAATGTGCTCCTTATTCCAGCTCTGGAGTGGTGTGATCTCAGGTCACCTTGCTAGCTTCCATGGTATGCAGCCACACCATGCCCTCCAGCATATCCTGTGTACCCACACGTCTGCAAGTCACTGCTGAAGCTTATTCTTTGGAATTCCTTAACCTCTTTTGGGGCTGCCAAAATCATACTTGTCATCCCAGGTTTACTTCAAATACCACGCCTTTCATGAACTCTTCTCCTATCTCTGTCAGAATTAATCAACTCTGTTTATCCACACAATTTTGTGCAGCTTGTATCTGGTATCTGTTTGCTTGGTGTTATTGTTAATTATTTATTTATTAATGCATATTGGTCTCTGCCACTAGGTTGACCTCATGTGGTCAGGGGACAGGCTGATCCCAGCTTTCTACATATTTATTTCCCTTTTTTGTCAGCTCACGTGTCTCAGTTTTAGAATTCCAGGTGGTTGGTGCTTCTTGGGCTTCTTGAACCACTTGTAATTTTTCTGTGGCCCTCAGGAAAATAAGCAGAGGCTTTTCTCTCATTTGTTTTTTTCATGATTCACGATGCACTGGGGCTATTGTAGGCTATGTTGGAGCAGAACACAGAACTTTGTGCCTCAAATGCAGGCTTTCATTTCTGACCTATCCTCAAGTTGTTCTGAGTACAACAGGACAGATGGATAAGCAAACTATGATACCTTGTAATAAGCACAAGAGGGAGATGACCTCAACTCATGTGTGTAAGGGATGGAGGAGGTGATAGTTAAGTTGAAGGCTGAAGAATGAATAGTTGGGGAAGCCCGGAGCTGTCTTTCACACAGAGAGAAGAGTAAATGCAAAGCCTGGAGGGTATGAGAGCACATGCCTCATTTGGGGACAGTTGTACATTCACAACAAAGGTCCATCTCATCAAGGCTATGGTTTTTCCAGTAGTCGTGTATGGATGTGAGAGTTGGACTATAAAGAAAGCCAAGTGCTGAAGAATTGATGCTTTTGAACTGTGGTGTTGGAGAAGATTCTTGAGAGTCCCTTGGACTGCAAGGAGATCAAACCAGTCCATCCTAAAGGAAGTCAGTCCTGAATATCATTGGAAGGATGGATGCTGAAGCTGAAACTCCAATATTTTGGCCGCCTGATGCGAAGAGCTGACTCATTTGAAAAGACCCTGATGCTGAGAAAGACTGAAGGCAGGAGGAGAAGGGGACGACAGAGGATGAGATGGTTGGATGGCATCACTGACTCAATGGACATGAGTTTGAGTAAGCTCTGGGAGTTGGTGATGGACAGGGAGGCCTGGCATGCTGCAGTCCATGGGGTCATGAAGAGTTGAACATGACTGAGCGACTACACAGAACTATACATTCACCAAAGCTGGAAATTAGAGTTTTTATGAAAGGTTGGAGAGGGAAAAGTGGCTACATCATAAGAGGTCTTAGATCTCAAGCTAAAAAGTTTAAATGTTATCCTGAATGCAGGTATCAGGCTTTACAATCCAGTAGAGCTGGGTTTGGAGTTACCTTGTGATCTTGGGCAAGCCTCTGTGGGCTTTATCTTTCCAGTAAAATAATGCCTTTCATGGTTGAAGCTTCCCTGGTGGCTCAGAGGTTAAAGCATCTACCTGCAATGCAGGAGACCCAGGTTTGACCCCTAGGTTGGGAAGATCCCCTGGAGGAGGAAATGGCAACCCACTCCAGTATTCTCACCTGGAGATTCATGGACGGAGGAGCCCGGTAGGCTACAGTTCATGGGGTCACAAAGAGTCAGACACGACTGAGCAACTTCACGTTCACTTTCACAGGGTTGTTGAGTACTGGGAACAATAAATGTGAGATACTTGACATATAAGTAGATTGTCGATAAATGTTAGCTGTTTTATTATTAGGAGGATAAAATAAGTCACTGAAGGATTTTAACGCGACAGTAAGATCATCATTCTTGTGAAAAAGGTTGCTGGCAGCCTTGAGGAGGAGCTGCCTTAGTCCGTTTGTTATTGAGTTACTAAGTCGTGTCTGACTCTTTGCTACCCCGTGGACTGTATAGCCTGCCAGGCTCCTCTGTCCATGGAATTCTCCAGGTAAGAATTCTCCAGGGGCTCTTCCTGATCCAGGGATCAAACAGATTTGGTACTGCTGAGCTACCTTTGGGCTGCTGTAACAAAACTGTAGACTCAGTGGCGTAAACAGCAGACACTGATTTTTCGCTGTTCTGGAGGTGGGTCAGTCATGGTCAAGGCGCCTACTGATTTGTTGTCTTGTAAGGACCTCTCCCTGGTTCCTAGACAGCTGGCTGACTTCTCACTGCACCTTCATGATGGAGTGGGCATGAAAGAGCTCTGGGGTCCCTTTTGTAAGGACACTAATTCCATCTATAGAGCTCCACCCTTATGACCTAATCACTTCCCCAAGGCTTCACCTTCTAATTCTGTCATATCACACTGGGAGTATGATTTCAGGGTATGAATTTTAGGAGGGCATAGACATTCAGACCACAACAAATGGATTATATATAGCAGGGAAACCTATTAGAAGCAGGGAGAGAGATAAGAGTTCATTTTTAGGCAAGTTGAGCTTGAAATGAGCATGAAAGTTTTAGGAGTCAGTTGGACATATGAGAATGGTATTTAGGATAAAGTACTGAACTGAAGATAATGAATTTGGGAATTGTCTGTGTATAGGTTACAGTTGAAACCATGGGTAGAGCAAATCATTTTGGGAGAATGTAAAGAACAACTCTTATTTATTTTTTTGAAAGTCTATAGGTTTTTTGTTTTGTTTTGTTTTCAGCCCATAATATACATAACACCAGAAATTTTGCCTCCAATTTCAGCTGGCTTATGACCCCACCCCCTCCAAACCCACTTATGGACCTTTAGGCCCATGGATATCTTAAGAAGCTGTAATATGGAATGAAAAGGAAAGAGGGCTAAGGATGAGTGAACATTTAAGGAGTGAGCAAAAGAGGAGTAATCAAAGGGGAAGGAGGGAAACCAGGGCAGAATGGAGTCTTAGATCCAAGAGGGAGAGGGGGTTTAAAAGGTAAAGGAAAGGTCAGCATTGTCTTCTGGGTTGGCAGGTAGGTGACTGTGCGCAGAGCAGTTTCCATGAATTTGTGGGGCTGGAAGCCAGGTCACGTGGTGAAGCAGGGGGATGAGAAAGTGGAAATGGTGAGCACTGTCTTCACACTTGTTCATGTAGCCGAGAAGAGTAGGTAAAGGTATACAAGCTAGGCAGGGATGGTTGGAATAAGCTTCTCAAGGAGAAGGGAAGACGTAGGATCCACACTTCAGGGGGACGGACTTAGGTAGCAAGGAGGGACTCTGCCAGTGACACTAAAATTAAGAAAGTTAGGGTAGGTATTGGTAGCTTGGTGTCTTAATAAAGTTGGACATGAGTATTCAACCTTTCTAACTGAGTAACCCTCACATGACTAGTTGGTGCCTCCGTAAGTTCAGTCTAAGAATTTCCCAGGAGGCTGTTGGGTTCTTTGTTGTCAGTTCATAGCCTTTGGTGGAGCTGAATTTACAAGAAGCTTTTAAAAGTAACATCACCTTTGGTCTGATTGACTGTTTTCTTCTCATATAAATATATCTTCTTAAACTTTTATCTCCAGTGTTAGGTAGAAAGATCTTTGCTGGGCCTGGAATTAAATGAAGGAATTGTGTGTGGGGAATCAAACCTAAAACTTATTAGAAACTTTTGAAGTCTGAGCTGTTTGGAGTGTTCTGAAGGTCTATGTAATCGAGTTGTTTGACTTCCCTAATGAATTTCCTTGCTGAAATATTAAGATGTTAAATTCCAGGCACTGCGGTATTGGTGTCCTCTTATCCTAATGCTTAAGTCAGGAGAGAATGTTCATGTAATTGTTTGGTCTGCAACATAGTATCCTAAGAAAGAATCCTTCAGCTTTGGGGCAAGGTTGTTATATAAAACCTTTTTCTGAGGAACTATAGCTCAGCTATAAGCAGGCTGGTCTTGGGAAAGACTTGTAATCATGTTGCTTTTAGTAATTATATTCAGAATAAGTACTTGGACCTCTTCCCTCTGAATTGAAAGTCAGGTTTCTAGCTATTCAAAGCATGACTGATGTGAGACCATCCACTTTCCCTAGTGCATTATCCCCGTGGGAGGGCTTGGTAGGTGAACAGCATAACTGTGGGTAGTAAAATTTAAAAGACTCAGTTGTGTTAATAGCATCTTTATGTCTAAAAGATCTGAGACAGTGAACAGGACTCTTACAGGTGGCTTGGTTTTGATGTCATTCTGTGTGTTTCTTTAGCCAGTCTTCTAATCACATGTTGGCCAATCAAGAAATTTATTTCTTGTAAGAGTCTAGGGAATTCCCTGGCAGTCCAGTCGTTAGGGCTTGGCACTTCCACTGCTGGGGCCCAAGTCAGTGACATAAGATCATGCAAATTGCATGGTATAGCCAAAAAGAAAAAAAAAAAAAGAGCCCAATCCAATATGTGAAAACTCCAGTGTCCCAATAAGTATCATCACCTGTTGGCAGGGACATGCAAACATAATGGAAAATAGTATTCAGTTCAGTTCAGTCGTTCAGTCGTGTCCGACTCTTTGCGACCCCATGAATCGCAGCACGCCAGGCCTCCCTGTCCATCACCAACTCCCGGAGTTCACTCAGACTCACATCCATCGAGTCGGTGATGCCATCCAGCCATCTCTTCCTCGGTCGTCCCCTTCTCCTCCTGCCCCCAATCCATCCCAGCATCAGAGTCTTTTCCAATGAGTCAACTCTTCGCATGAGGTGGCCAAAGTACTGGAGTTTCAGCTTCAGCATCATTCCTTCCAAAGAAATCCCAGGACTGATCTCTTTTAGAATGGACTGGTTGGATCTCCTTGTAGTCCAAGGGACTCTCAAGAGTCTTCTCCAACACCACAGTTCAAAAGCATCAATTCTTTGGCGCTCAGCTTTCTTCACAGTCCAACTCTCACATCCATACATGACCACAGGAAAAACCATAGCCTTGACTAGACAGACCTTTGTTGGCAAAGTAATGTCTCTGCTTTTGAATATGCTGTCTAGGAAAACAATATTAAAGCTGACTAAAAGTTCTGAATTTTCACCAATGCCAGGTCTACTCTGCCTTGCTCTACTGATCAGCTTTATAACCAAAAATAGGCTGTTTCTAATACTACAGAGTTATCAATCTGAAGACACAAGTTTTCTTTATAGAATTTCTTTTTATTATAAAAGTAATACATGTTTGCTGTAATAGGTTAAACACTACATAGATGGAAAAGAAAAAGTTAATAAATTTCCTTTTAAACTTGCCAATATTTTGAAGAGGTGGATTCATGTGAATTCTTTTTAGTTCATGGCCTCGTATCCTTTAGACCTGGAGGTGTGATTAACATGATTGCATCTTCTTTGTTTTCTACCCATAGTTATTCTGTTCGCCTCCCAAGCCTTCCCATGGGGATAGTGCACTAGGGAAACCAGATGGTTTCTCATCAGTTATGCTTCCAATAGCTAAAAAGCTGACTCTCTATTCAAATAAGTGGAAGAATTTATTTGAGGTCTTATTATGTCAAGCTTTAGATGTTAGTAGCTATGGTAGATGTAAAAACGTAAAGCATGATGTCTTTCCTCAGGGAGTTAATGATCTTATTGATGAGTAACAATAAGGTTATTCGAAGTTTAGAATTTATATAATTATATAAATACAGATTGAGTGATTATCATAGTAGATACCATAAAAACTTGGAGAACAAAGAAACTGTTGAGACATGGGATTGTCGGGAAAGGCTGCCAGAGTAAACGTTTCTCAAACACCAATCTCACCATGTCATTCTCCTGTTTAAAATCTTTTAATATGTTCTCTTATCTTCCCTTACCAGTTTCTTGGTGATAAAGTTTGGACTCCTTAGCTTGTCACAGAGAAGGCAATGGCACCCCACTCCAGTACTCTTGCCTGGAAAATCCCATGGACGGAGGAGCCTGGTAGGCTGCAGTCCATGGGGTCGCTAAGAGTCGAACACGGCTGAGCGACTTCACTTTCACTTTCTATTTTCATGCATTGGAGGAGAAAATGGCAACCCACTCCAGTGTTCTTGCCTGGAGAATCCCAGGGATGCAGGAGCCTGGTGGGCTGCCGTCTATGGGGTCGCACAGAGTCGGACATGATTGAAGCGACTTAGCAGCAGCAGCAGAAGCAGCTTTCATGAAAGGCCGTGATTTGACTCATGCCATTCTGTCCAGTTTTAAGTGTCACTAACACCTAATAAACATCCTGTCTTTCAGCTCCTGTTAATTCTGTGCAGTTGTCTGAGCAGGAGCTCCTTCATATCTCCGTTACTTTGCACTAGGTGGAACTTCTCGTAACCTTGCCCCTTCCCGTCTCTTTCTGACTAGCTTGTAACCATGTTTTAAAGTTTAGTAGAGTCACCCACCTAGAGACGTTCACTAGTCTCCTGTGTGTCCCTCCTGTACTCAGAGAGGCTTAACTGCTTCTCTTATGTTCTTGAGCACTCTATGCTTACCTCTGTTACAGCCACATTGAAGGTATTTCTTCTTTCTGCCAGACTGTCATCTCTTTTAAAGGTAGGGACTGTGACTTTGTATAATACAGGCTATTCCAAACAGCTAGCTCCTTACTAAGACCTATTCAAAGAATAAATGAGTGAATGAATGAGCTGGATTTTAAATAGCATTTGGAGAAGTAGAGAGGAAGAAAGTAGCTTGCTGTGAAAAGAACTTGTAAATGTCAGTGATTTAGATGAGATTATAGCTGCAAGCTGACTCTGACACAAGCTTGGAAAGGATTATGAAGAGGTCAGGTAACTAAATCAGCATCTGAAAAGATCAAATGATCAAAATATGTTGGAATGACAGTGGTCAAATCTAATAAAAATTCTGACTTAAATACTTGCAGGCCTCTATGAAGGGAAAATTAGATTAGACTTTTAAAAAGTTTCAACAGTTCCTAATGAGTGCCAGTAGGTAGGATTTATAATGATGCAGATTATGACAGTTTATGGAACTTTAATTAGTATATGTTGCTTATGAAGAATTCTTTATTAAGTTTTAAGCTCCAATAATATTGTAGATGTATGCAAGATTTGGACAGACCTTTCAACTCTGAACAAAATGATTGTTGTTGAGGAGATTTGCAAATCAGCAAGGAATTAGACAAATGCATTCTAATTCCTAACTTCCATGGTCTGTAGTAGGAAAAGATCACTGTTTCCTACAAACAAAGCCGGAAAGGAGGTGAAGGTAAGGTTAGAGACAGATGAAGGAGAGCTTACTGGATGGCTGTCGGTTCAGAGACTGGAAAGGAAGAGGCGAGGGTAAGGTTAGAGACAGATGAAGGAGAACTTACTGGATGGCTATTGATTCAGAGAAGTAAGAAGATGGGCATCCACCTGGAAGTGGTGGACCAGTGCTTGTGTGGCTTTTACCTGGGTATCAGTAAGAAGGGAATAACTGGGCAGTGGGGAAAGAAAACCTAATTAAAGTTTGTGTGAGTTACTAGTGAGTCAGATTTACATAATTCTGCTACGTCTGAAATTTCTCTTAGTTGGAGAAGAAATGGAGGCGTGGTCATCGTGGCTTGGGGATTGTCCTAGTGAAAGTAGTAGAAGATCAGGGAGGTGAGAGTCCCTGGGGTACTCCTGACAACAGCTTTGACTTGCTTAATCATGTTGTCTGGCACAGACTGGGATAATCTTAGATGTTCTTAATAAATAGGATAAAGTAAGAAGAGAGCGATTGAAGGTTGAAAGTGAGGAGGAGATAGGAAAGATTGGTAGCGATGACTGCTGAGTGGCTATGTTTGGAGAAGGAATGAGGCCTAGGAAGTGGCATGGTGGTGGCTGGCTATGGATTGGAGATGAAGGTCAGTGGAGCCAAGCAGGCTCATCTGCATTGTCCACACGTATGTTGAAATAATTTGAGGATGACGTCAGAGAATACCCATTGAACCAAGCTGTTTGGGGAGGTTAAGGTAGATTTGCCACGTGGAGGGGTGCATGCCGCAGGGAACGGTCGATGAAAGCAGGGATGATTCGAACAGGATGATACAGTGGAGGGAAAGGGCTCCAAATACATAGAAGAGGAACAGACCTGAAGGGTCAGTGGTCTGGAGGTGGCAGTGGTGGGAGAAAGTGAGTCCTCCTCGTGACCAGGCCTCTGTGATGCAGTCATTGTCAGGTGTCAACAGCCATGTTTCTGTTGAAGAGGTGAACAAAGTCAGAATGGAGCAGAATTTGCCGAAGAAAAATGGGGGGTGTAAGGCTTGGAGAAGGGAGGGAGGGGAGGAGAGATTGCAGGGGGGCCTGGTGGGCAGCTTTGAGAGTTTGGTTGGCAAGGCTGGGGAGGAAGCTGGAGTGAGGGAGTCTTAGGGGAGGAGGGGGAGGGAGGAGAGCATTGATCAGGAGGCCCGCGTGTGGAGGGTGAAATGTAACCTCAGCACTGGGTGTCCCAGGGCCAAGGCCACTCCGCCCTCCTGCTGGGGGTCTTCACAGCTTTGGATTTTTGGAGCTTGCTGGGGGTGGGGTGGGGGTGCATGGAATCACTGCCCTCCCTGGAGAGTTAGGATGCGAAGGAGACTTTGCGGTGACATGATTCTTGAGGCATGTGATTCTGTCTAATGTGTAAAGGGACAGAAGAAGAAATTCAGAGAGACTGAACCTTTCCAACAACAAGACGCTGTCTCTCAGGCTGAAGAGGCCGCCTCCACTGTGCTGGAGAGGCTGGGTGTGGGCACGGCTGAGGCTGGGGCACGTGGCATCAGGCAGCGCTAAGCCGGCGCCTTCTCCTTGTCTCCTCACAGATGAACGGGACCGAGTGCAGAAGAAGACGTTCACCAAGTGGGCCAACAAGCACCTCATGAAGGTAGGACCCCTCGGGGATGCCCCTGGCCTGAACCCGTCAGGCCCCCTCCCAGACAGTTCATGTTGTTGGCTGCAGGGTCCAGTTGATGCGGGTGCATGCCTGTTTTCCTTTTCTTTCTTAAAAAAAAAATATATATATATATATATATATATGTGTGTGTGTGTGTGTGTGTATGTGTATATATATATGTGTGTATATATATATATCTAACATAGCCCTAATAGTGAGTGTGGAAACTTTCATGGATGAGTTTCTTGGTGAAGACAGTAACTACTCCATTACCTAAGAAGGCTGAGGTTGAGGATACCATGGGGTGATTCCTGAGATTCCAAGAATGCTTTGAGTCAAACTTTGCATACTATTTTATAAGCCCCTATTTTCTTTTAAATTTTTTAATCTGATTACTGTGTAAGGATGGGGCAGAGGGAGTCTTGTTCTCTCTTAAAGTGTGCAAGTCTTAAATCATCAGTTTAGTGAACTTTTTAGTATGTATGGACATGTTTAACCCCCATGCAGTTTAAAGTACAGAGCAAAATGGCTAGGGTTGGAGGGAGATCTTATCATTATTTTAAAAAAGAGGAAAACCCAAGGCAGAGACATATTACCAACCCAAGGATAAACAGTACGACTAATATGACAGTCAGATTTGAATGCAAAGTTTTTAAGTTATAGTAATTACTCAACTCAGGTAATTTTGAGTTATGAATAATTGCTGCTCTGAGAAAGATCACCAGGGGCCTCTTAATTGCTGTTTCCAGTGGTTTTATCTTTCTCTCATTTGATTCATTTGTAGCATTTGATAGTATTGACTAACTCAGTGCTTCTTTAAAGCCCTCTCTTATGTTGCCTTCCAGGACACTGCTTTTTCCCAAGTTACCGCTTCCCTCCATGAATGCTCCTGCCTCTTTCACTGGCTTCTTGTCCTCCATGTTGACGTCCCCTAACCTTGACCATTTTCTTGTTTTGTTCTCTGTATTCTTGGCCGTCTCATCTGTGTTAGCCGCAGGGATCATTCTGTTTGCATAGAATGCAAGGAATCACACGTAGAGAGGAATAGGGGTGATCTCCAGAGTCTGGTGCCTGGATGCATCTGAGCTTTATGAAAGCTGTACGTCACTAGGCAGCTGCGCTCTCCTCTTTTTATGAGCTCTTTGTTTTCTCATTTTTCTTTCTCTCTGTGTGTCTTCTACATTCAGCTCTCTGCACTCCTTGCTTTTGCTTGTGTGTGAGCCATGGTGGTTGTCCCTTAAATGGTGGTGTAAACCCCTGCAGCCACATGATTCTAAAGACACGAACAATCTGGGGGGCTGGGGTTTTCTTTTCCTCTGTGGGTTAGGGGTCTGTCGATGTATTTCAGTGAACTGTGGCCTGGGAGATGCTTACATAAATCAGACATAGCTCCTTAGGTCACTTTTTTAACTGCAGGTGAGGTCGGTTTTCAAACTCTTAATACAAGATTTAGATCAGGAGGTAATGATAGAGCCTTTCTCTGTGTTCTTTCCTAAGCCAGAGACCCGTATCTCAATAGTGTCCTCGACACAGTCATCTGGATGTTACCCAGACATATCCTGTATTCAGTACCTCCCAAAGTGCTCAGTATTTTCATTCATGTACCTAGCTATCCAAGTGAGTCCAACCTGGACTCATACTATATTTAGTCCCGCCCATCATCTCTCCCTGCCACCAACTCCAGTCAATCACTTCCAACTCAGAAAGATGCTTGCATCTGATTTCTCTTTTCTGCCCTAGTCCAGGGCCTCTTCTCTTGACTTGGGCACTATAATAGTTTCCTAATAAAGTTTTCTGTAAGAACAAACGTGATGATAATGGTAGTAATTCATTGAGTGCTTAGTGTAAATCGTGCTTTCTGTCCTAAGCCCTTTACATGGATCATCTCCTTTAATTCTTCAGTGACCTTATACTATAGATTCTGTTCATAGTCCCATTTTATTAATGAGGTTTAGCGAGGTTAAACAGCCTGTTCAAGGTCACAGCACTAGAAAGAAGTAGAATTAAAACACTAGAACTCAGGCAACCTAAAGTCTAGCACCTGTACTCTTCACCTCTGCAGTCCTGGCGCTGGTGTGCCCACCTCTGCGGCCTCACAGTGTCCTTACACTCTTGGCTGAACTGTTTGGCACACTCTTTATGACTCTGTATCTTTGCTCCTGGGGCACCCTCTGCTTGGATTACCTTCCCCAACTCTGTTCTGCCTGGACACCACCACCGTCACTCCCCTTGGTAAATATCTCCCTGGCTCTCCCTCATGGAATCGACGCCCTTTCCTGGGTGTCCTCTCTGTCCTCCTTACATACTTCTGTTACAGCAGCTGCAGCAGCTGTCATTCTCCCAGACTGTAATTTGAAGGTTGATGTTGTGTCCTATTTTTTTAGTCAGGACAAAGAAGGAAGGGAAAGGGAGAGGGAAGAAAAAAAACCTGCTGTTTTCCTCTTAATTTCTTCAGCATTATCAGTTGCCTTTCATTTGGTGACAAATAACTCTGTCAGGGTGCAGAGCCCTTCACAACCCGTTTCCAGCCAGGCACTCTCCCCTGTGTAGCCTGCGCTGCAGCCACAGGAAGCCAGTCACCGCTTTCTAAACTTGGTATACTTTCACACCTCTCAGCTTGTTCGTTTCTCTCTCCCTTGAAGGCATGTCTTGACCTCTGCTGCCTGGCCATCATCCACTTACTCTTCAAGGCCCAGGTCCAGTATCCCCTTCCTGAGACCCTGACCTCCATCCCTGTGACTATTGCAGCTCCATCTCTGTTCCACACCACTTTGAAGAGATGGGTGTGTGTTCACACCTTGCTGTCCTCTGCTCCTTAGGGGGCTGGGGCTCGCTGTGCTGCTGTCTCATCCAAGTCCTGCACCAGGAGCATGAGAAGCATTCAGTAAGGATTTGTTCCCTGGAGTGAATAACAGTTCAGTAGTCCTTTGAGCTTACAAAGCATATTCTAATCTGACTTGATCCTTACAGTAACCCTGAAGGATGTAAATATATTTTATCCTTTCAGTGTAACAGCTGAAGAAGCTGAGAATTAGAAGGATGAAGTGACTTTTCCAAGATCATACAGCTAGTGAAGGGTGAAGCTAAAGACCAATCACGAGTCTTCTGACCAAAATGACTTGTTGTTTCTATTCAAGATGCCCCTATCTTGCTCTGTTTGCATACCTCATCTCTTAAGATTTGGAGAAACTGAACTGTTCCTTCTTTAGGCTTGTCCCCCTAAACTTTGTAGTTCAGTACAAACGCTCTGGCTCCCCGCTCTTCACTTGTAGCTGCTGTTGCCTGTTGGGCCTCGGCCTCAGTGCTGTGTGATGACAGGAGGCTCAGGGCGGGGAGAAACGAGACAAACACACATGGCATTGTTAGCAGTTGGAGGCCAGCCAGAGCTTTACTTAAATCCCTGGCGACTTTTCATCTCTTCCTATTCCCCCAGCCTTACAATTCCAATGGTATTTTCTCACCTTGGGGTATTTCACAGAGGTTCACTGCTCATCAGAATCATTGCTCCACGCTGGCTGTCTTTGAACTTTGGGCTGAGAATTATGGATCAAAATCTATTTTTTGTAGCTCAAGCATCCTTTGCTTTGCTCCCCAAGTACACATGAACCACATTAGTGTTGCCACTGGCAGGCAGACTGATGTAAGATCAAAGCAACCAAGCCCTCAAGTTGTAGATTTGGTTATAACCTAATCTCTTGGATTCCCAGATACCTCTTTAGGAAACAGTTCATTATTGAATAAGCTGATTCATTCCTCTTTATTAGCTGAGAACACTGTTGGTCCAATCTTAAAAGAGATTTAAGAATGCAAGCACCTGAAATACACATACAGATCACCTAAGGGAGAATGCAAGTCCTACAGATGGAAGAGTTCGGACACCAAAACTATCAAAGAGAAAGATCTAGAATTTTAAGTGAGGTTTTTATTTGCATTATCCCTGCTATTTCTCTGGGTCCTGGCAGCTTATAAAGTATAGATATATCTCCCTAAAAAGAACTTCAAGAAAGGCTGAGAGGGTGAGACAGAACAGAGAGCATGAGCTTTCTCTGGTCAGTTTCTATGGACTGCAGAGGTTAGTGGGTAGAAAGAAAGGAAAGCATTTAATCTAACAGATGGAATCGTCCTTTCTATTTTTTTTTTTTTCATGTGTGCCATTTAGAAGCCATTGGCCTTCCTGGGATTTTACTTAAGACCTACAGAAAACCAGCAAAAGTTTTTAACTCCCAAGTTTTTACTGATGGTCTCAATTTTTTTCTGCTTGTTTGAGGCTCTCTAGCTAGTGGTTCCAGGCGCCCTTTCCTGGGCAGCCTCTGTATCGCGGCCACATGAGACAGCTCGCTGCTCCCTCAACACTACGTTTACTTTCACACCTCTGCGCTTATTCATGTCTGTGGGAAAGGTCAGAAGGAGCCTGGCAGCGGAGTGCGATTTAGGTAGGAGATTGACAGAGTCGTGCTGCTCAGGAGAGGAGTGTTGCCTTTGTTGCCCAGCTGTGACCACAGGGTGGTGGCTTGTGACCAGCTCTGCCTAGACCTGAGTTCTCAGGGCTTGATTTCACCCTCGCTGCATTTCAACCCCCACTGAAGGATTCGGTTCTACGTTTGAAGTTGGATTCTCTACTCCCTGAGCATTAGTGCCTGCCTGTGAAGTAAAGCTACCCTTGGGGGACTTTACAGTCATCCCATCCTCAGAGAATCTTTGTTAATCAGAGTTGGCGCATATCACTGTCAGATTCCTCAAAGCTTAAGGAACTCTCAAAACAGGAGACATAGAATTATTATCTGCAAGGAGCCTCACACTTTACTCCCACATCATACTCTATTTATTTCAGCAGAGATTCCCAGCCCCCATTCTTGTTCCCTGCATTTGAGCACAGTTCTCTCCAGAAGTCTATGACCCCCGCTTCCCCACCCGCCAAAAAAAAAACCAGAACAACAACAACAACAAAAAACAAACAAAATAACTTACGACAACTATAATCTGCTTTTTTAATGTTAGGCTTTTCCTGGAGGATAAATTTGGCTGTTGAATCAAAATGGAATTTTCCCTTTTATGGCTGAGAAATCTATAAATTCAGAAATGCATCTGAAGTTACCAGGCTCACTCTCATTTTCCCTGTATCTTTTAATAAGTATGTGTGCTAAGTCACTTCAGTCATGTCTGACTCTGTGCGACCTTAAGGACCGTAGACTGTCAGGCTCCTCTGTCCATGGGATTCTCCAGGTAAGAATGCTGGAGCGGGTTACCATTTCCTCCTACAGGGGGATCTTCCCAACTCAGGGACTGAACTCCATCTCTTATGTCTCCTGCACTGGCAGGCAGCTTCTTTACCACTAGCACCACCCGGGAAGCCCTTACTCTAAGTATAAATGAGAGTAAACAACATACTCTTCTCTTTAAAGCTCTCTGCTCTGACTTATGTATTGCTCTGCACCATAGTGTGGATCAAGGAAATTGAGCTGCTTGTGCTTCTTTTAAGAGTGAGTCTTTGAGCAAAGCTTTGCCAGATCAGGCTTTCTGCGGGTATTAAAGAATACTACAGGACAATCCTTGGTTCTTTTGGGGGAACCTCTTATAATTTAATAATGTTGTTTCTACCCTGCAAGCATCATGGAAGCCTTGTGAAGGCAAAAAGCAGTGAACACAGAGTCAAGAGACAGCGATCTGACACTTTCCAGCTAAGTGATTTTACACCGCTACGTAACTTCTCTAGACAATGCATTTCTCATCTGTAAGCATTAAGTCATCTTTAAAGTCCCTTTGAGCTCAGATTCTGATACCAAGCACTCAAGTACAATTTATTCCCTTTGCTAAAGCCACTCAGAAACCGGGGGAAGCTGTTTAGTTTTTCATACCCTCAAGCCAATCTTTTAAGAATTGGGAGAGCGGAGCTTTCCTTGGTTTACGAATGCATGATGATTGGGGAGGATTGGCCTTGTCTGACAATTTAGTCATTCATTAATTTTTTTAAATAGCTATGTTGAGATTTAGTTTACATATCACACATTTAAAGTATACAGTCCAGTGACTCTTATTATAGTCAAAATTGTGCAGCCATCACCACAATTTTAGAACATTTATTTTCTTCACTCCCCATAAAGAAACCCTGTACCCTTTAATCATTCTCCTTATACACCTCTCCATTCCTTCCCCTGCCCCAGGCAACCACCAGTCTATTTACTATCTGTCTCTATAGGTTTGCTGATTCTAAACATTGCACGTAAATGGACTCATACAGCGTGTGGTTGTTTGTAACTGGTTTCTTGCTCAGAGTGTAATATGTAGGCATTTGGGTTATTTTCAGTCTTTGGCTAATGTGAACAAAGAATGCTGCTATGAACATTCATTCATATACAAATTATTTTTTCTGAACATATGTTTTTAATTCTTTCGAATATATACCTAGGAGTGGAATTCCTGAGTCATACGGTAACTTGTGTTTCGCCTTTTAAGGAACTATCAGGCTGTTTTCCAAAGCAGCTGCACCATTTTATATTCTCACTAGGAGTGTTATGAGGGTTCCAGTTTCTCTGTAGCTTCACCAGCACTTATTATTTGTCTTTTTGATTATAGCCATTCTAGTCAGTGTGAAGTGGTGTCTGTCTGTAGTTTGATTTACATTTTCCTTATGGCTACTGATAGTGAGCATCTTCTCATGAGTTTGTTAGCCATTTGTATATACTCCTTGGAGATTTCTAAAGGACCAGTTTTGATGGTGATTTTCACAGGGACTACAAACAGGCAGGGACCTGGACAGTTGAAGTTTTGCACGCATCTTATTTGTTAACAGAGTGGCATGATTGCTGGAAAGAAGCATGCCTGTGGATGGCTCCTAAGCACTCTTGGCCCTAGCTGGCTGCCCCTCATATTCTGGTACTTAGTCCACCGGACTTTCTCTTGAGAGATTTGTGGAACACTTTAGAGGCAACCCAGTATGTACAAAAGAGGTAAAGACTTTAGAATGGGGGAAACCTGGATTTGATTGGCCTGGTCATTTACTAGCTGTATGATCTTGGTATGTTAGCTGAGCCCTCCAAAATCTCACCTCTGCATCTGACACTTTTCTGATGTAAAAGCACTAGTAAGTGTTGGCTAGTTCTTTATCCTTGTCTCGGCAGAGCTGTGTCCAGTGCGCTTCAGAAACAGACAGCTATTCTCTGCTGAAAATTCTCTAAGGGGCGAAAAATCTCACTACACTCACCTCCCCCATTACTTCTGTCTATACCTCTCTGCTGTTTTCCATAGGTACTTAGTTATTATAGTCACACAAATACTGAGAAACTTAGTAAACTAGTTCTCATCTGAATTTCTTGTAAGGTTCAACTTTACTGTTCACAGGTGTAAAACTTAACTGGAATTTTCAGAAGGAAATATTGGAGCTCTGATGTAAAACTGACCTTTACACTTTAAGGGCCCCCTTTTTCTGTTCAGCACTCTGGTGTTTGGTGTCCCATTGAGAACATGGTCTCATCTGGTTCACAGCCCTATATAATTTATTTAAATAATTACTCCTTGACCACTCCCGATTTTTATACCCTATATTCAGGTCTTAGCTGCCAAAAATAAATCGCTCATTGTTGTCTCTTCTCTTAACCCTTAATATCAACTATTTAATAATTTCTGGCTTTTAAAAGTCTTTTGTTTGTTTGTAACCTGATTTCCATCCCCCCACTTTCCAGAAAATTATTCTCACGAAAGCCCTCTGATCTGTAGGAAAACGCAGAAACCGTTTCTCAGTCTTCATCCTCCTTGTCCTGTAGCGGATATGGTGATGGTCTCTCCCTCGGTTTTCCTTCCTTGTTTGTTGCCTGACTCTTCCGCTGCCTTTCCCCCATCGCCCCGTCCTTTGTTGATTGCTTTCCCATCTCCTGCCTTCTAATTTCGGCTATTCCCTCAGGCTCAGTCCTTAGCACTCTGGTTTTTTTCTTGTTGCCCCAGCCCAGGAGGCCCAGCATTTCCCATGTGTTTAGCTAGCACCTCAGTGCATATGGCTTCTAAGCTCGAGTTCTCAGCTGACCCGGGTTGGATTCTGGCACTTCCAGCTGCTTCCAGAACATTTCCATTTGTAGCTCTTTTGCTGGCGTTTTATACTCAGCATGTTTAAGACTGCACTTGTCAGAACCGACTCCCTTTCCAAGCCTTCTGACCTGCTAATTTCCGTGAGTGGCGCACTGGGGTTGTCCCAGGCCCCAAGCCTGAACCCTTGGACCCACTTGAGGGAGGAGTCTTAAGATTTTAGAGCCACCCGTATGTCACGGCCGGCTTTCGTGGCCTTGTGAGAGCCGAATAGCGAATGTTCAGGAGTCTTGTGAGCTATTTTCTAAGCACAGCCACGATCATAAGTTAAATTATATAAACTTACACTTAAATTATATTTAAAACGAAGGTAATAAATACCCAAAATTCATTCCTTCTTAGATACTTCACTACATTATCATCATCTGTGACCTTGAGGTTAGTTACGTCTGTTGTCTCTTTCTGGTGGAAATACTCTGCACTGGTGTGCTACTCTACATCTCTCCCCAGCATGGCAGGAGTGTTTACACCATGGAAATGAATAAGTGGTACAAGTCTGAGCTAAATGTATTGCTTCATTTATTGTCTAAACTTAAGAAAGTGAGGGAGAAAATGTTAATATTGAAGATTAAACTAAAAAGTGTATCATGTCATTGTCAGTATCACAAAAAAGGCTAAATATTCTTTAAAGGTTTGAAAGCTGTTATTTAATTGGTAATGAACTGTTTCCTCCGATTGGGTTATCTGTGTGTCAGCTTCTTAGCCCTACACGTACAGGTGTAAACATGTGCATCCTTCATATTTGCACCCTCCTGCTTTGTAGTCTGATGTGATTTTCCCATCCTCTTTCTTTCTATCAAACATTTTCTACCCTTCAAGTCCTTTCTCTTCTAGGAAGTCCACCAAGATGTTTCCAGCCTTTGTCTGTTCAGATTCTCAGTTTTGAATGCTAGAATATTACAGTCGGAAAGACTTACAGTTCAGGCTTCCATGTGAATGTTAGACATCCCAGTATCCCAGCCCTTGCTTGAAAAACTCCAGTGACTAGAAAGCCGCTACTTCTAGAGTAACCCTTCCTCTTGTTGCCTAGAAAGTTATGTATACTGTAAAGGGTCTTCCTTCTTACAATTTCCACTGGTCTTCTGATTCTGTTTGTGCAACACTCAATGAAGTTGTCACTAGACTTGGAATGAATCAGTCATAGTAGCCACGTCCTAAAGTTGTGTGACCATAACTTCTCAGAGCCTTAGCTTCCTCAGTTTTTCTTATAAAATAGGAAGTTTCTCTTATGAAATAGGAACTTCACAGGGCAGTTGTTTGGATTAAATAAATAGAATGAGATTATGGCTGATTACAAAGCCTTGTTGTAATGGCAAAGGCTAAAATCAGAAAGATGAAACTGAGGTCAGTTTTTCCACTTAGTTTTGACCTTAGGGCAAGTTACTTAACCTCTTTGTGCCTCATTTCCTCATATGTAAAATAGGCATAATATAATAATAATAGTAATAATGTGTGATATAATAATGCCCACCTTACAGATGTTAGGGGTAGGTGAGATAACATCTAAAGCATTTAGTGTTTGACATTACCCACACATTTTTCTAAAGTGATATTTGTTTTTCCATAGTTTCAGTTACAAAATTAGAATTATTTTTCCCCAAAGGAAAAGAATTCTCAAATTCACTATTTATTTATTTATAGGTATTGGGTAAAAAGGGGGTTAACTGAAAGCTACACCCCATGGAACACTGAGTGTCTGCGTTTTGATTTCCTTTGTAGCCCTCTGGAGGGCTGTACTGACTCTGACGGGTCTCATGTGTCCGTCACTGGCTGTTGTATCATATTTTTGTCCATAATAATTCCTGAGATGTTTCGGGATGATCAAGACGTGGCCAAACTTTATGGAATATCATTCAGGGTCGACTGGTATATGTAATAGGTCTGGCCTCAATTAAAAAAAACACATATAAGCCTCTGTTAAGTGTTACCGTCTCACATGTATTGTATTCCAACCTGAATATTCCTGAATCGTTTATTGTTTTTAGTTTCAAACTCTTTAATTTGTGTTTACATAGAGCCATAAGAACTTGTGTGGATAATGAAATAATTCAAGATCAAATAAAAATCAGTCTTGTTTTGCTCTCATGCGCAGGTCCGCAAGCACATAAATGACCTTTATGAAGACCTGCGGGATGGCCATAACCTGATCTCTCTGCTGGAGGTCCTCTCGGGCATCAAACTGGTGAGCTTCTCTCTCCTCCTACTGGGTGACTTCCCAGGTGTGGCCCTATTAATGACATAGGTCCATCGTGTTGAGTGCTGGGGCGGTGGCTGTCACTTCTGTTACATGGGAGGAAAAGTAGAGGAGGTGATTGCTGGCCTTTATTTCTAACTCAGACGTAACACTTTACAAATGATACAAGTTCATTTTAATTTAACCTAATTTGTCGTATATTCTTATTTCTTTTTTTAAATTCTGGTTTGTTTTTTTTTAAATTTTCATTTCTTGATGGAATCCAGTATTGGTGTATTACTTTTATATTTTCATGATTTCTCCTTGTTCTTTATCTATTTATACATGCTAGTATTTCAGGAATAGTAGATTCTCGCTTTAAGATTTTTTAATTAGGCGTGTTTTCCTTCCTACAGTGTTATTTCTAGTCTACACAGATTCCTCCTATTTTCCCTTCTACTGTGAATTACTTTATTTTCTATATTCAACAAAGAGCTGAGATTTACATGTAAAAGCCCAGGTGTTTAGAGTCATTGTTTCCCAAACGGCCTAACTTCCTCCCTTCTGGAATTCATTGTCTGTCACAGGTTTGAAGAAGAGCTGAAGTTGATGTCTGAGCATAGCCCCAGATGCTGTACATCTGGGCTCCTTGGATAATTAGATACGCCTGCATCCTCCCCACATGTATTAAATGTGGCTTATGGAAACAGTTACCTGTCTGAGGATAAAGCCTGTCGGAACCTCTTGGCTTATCAGCTCTTGTCCTCACTTTGTTGAAGGGATCAGCTTGGCCTCACCGTGGGCTCGTTGTTTCACATATGGGAGCCTAACTTGAGCCTGTGATTCTGTGCAGCTCCTGCTCTGTCTAGAGTGTTGTAGACAACACGCCTTTTCATTTAGAAAAGGCCAGGGCTGAGTGTGGAGACACCTGGGAGAGGTGCGCCCTGGAGAGGAGGGCTCAGGGAGTCTATGGAGGGAGCTGGCACACTCTCTGTCTTTGGTGAATTCTAGAGTAGGATCTGACACATTAGATTTCTCTCCCTAAGTAATAGTCAGCTGCTTTCAGGATTGGGCTTGGCTTTCCTGGGGTCCTTTGTTTTGGTTTCTTTTCTTTTTTTAAAAAAATAATTTTTAATGACCTAAAATTGACAGATGCTTTTGTTGACATAGCTAGTACCTACGAATTCTAGTTCTTCTCTGGCCCTCATTTATAAATCTCCTAAGTAGTCAGAATTTTACTTTCACTATGTTGGACTTAAAAGTGCTCACGAAATTATATTTGAGGCAATTTGGCTGATATGTTTGATGAACTTGTAGTGATTTTATATTGAAAAGTGATCCTTTCCAGTGATGTTGCTTACAAAACAGGTTGAAACCACTCCAATCTGATTTCTTTCGCTAGCCTTTGAAGACCTACAGGTGTTTATGGAGATAGTTGTAAAATAATCATCTTTTCACCAGAAACCACCCAAATATCTCCTTCTGGTTATTCTCATCATGCATTCTCCCTTACTTGATTCACAAAAGGAGGGAGAATGGATGGCCTGTGGAGAGTTAAAGCTGTGTTTCAACATAAGAAGTGTTCAGTATAACCATCTGTTCTGGTCTCAATTTTGTTTTGCATCTTTGTGGCGGTGGGAGGGTATTTTCATGTTTATTGTCATCTTTTTTTTTTTCCTGCGTTCATTTCCTTTTCATTTATGTGTTGTGAATTTCCTGTTAACTCTGTCACGTCTTTGCCTTGGTTGGTGGCCAAAGGAGCCGGCAGGGCTGAAGACCCTCCGCCTGGTGAGCATGCCCTCCTGGCGGCGTGCAAACAGCGAGGAGCAGGAGGAGGAAGATGATGATGATGTCGTAGGTCCTCCTGGGGACACCAGCGTCCCAACCGGCGCTGCAGGGCCATCAGAGGGTTTGGGGTTCTCTAGGTCCCCAAGTAGCTCATTTACCAATTGCCTTCTTCCCTGTCCACCTGGGAATTTGGGTCCCAAAGAAAGTGGTTAAAACTAATTGTGCCTCATGCCACTGTTAGACGATCCCAGAGTGGGAATTGTTTTGCTTATCTGCAAGTAGCTGGCACAAAAAGAATAATGATGTTTGGCGGCGTCAAGTCCATTTGTGACCTGGAGACCCATGCCTTTCTGGTGGCCTTGCTGTGTTGTCTGAGTCTAGATTGCAGAATTATGGAAAGCTTAGTTGACAGCATGTCAGTTGCTGCTTCTGACTCCACACTCCAGACTAACGACTTGCTCTCCACCTCTCTGGCCACTAGGTTCTCACCACACACCGTGTCATTTGTTTTCAAAAGAGCCTGTTGTTTGCAAACCACTCACTGCATGGGCATACTCTGCCTTGGTCAATAACATCCCTAGTTGCTATAGAGGACAGAAATTTAACTTGCATGTTCTGAAGGGAGTACTTAGGCAGAAAGATTAGAGTGTGTAAGAGGGCCATTTTCTGCTTGCAGGCCCTAAGTTACAGCCTGTGATTTTTCTCCAGAAATAGAAATCAGGCAGTGTCCCCATCCCCTGTCCTCTTAAAGTCGTCTTTTCATCTCATTGATCTCCCCTCCAATTGCCTTAGCATCTTCTGTTTCACAGGCTCTGTCATTTTCTAAGCCATATTCACAATCAGTTTGGCTGGAATGACTGAGAAGAGATTCTTACTAAGAAGGTTTTTCCTAACACTTTGACTTACGAAGTTATCCTATTGCACAGAGAGGCCTCACCTTCTCTGTCGATTCTCTGGTTTGAAAGTCTTGCTTAGAAGGATTGAGGGACCCCCACAGAGATGCTTCTACCCCATCCTTCCACGTGCTGGGTTACTTTTTGCCCATTCAACCTGGGGCAGTGTTTCCTCTGTGCAGGTGCTACCTTGTGTTTTATTGGCCTTCAATTAGTAACATTTTGATATTTACAAATGAATTGGACATAGTCTAGTGAGAGTGATGTTTTAGTCCCAATTGTAGTGGGGCAGGGGGGGAATCCATGGGAAAGTGAGAAGGACAAGACATGCCAGGCGTGGATAGCCACCCATGCCTGTGCTCACTGGAGAAACCGATTCCATGCACTTTTGGATGGGTGGGATGGGTGGGCGCTGGTGACGCCAGAGGCACTGGGTGGAGGTGGACTCTCCACTGTGGCTTGTGTGACACCCCGGACTGAGCGTGGTAGGAAATACCTTTCCTTGGAGTACTGTGTTGAAGAACCCTACACCATCGAGGTCTGGGTTTTTCAAACTGGGGTAAAAGGTGGCTTTCCTACTTTGTCTTCCTGGAAACTAGGTTCCTTCTTGATTCCTGCCTTTCATTTTAGGGTTTTCCGCTTACCGAGCACGTGTAGCGCCTCGTTCCCTGGTGTAAGATTGACTGCCTCTGGTTTCTTTCGCCAGGTTGTAATATGGTTGGTGCTGTCCATTACTGAGCAACCTGTAACTAGGGCTTTTACCCTTCCCTTACAGTAACATTTTACTGTGGTTCTGGGAGCAAATCTTTGTGTGCATTAACCTCACATCCAGAACCGAGTTCTGCCACGTATGGCTGCAGAGGGGCCTGTAGAGATGCTGCGGCACTACTTCGGCATTCGCATTCAACCGTGCCGTGTGTTCACGGGGATCCGAGTGGTAAACGAGGCATTTTGGGGTCTCACCGAGCATGGTGAAAACACACACAGGTCCTGCCTGGAGGGGTGCTTTGTGTGATGCTCCCACGCCTGGCTTCAGTCATGGGAATTCTTTGTGGTCTTTTAGTTCTTGAAATGAAAGCAGAAAGGGATCTGCGTGGGTAAATTGGTGTCGCTGAAACTAACATCCCTTTTGTTTGTTTGTTTGCAGCCCCGGGAGAAGGGCAGGATGCGTTTTCACAGGCTGCAGAATGTGCAGATTGCCCTGGACTTCCTAAAGCAGCGACAGGTAAGAGTGTCCCGTGTGTCCCTGACTCTGCCAGGGAAAGTTGGTATCGGATCCCTGTTTAGGGACGTTCTCATTGCCCCTGGTAAGTCCTCAGTAAATCCGACTGATACAGTTCTGAGTCTTGCTTGCTAGTGAGCAGCTGTATCGTGTCTGGACAAATCTTACACAGTGTGGCCTGTCTGAGAGGGAAAGTCTTAAAAAGAGCAAGATGCGAAAGATTGACTCACCTCCACTCAGGTGGAGGCCAAAGGGAAGATGAGCAATAAACCAGCAAAGAAGATGGGGAAAGGTACATCATCCAGGAAGAGGGGACACCAGAGTGCTTCATCATCATGAGAACTGGATGAGGGGACGTCAGGCTGGTTGAACGGCACGTGGGGCTGGAGGGGAAGCTCTCAGCTGTGCAGCACTGGTGACCTCAGAGACCAGGCTCAATAGAGCAGAGGAGTGTTTAGTAAAGAAGCTATTCCCGCCCTAGATAGGAAGGAAGGAAGACAGAAGCACAGTTTTAGACCTAGGAGAAGCTAGCAAAGAGAAGAGACCAGAATGAGAGCGAAGAGTGTGTGTCAGAGCAGGTTAGCCCCGGAGGACGCCTTGGAGATCGCTAGTCCAGCCTTTTCATTTCCTACGAAAGGAAACTGAGAAATGACCTGCCCTAGATCACAGAAGTGAGAGCAAACCTGGGACTTCCACCCAGGTCTCCTGCACATTTTTAAAATGCTCCTTTCATGCTGCTTTCTACACACCATCCTTCCCATGACTCCCTAACTGATGGAACCAAGTCCAGGGATTGAGGGATGAGATCCAGAGCACAGCTGATGTAACTTCTTTGAAAAGGAAAGGAAAATGCCCATACAGGGAAGGTTTGTGGAAGAGAGGATAAGTGGATGGACGAGGGAGTCAGAGTTCATCTGCCTAGAGAGCTGTTTGGAAAGATTTGGTAGAGCTACAGTTGCCA
The DNA here is from genome assembly GCF_042477335.2 of Ovis canadensis. NCBI lineage: Eukaryota > Metazoa > Chordata > Mammalia > Artiodactyla > Bovidae > Ovis > Ovis canadensis. The sequence continues at coordinate 14,616,097 of NC_091245.1, forward strand.
GGCAGCAGCGCTGGTCACAATGGCATGACATGGTGTGCATATTTTTAGAGTTAGTTCATTTTTGCCACTCTTATCAGTAATTCTCATTAACTTGGGAAATTCTCTGTCTGTGTACTCCCATAGCCGTTTGCTTCTAATATAATACTTATGACTTTATTGTTATTTCTCTGTTTGCTGTAATGCTTTGTAGGCCCATGGGGACAGAGAATGTGATCTACTTTAACCTTTTTATCTTCATCACCTGTCGTAATGAATGGTCCATAATTGACACTTAATAAATATTTGTTGAAATAAGTGGTAGGAGAATTAGAGGTTGAAGTGTTCAGGGGACTAGAGAAAGCATCCTTGGAATGTCTGTGTGTAGAGTTAGAGAAAACCAGAGAAGGCCTTAATGGTCAAGGTAAATTGAAAAGAATTGATTAGCTAGAAGCCTCAATAAGGATGGAGAGTAGATTGGTTACTAGGATATAATAAAAATGTGAGCCATGAACAGTGGACACAGAGAAGGGCAGAAAGAACTCTGGAGCAGTTCTTGGTGATGGTGAGGTTGTTGCTGTGCAAGTGTCCAAAGCAGAGTGAAAATGAAAGTCATCCGAAGTGGGAAGGCAGCTGAGTTATACAGATGGGGCGACACCTGGGCCATCGAGCTGATGCCAAAATTGCCAAGAGAGATGGTAGAAGATGTGGGAGGGAAGGTAGGAGTTAGGTGTGAGGTCTCCAAGGAATGGACTGGCAGACACTGGAAGGTGGCTTGGCCGAGGAGGTGTTCAGAATCCACGGGGAAAGCTGCCGGCAGTGGGGCGGGGGAACGTGTACTTGGCTGGTGCTGCCAGCCCACCAGCTATGGGCCATAGTGATGAGAAGACCTGCACTGAGGCAGGAAGCAGGGCCTCCTGCCCCCAGTGTGCAGAAGAGGAGACAGAGATGCAGGAAAGGGGCAGAACTCGCCCAGTGTCCCGGTTGTTCAGGTTGCTGTAACAAAATATCATGGCCCGATGGCTTATAAACAACAGAAATTCATTTCTCATAGTTCTGCAGAAGTCCAAGAGGGAGGCAGATGTGCTGTAGCACAGCTGGTCCTGGTTCTGAGACCGCTTTTAGCAGCGTCCTCATGTGATGGGGAGGTCAAGGAGCTTTCTGGGTCTCTTTTATAAAGATACTAATCCCATTCCCTCAAGACCTAATCACCCCCAAAAGGTCCCACCTCCAGATACCTTCGGATTGGGTGTTAGGATTTAACCTATGAATTTTGGAGGGACACAGCATTCAGTCTATAGCACCGGTCATTAAGTTGAAGTGAGGATGCTGCCTGAGGTCTTGAGTACATGAAGGTTTCGGTTTAGCTGAAGAGACAAAGGAAGGGCAGCTTCACGGCAGCTGCCACAGTTGTCAGGAGCTCCATGAGGGTATGACAGAAACTCACGGGGTGGAGGTGGAAACAGGCTGGTTTTCCTAGGACACTCTGAAAGGCCGCCATCCCAGGAAATCCCTCAGTCTCCAGCACACAGGGATGGTTGGTCACCCTGGTGGGGGAAGGGCCTCTGTGTCTGTGTACATCATGTTGCTGGAATGAGATTTGAGGAGTAAGGCAAGTGCTGTGGGAGGAGGGGAATAGGTGGGACAGGCCAGAGAGCGGTGAGGGATGGGAGGCAGATCTCTCTCTCTCTCACAACCTTGAAAAAATAAGACAGAGAAAGAAAAAAGGGCTGGGAAGACTTAATTAAAAAGCAGCTCACAATAGCAAATGCTTGCGAAATTGCTTTGCTGGTGGGATTGCAAAATGGTACAATCATGCTGGAAAATTGTTTGGCAGTTTCTTACAAAGCTAAACGTATACCATATGACCCAGCAATCCCACTCCTATGAATTTACCCTAGAGAAATGAAAACATGTACTCACACAAAAAAACTGTGCATGAATATAAGAGCTTTATTCATAACTGGCCCAACACGGAAACAACCCAGATTCCTTCAGTAGAGGAGTGGATAACTATTGTGTGTAGAATACAGGTATAAGGTATACAGGAATACTCCTCCACAGTGGAAAGGGGCAGGCTATTGCTCCAGGCAGCAACATGGATGGGGATCGCACGGCCATTGTGCTGAGTACAAAAAAGCCAGGATCTGAAGATTACATACTATGGGACACCATTTATATAACA